>NW_026652276.1:67954351-67982832 GCF_009828535.3 Hylobates moloch
TGGTTACTCTTCTACAGTTGCCTCTCTAGTATGTAGGTTTAGCACTTCTTTGGTCCTTTGTTTCCATGAAGGTCCTCATGTCATGGAAAATTTATATAAATTTGTATACCTTTCCCCTGTTAATCTGTTCTATGTCAATTTAATTTTCAGGCCCAACTGAAAACTCTAAGAGGGTAGAAGTCAAATTTTGCCTCCCCTACAATATAAAGATAGATTAATTCTAGGTACTCATAGAAACCATATATAATCATGGGAGTAAACATTTTAAGTTAACCATGTAAATAATTGAAATAGAATACATAACTCTGGCCAGGCATGGTGGCTCACACGTGTAATCCCAGCACTTTAGGAGGCTGAGGCGGGTGGATCACTTGAGGTCAGGAGTTCGAGACCAGCCTGACCAACATGGTGAAATCCCGTCTCTACTAAAAATACAAAAATTAGTAGGGCATGTTGGCGGGTGCTTGTTATCCCAGCTACTCGGGAAGCTGAGGCAGGAGAATCGCTTGAACCTGGGAGGCGGAGGTTGCAGTGAGCTGAGATAGTGCCACTGCACTCCAGCCTGGACAACAGAGCGAGACTTTGTCTGAAGAAAAAAAAAAAATACATAACTCTGCCAACCCTTGAAGGAAAACAAATGGAACAAAGAAAACTTGATCAATTTGACAAAAGAGGAATGAGAAAAAAGAAACAGCAAAAAAGCAACATGGAAAGAAAGCACGTATCAACATAACAGAAATATATTTAAACATACTACTACCAATAAATGTGAATGAATTAAAAACCATGAATGCCTGGATTAAAACCACGAATTAAAAATCACAAATGCTAGAGTCTCTGGAAAATAGGAAAGGGTGTCCATTATCAGAACATTTTTGAAATGTCTGGTAGATAGACGTTAAATAAGATCAACATTGACAAGAGTGGGGAAAAAAATAAAAACCCACACATCCAAAATTGGCTGCATGTTCTGTGCTCCTTTATTTAAAAATTTAGTCCTGATTTGGGTTACACAGACTGCAGTTACAGTAGGCCCTTTTATCTGAGGCAATTCTGCAGTTTCAATTACCCATGGTCAACCGTGGTCCAAAAATATTAAATGGAAAATTCAGAAATAAACAAGTCTTAAGTTTTCAGTTGTGAGCCGTTCTGAGTAGCATGATGAAATCCCACACTGCCCTGCTCAGCCCTGCCTGGGGCATGAACCACCCCTCTGTCCTAGCATATCCATGCTGGAGACACCAGCCATCCCTTAGTCACTTGACCTTCTCAGTTATCAGATTGACTGTCATGGTATCACAGTGCTTGTGTCAAAGTAACCCTTATTTTACAAGACTAGTCATGCTGGTAATTTGGATATGCCAAAGAGAAGCTGTAAAGTGCTTCCTTGGTGAAAGTTCTTAACTTAAGGAAGGAAAAAAAAATCGTATGCTGATGTTGTGAAGATCTACTTTAAGAATGAATTTTCTATCCCTGAAAGTAAGAAGAAAGAAAAAGAAATTCGTGCTAATTTTGCTGGTGCACCTCAAACTGCAAAAGTCTCAGCCACGGTGTATGCTAAATGTTTAGTTAAGATGGAAATGGCATTAAGTTTGTGGGTGGAAGACAAGGAAAGAAATGTGTTCTGATCAGTGGCAATTGGTTTCGGTGCTAACCAAGACTTCAGCATCCACTGTGGGGCTTGGAACTATTCCCCTCTGTTAAGTGAAGTGGCATTAATTTGTGGGTTGAAGACAAGGAAAGAAATGTGTTCTGATTGATGGCAATCGGGTTTAGTACTACCCGAGGCTTCAGCATCCACTGGGGGGCCTTGGAACTATTCCCCTCTGCTAAGTGGGGACTGCTGTGTATGCTGTTTACAAAACAGATACCTAAAATATTAACAGAAAAGAAGGCTATTTCCAAGTGATAAAAGTCACAATTCACTAACAAGACACGAGAGCCAAGAACTTTTATTCACTCAATATAGAACTTCAAAATTCAGAAAACAAAGATGTCAGAAATACAAGAAGAAATTAAAATCAATCTATAATAATGGGGGAAAACCGTAATCCATCTATTTCAGAAATTGATAGACAAAAAAAGTCATCAAGCATATTTGAGCAGTGCATTTAACCCCCTTGAACAACTTTGTATAGATGGCAGGAAACTTAACTCGCACAAAATCCAACTATGTTCAACTTACTCCACCTCCAGGCAGCAATGAACACATTTGGCACTGCGCTCTGGAGATTCTGTGCTCTTCTAACTTTCCTGCTACTTTATGGGTCCAGTGTGGCCAGTCTGCTTTGCTGATGCCTCCTCCTGTTTGTGACCTCCTAGTGTTGAGACAGCCTAGGATGCAGTCTTCCCTTTCTCCTCTCCTCTCCTCTCTCTACTCTGCCTTCCTAGGGGATCTCACTAGTCCTCAGTACTTTTTATTCTTTTTTTTTTATTTGGAGTCTCACTCCGTCGCCCAGGCTGGAGTGCAGTGGCGCAATCTTGGCTCACTGCAACCTCCGCCTCCCAGGTTCAAGTGATTCTCTTGCTTCAGCTGCTGAGTAGCTGGGACTGCAGGCGCGCACAACTACGCCTGTCTAATTTTTGTATTTTTATGAGAGACAGGGTTTCACCATATTGGCCAGGCTGGTCTCGAACTCCTGACCTCATGATCTGCCTGCCTTCCTCTGCCTCCCAAAGTGCTGGGATTACAGGCGTGAGCCACCATGCCCAGCCAGTCCTCAATCTTTAAGTGCCATCCCCATGTTGATGACTCCCGGATTTATTTCTCCCATCCTGAACTCCCCCAAGCTTCAGATTCCTTTATCCAAATCCACATGAATATCTGATAAGCATCTCGAATTTAACATATGTTAAACTAAACTCTCAGCTTCACTACATACATCCTGAAGTTTTTGGCTGTTGTCTCAGATTCTTTTTTATTATGGTAAAATACATGGAACGGAACATTGACCACTGTAACCATTTTAAAGTGTACGATTCCATGGCATTTGTACATTCACAGTGCTGTTCAACCAGCTCCACTATCTAGCTCCAGGACTTTTTCATCACCCCAAATGGGAACTCCATATTTATTAATCAGTCATTCCCAGTTACTCTTTCACTGACGTGAACCCCTGGCTTTTTTTTTTTTTTTTAATCTCTATAGAATTGCCTATTTTGGATATTTCATATAAGTGGAATCATACAACATGGGGTGTTTTGTGTGTGGTTTGTCACTTAGTATGATGCCTTCAAGGTTCATTAATGTGGTAGCATGTATCAGTATGTTGTCATTCCTTTTCATAAATGAATAATAGTCCACTGTATGGATATACCACATTTTGTTTATCTGTTCATCTGTTGATGGGCACACTGGGTTGTTTCCGTCAATACATACCAAAGTTTTTCTTCCCATTGCACCCCAGCCCCAACTCTCCTCCTCCCCAGTCATCTCCATCTCAGCTGGTGGCACCACCACTGACCCAGGTACTAGGCTCAAAACCTAGGAGTCACCTTTGATTGCTCTCTTTCCCTTGGCGCCACCTCACTTCTGACATCCAAGCAATTATATCACCCAGATACAGCCTAAGCTTGGTCACATTTTACCACTTCCCCAGCTACCACCTAGTCCATGCTACTGTCACTCTGGCCACAACTCAGTCTTTTTGCTTCTTTTGTCCCCTTCCAATTCATTTCCCCACAGCACAAAATTATCTCTTAAAAGCGTAAATCAGATTATGCCACACCAGGACTGAGGAGCCTCTGACACTTTCCCATTACACTGAAACAAAGCCTAAACATCATGCTATGGTCAATAAGGCCATTGTGATATGGCCCCTGCCTGCCTACCTACCTCTCTGATCATCTCCTACACTCTCCAGCCACCCTGGCCTCCCTCTGACCCTTTCCCACATACTCCCTGAGCTTCTGCCTGGGACACATGCCTTCCCCTCAGACCACGTGGCTCCCTCCTTCTCAACATGCAGAGAAGCCTTCCCTGACTCTCGGATCTGAAATAGAGCCCTCACCCCAGTCTCCCTCTATCCTCTTAAACTGATGGGTTTTTCCCTCACACAACTTACACAACCATGTGAAACTATATTATTGTTGTCTCTTTATTATCTGTCTTCCTCTACAAGAATGTAAGCTCCAAGAAAGTAGGTTACTTTGCCTTTGGCCAAATCCCTGGGGCCTAGAACAGTACCTAGCATGTACAGAGGCATTCAATAAACCCTTGTTGCTTGAATAGTGAATACAATGCATTATACACACACATAGAAAGAGGACTTTGTGCCCAATAAACAAAATATCCATTCTTTGCAAACATCTTTGAACATTTACATGAATAGACCACAGAACACTTTTCAATCAAGTTGGTGAGACTATAAATTAGTATAAGCTTTCTAATGAATAATTTGATAACATTTATCCAATTTTCAAATGCAAATATCTTGAACCAACACCATTTATTGAAAAGCCCTTCCTTTCCACATTGAATTTCATTGGCACCTTTTTGATAAATTAAGTAATCCTCTGTGTACGGGTCTATGCCTGGACTCTATTCCATTCTGTTTATCTACTGTCTATTAGATCACTTTCAATGATGATATAAAGGTTCATTTGGACCTGAAAAAAGTTTATTTCCTCAGCATTATTTTTTTCTACTAGTCTATGTTGTGGAGCTGGTTACTCTATACAATAATACACCTTTTACATTGATATCAAATATTCCTTCCCCCTTCCAAAGTTTCCTAAGGGCATCTATCTAAACGATACATGTTGCAAATAATACTGAAAAGGTACTATGTTGTGAATAGTGCTCACGTATCCTAAATAAAACATCTTGTAAAACCAACACTTAGTTTGAGAAGTCACAATGCTGAAGCAACTGGTATCTCTGTGGAGATGTAACTAGGACAAGACTTTAAATTTTTTTTTATGTTGAAGACTCTAGCAGAATAGACTTTTATTTGTCCATTATGCAAATAAGAAAAAGGAGAGAAAGCCAATCCTCTTTTTGATTTGACTGAGAAACCCTGTTAATGTTTATATCACTGGGAACATAGGTGTCAACTACATTATCACCAAGGCAACAAACCAACAAGTAAGACTATGAGCCAGAATTACTAATGTTGTTGAAGGTCATGCTTACGCTATACGGCAACAATTTCTAAAATTTCTAGCATCTACAGGACTTCTTTGTTCAAATAATAATTTCAATGATAAATTTACTTAAAACAGAAAAAGCTGGTAGAAGTTGGGAATATTTGTGCAAGACTTTATATCACATTGGAAATAAGACTGAGGTCTTGTGAGAGTTCACATTTAACATCTTACCTCATCAGATTCTTTTACAAAGTTTTAAGCTATGAAACGATCTCTTTCTCTCCCTCTCTCTAGTTGCTATGGAGAAGAAACATCTTTTTCACCTCTTTATTAGACATTTTTTTAAATTATGAAGTTCTATATTTTCAGAGCCAGACTCTGATATGTCATTAGTTAGCACTAAAAGCAGAGTGTGAACTGTGAGTCTCAATCTTAGAAATGGGAAGTAGGTTGTTAGGATTTGACTTGATAGTAGTGCAATTGGAACAATTTATCTTCCATGTTACAAAGAACAAGAGTCAGACTGACATTGGACTTCTCATCAGCAACACTGTGCTATGGTTTGAATGTGTCCCCTCCAAAATTCAGATGTTAGATTAAACCTTGTTGGTCAATGTGATACTATTAAGAGGTGGGGCTTTTAAGAGGTGGTTAGACCATGAGGGCTCCTCCCTCACAAATGGGATGAAGGCCCTTATAAAAGAGGCTTCAGGCAGCTTTCACCTCTCTTGCCCTTCTGCCTTCTGCCATGAGAGGACACAGCGTTCCTTCCCTCTGGAGGATGCAGCAATAAGGGTCATCTTGGAAGCAGAGGACAGCCCTCACCAGACAACTGAACCTGCCAGCACCTTGACTGTGGACTTCCAGCCTTCAGAACTGTGAGAAAGTACATTTCTGTTCTTTATAAATTACCCAGTCTATGATATTTTGTTACAGCAGCACAATCGGGCTAAGACACAAAGATACTAAAACACAATGAGGAAATAGCTACTGTTATTGGTAACATGATTATAAACTGGAATAGTGTGGCCAGGCAAGCACAATTAAAGGTGAAGGTGGAATAAAGACATTTTTCACACATGCAAGGACTTGAAGCAATTACCTGCCATGTGCCCATTTTTGGGAAGTTGCTTAAAAATATTCTGCAGCAAAACAAGGAGAACATGAAGAAAGGGGAAGACCAGCAATCCAGGAAACAGTGAAACAAACCCAAAAAGCCAGAAAGGGAAGTTGCAATGTGACTTGCTATGAGGCAAGATGAAAGAGTAACCAGTAGAGATTGGAGGAGAAGGTGATACCCCAGGAGGAAAGTCACCAGTGAAAAAAGTGTACATGGAGGAGGGGAATGGTTATAAGTAATCAAATGAAGTAACTGAAAAAAGGTTGAAAATATTATAAAGGGAAATGACACAAGAGGTGCAAAAAAAAAAAAAAGAAAAAAAGCAACTAGAAATACTACAGGAAAAAAAAACCATTGGCCAGACGTGGTGGCTCCCCAAAGTGCTCCCAGCACTTTGGGAGGCCAAGGTGGGCAGATCACTTGAGGTCATCTTGAAACCATCCTGGCCAACATGGTGAAACCCCCGTCTCTACTAAAAAAAATTGAAAAATTAGCTGGGCATGATGGCGGGCACCTGTGGTCCCAGCTACTCAGGAGCCTGAGGTGGGGGAATTGCTTGAACCCATGAGGTGGAGGTTGCAGTGAGCTGAGATTGTGCCACTGCACTGCAGTCTGGGCAACAGAGGGAGACTCCATCTCAAGAGAAAAGAAAAAACAAAACAAAACAAAAACATAATTTTTTTAAAGGAAATGAAAGCATAATGTGCCCCCTTGCTTCCAATGTAAAGAGAGACCTGCTCTCTAGGAGTAAAAATTTAGTGTTGTAGTGTAATGGCTCATCAAATTGAATAAAGTCTCTGTAGATTAGGAAAGGTCTTCAAAACTAGGCTCTGAGATGTGTACCCATGGTCTGAGAAGCACCAGAGAGCCATAACTTGTTCTTAAGGAAGAGAATGAAAAGTTAAAGGCAGCATTTTAGGCAAGGTAGCCTGGCAGTAGGAGAGGAAGGAGGCCAGGTGGTATGTCTGTTGCCATTTTCTAGGCATGAGGTGGAGGAGTAAACCCACAATAGGGAAGGAAAAAACAAATCAGGAAGGCATTCCAAAGGAGGACGCTACAGGACCCAAGTACCAGGATTGGATAGAGGAAATGGGATGGTTCCAAAGTTTTCTGGTCTCTGAACCAGGAAAACGGTGAAAGCTTTTATCTAGTATTGCTGTTTGATCATTGCACTCATACTTTTCAGCCGTGTTCTTGTCCTCCTCCTTCTTCTTTTCCTCTTCCTCCTCCCAGGTTAATTTTAGGCTCCTTGAGGGCAGAGCCTAAAGCCTGAGTGTGTTTTGTTGACAACCAGCTCTGAGGCCTACCACCATAGGCACTCAGCTGATGCGTGTGGTTGATGGTGGTGGTGGTGATGATGATGTCACAGTGCTTTATAGATGGGGAAAATGGGGAAGAGGAGTAATTTGGGGCATAATGATGATGGGGCCGGGCGCAGTTGCTCACACCTGTAATCCCAGCACTTTGGGAGGCTGAGGCAGGTGGATCACCTGAGGTCAGGAGTTCAAGACCAGCCTGGCCAACAAGGTGAAACCCCGTCCTACAAAAATACAAAAATTAGCCAGGCATGGTGGCGGGCGCCTGTAATCCCAGCTACTCAGGAGGCTGAGGCGGGAGAATTGCTTAAACCAGGGAGGTGGAGCTTGCAGTGAGCCAAGATTGCACCACTGCACTCCAGCCTGGGCGACAGAGCGAGACTCAGTCTCAAAAAATAATAATAATGATGATGATGATGGAAATCAAACTTAGTAAGATGCCAACTCCTACTGGGAGATGGAAGAAAATACTTTTTGAAATAATTACTGCTACTTCTTGTTTAATGAAATTCCTTATTTTATGTTTCCTTTCTTTAGCATCCTTTACTTAATGCCATGTCTACCTATGTAGAATTAAAGCCAAACAGTGTTGGGAGGTCTGAGTGCAGTCAAGGAAACTCACTTCCAAATTCTTCTTTCAACATATGTTTTGGCTGAAAACAAATGCACTCATTTTTAGGAAGCAGAACTACTTAAGCAAGATCCAGCCTACGAGCATGGGGGTTCTACATCTTGTTTTGTTCTTATTTCTGAAGACCAAAAAAAAAAAGCGTTATTTTCAAAGGAAGCACTAGGTGGCACTTGTGATGTATTCCTTAGTTGCCTCCGATCCTTTTTGGAAAAGGTTTGATAGAAAAAAAATGCAATAAATATTAAAATGGGAAAATCGTCATTACAATAATGAAGATCAGTATGATTGTGTTTACTACGTTACTATGTATGAGCAATAGCTTTATGCAGTATTTGCATTTAAAATCTGAGCTTCGCTTTCTTGATAAAAACTGCAAGAAGGGAACTGACATTTCTATAATATGTGAAAACCCCACATCACTAAAATAATAAATAAAAATGTAATGCCTGGTTTGCAAAAAGATTAACTATAAATCTTCTTTTAAATAGTTTCTGTATTCCATTTAGAGTGTTTGAATTTGTAAAAACAGATAACGGAATAAATTTTTCAAGGTCCATCTATTGTGGAAAGCAAAATTTAAAAAATCACAACTTGAAATAAGGCACTGCAGCTTCCAGGTTTTGACTAATATTAACCAAAAAAGAACAAAAGAAAGAGAAAGAAAGAGAGATGAAGATTAAAGCAGATATCTCGGAGTTTTTACCATCTTTAATAACATAAAGACTTTAAGCAAATGTATTCTTTTCTGTTATTCAGTTAGTTCCCATTTGGCAACTGCTTAATTATCTCATGGTCCCATTTTAATGTCGAGAGATTGCAAGCTTTTAACAGAAATTCAGGTTGAGAAGGAACTATGAAAAATAGAAAATATTGTTGCCAAATACCATGGCAACAACTGTAGCCTGCAGACCTTTTCACGATACTGCATCTTTCCCCTACCTATTGTCTAGCCTTGGCAGTAACCATTTTATGGATTAGGTTCTCTTGTGGCTTCATCTCACTTTTCTACCTCTTATTCTTCCTTTGTTTCATTTTTGTTCCTTATTTTAAATGTATTTTTTCTTGCCATACCTCTGTAGGATAATCTAACACAATGAAATCTTTTTGGAACAAGCTGGGTTATAAATAAATTAATAATAATGCTAATATACCGTCTTGTAATTGCACTAATGTGTGGGTTTGGATGAAATTGACATTTTGAAGGTAGTATCTCATATAGTAGTAAACTCAGTATGTCAGAACTCAACTAAATATGCAAAACAGCGACAGTGCTGAAAAAAATCTTGGATCTCGGTGTAATAGTTGAATGTCTTTGGATGCAAATAATGGAAATGGATTCTGACTAACAGAAGAAAAAGAGACTTTAACAGGGTGCTAGCTAGGAACCCAGGATAGATGGGAGGCTGGAGAGCCAAATCAGGACACAAGACAGGAATGAAGGCAATTCCTGGAGTCCAGGCAGCAAGAACAACTGAAGGATCCTATCTGGGTGCTGCTCCTCCAGTATATGTGTTCCAATATTTTCCCATTCCTTATGCGCCTCCACTCAAGATTAAAAGTTCCAAGAGTCCAGACTGCTTGATGTTTTCTGGGCATTCACAGATTTATGGTACTAAAAATATGTGAGACCAGGTGCAGTGGCTCACGCCTGTAACCCCAGCACTTTGGGAGGCCAAGGCAAGAGAATCACTTGAGCCCAGGAATTCGAGACCAGCCTGGGCAACATAGTGAGACAGTGTCTCTATAGATAAATAAATAAATAAGTTAGCCAGGCATGGTGGTGCACATCTGTGGTACCAGCTACTTGGGAGGCTAAGGTGGGAGGATTGCTTGAGCCAGAGAGTTAAAAGCTGCATACAGTGAGTGGTGATCGCACCACTGTACTCCAGTCTGGGTGACTGAGAGAGATCCTCTCTCTCTAAAAAAAGGAAATTTAGTATAGAATGAAAGCTCTCTTGAAAGGTTGCCAAAACATAAAATAGCATACATGTGGGAAAAGAAGGCATCCCAGGAGTCCAGTTGTCTTACTTTGGGGCGCATGTAGCTCCTTGGTTGCAGAGAGGGGATGAGAAATACTGAGTTACATTCCGATCAAGACTGTCCTCCAACTAGAAGATGCAATAGGAAATTGGGGTGCTCCTGGGAAGGGTGCTCTTGGTTGCTGGCCACCGAAAAAACAACGTGTGTGCATTACATTACAGCAAGAGTAGATTGTAAGTTTCTGTGTTGTATTCTAAAGCTCTAGCGTGGGGCAAGTAGTGTCTCTGAAAAGTGCATATCCATGCAGAACCTCAGAATGCAACTTTGTATAGAAATAGAGTTACTGCTGATGTTATTAGTTAAGGATCAAGACGAGACCTCACTGGATTAGAGTGGACCCTAAATCTAATGATTGTCTTTATAAGAGTCAAAACAGCATGCACAGAGACACACAGAGAAGAAAGTGATGTGAAGACGGAGGCAGAGATTGGAGCAATGCACCCACCAGGCAAGGAACACCAAGGATTGCCGGGTCGCCAGAAGCTAAGAAAGAGGCATGGGGAGGTTTCTCCCTCGGAGCCTCTAGGAGCAACTAAGCTTACCCACACTTTGATTTGGGACTTCTGGCCTCCTGAATGGTGACGGAATACATTTCTGTTGTTTTAAGCTACTCATTTTGTGCCACTTGGTTATGGCAGCCATTGGAACCTAATGCAACCCCTAAGAGCAGATTTTTTGGCAAAACCCTAAGAAGTAAAACCATGAGAATAGGCACATGGTAAATGCATTTTCGTGACAGTGAATACAAATGCACTTTTGCGACAGTGAACCTAATGCAACCCCTAAGAGCAGATTTTTTGGCAAAACCCTAAGAAGTAAAACCATGAGAATAGGCACATGGTAAATGCATTTTTGCGACAGTGAATACAAATGCACTTTTGCGACAGTGAACCTAATGCAACCCCTAAGAGCAGATTTTTTGGCAAAACCCTAAGAAGTGAAACCATGAGAATAGGCACATGGCAAATGCATTTTGTGACAGTGAATACATTTTGTGACAGTGTATTCCTTTTTATTTCAAAAGAGAATAAATCTATGAATGATTTAGTTCATTTATGCCACAAAGAGCTATTGAGTCCCTCTTATGTGCTGGGACATTCTAGGACCTGGAAATACAGGGGTGAACCAATGGGACAGAATCACTAATCTCAGAGGGCTTGTACTCAGAGGGTTAACAGTAAACAAGACATATTGGAGTTGAGATCAGAGCCAAGAGGAGAGCAAAGCTGGATGATGTGATCTAACGTGATGGACAGGAAGTGGGGAGCCCATTCAGATTGCTGGTCAGGCAAGGAGAAGAGAGCTGAGCCTAATCATGAAGAGTCAGACATTCTTGAGCTGAGGGAAGGGCATTCAGGCAGAGGGAACAGAGAGAAACTGCAGCAGAGGGACCGCTGACAAGCAGAAGGAGATAAACTGGAAGATGTAGGCAAAGACAGTTCATGACTTATTTTCTAAGACACATCATAGAAGTGGAGAATCTTTTTTTTTTTCTGAGATGAAGTCTCGTTCTTGTCCCCCAGGCTGGAGTGCAATGGCACCATCTCGGCTCACTGCAATCTCTGCCTCCCGAGTTCAAGTGATTCTCCTGTCTCAGCCTCCCGAATGGCTGGGACTACAGGCATGCACCAGCACGCCCGGCTAATTTTTGTATTTTTAGTAGTGATGGGGGTTTCACCATGTTAGCCAGGCTGGTCTTGAACTCCTGACCTCAGGTGATCCGCCCACCTCAGCATCCCAAAGTGCTGGGATTAGAGGTGTGAGCCACCGCACCTGGCAGAGAATCTTAAGCAGGAGAATAACACCTGCTGATTTAAACATTTAGTGGGTCCACCTGCTATGTGGGAAAAAACTGCAGTGGGGCAAAGCGGGTAGGGGGCACCTGGGAGTCTAGCACAGGCCAGATGAGAGTAAATGGGGCTCAGAGTCAAGTAGTTAGTGAGCTGGAGAGAAGTGGGCTAATTCTGGATATGTGTGAGGTAGAGTTTGACAGGACTAGTAATTATTAGTTAAGTGCCTTTTCTTGGTCCACCATTACTTGAAATTCTGTAAGGGATACCTTATAGAAAATATTATATCACCAAGACTAATATTCAGGAGGTTTACATTAAATTGAACAAAAAAGATGGTATACATATGACATATTTATAAAATCATACAGACTCAGAATGCCTCAGTGTGAGATTGATAGAGGCAATAAAGGTAGGAAAGAAGGCCCCTGTGCCGATAAAGGTAACAAGGAAGGCTCCATGGACTTGAGATGGGCCTTTGAAGATATGTGAGACAGAAGGAGAGCATTCCAGGGTGGATTAGGCATGAATGAAAGAAAAGAGAAAAGTGGACAATGATTGTGCAATATTTAGGGTGGATGAATAAACTGATTTGATAGGATTAGAGAGCTTAGATACGGTAAATAATGTCAATAAAATTAGGTCAGTAAAGTGAGGATAGATGATAGAGGACTGAAATCCAGGAGGAGTTCAGATTTAATCTTTTAGGCTGGGTGCAGTGGCTCACGCCTGTAATCCCATCACTTTGGGAGGCTGAGGCAGAGGGATCACTTGAGGTCAGGAGTTCAAGACCAACCTGGCCAACATGGTGAAACCTCAACTCTACTAAAAATACAAAAATTAGCTGGGCGTGGTGGCATTCACCTATAATCCCAGCTACTTGGGAGGGTGAGACACAAGAATCACTTGAACCCAGAAGGCAGAGGTTTCAGTGAGCCAAGATCGCACCACTGCATTCCAGCCTTGGCAACAGAGCAACATCCTGTCTCAAAAATAAATACATAAATAAAACAAAATAAATTTACTCTTTTATGCCAGGGATCTGTAAGCTTTTTTCTGAAAAGGGCTAGGTGGTAAATATTTTTCATTTGGCAGACCATGCAATCTTCATCTCAACTCTCAACTTTTTCATTGTAGTGTGAAGGCAGCCATACACAAAACTTTGAAAATAAGCATGGCTGTTTCAATAAAGCTACTAATGAAAACAGGTAGGCTGGGTGCGGTGGCTCATGTCTGTAATCCCAGCACTTTGGGAGGCTGAGGCAGGCGGATCACGAGGTCAGGAGATTGAGACAAGCCTGGCTAACCCGGTAAAACCCCATCTCTAGTAAAAATACAAAAAATTAGCCAGGCATGGTGGCACGTGCCCGTAGTCCCAGCTACTCGGGAGGCTGAGGCAGGAGAATTGCTTGAACCCAGGAAGCAGAGGTTGCAGTGAGCTGAGATCGCGCCACTGCACTCCAGCCTGGGCGACAGAATGAGACTCCGTCTCAAGAAAAAAAAAGAACAAGAAAAGAAAGAAAACAGGTGGCTGTGGGGCATGGTGGCTCATGCCTGTAGTCCCAGTGACTCAGGAGGCTGAGGTGGGAGGATCCCTTGTGGCCAGGAGTTTGAAGTTATGGTGAGCTACAATCACACCACTGCACTCCAGCCTGGGTGGTAGAAGGAGAACCCATCTCGAAAAATAAAAAAAATAAACAACAACAACAACAAAAACACTGGCAGATTGGACTTGGCCTTTGGGCTAGAGCAGTAGAGCAATAAAATAAAAATGGTGTTTTATTAGGATTTTTGAAGTAACCACGTACAAGGGTAGTGGGCATTTTTAGCTACTTGGCATCCATTTCCCCTGTCCTCGGTCCACATTCTGTCCAGGTTTTCCATCAGATGCCTACTTCTCTCACATGTTTAAGGAGAATCTGATTGCACTCCCAGCTGTATGAGTCGAAGTCCATCAGGTTATCCTATCTCTCTTTCCACAGTATTGGTTCATACAACTCAGACCTAAAGCCAACTAGTGCATGCTCTTTCTCAGGCACAGATGTTGATTCAGGAAGGGCATCTGGCAAATATTGTCCAGTAACATGCAAAGGATGTTCACTGGGGCTTCTAGAAGGACACTTTCTTGCTTCTCTGAGAGCCACCACAGAGGACACTCTCTCCCCTTCTGGGCAGGATGGTATAGGGATATGAAACCTGAATCTCTAGACTCATTTTGCCACCCTGAGAGAAGCAAGATCTAGAATGAAATTGACAAGACTGAAAACAGAGAAGAGAAAAGTAAAGAAGGCAGGTCTTGTATAACATGGCTGAACAACTAAATTAAACCTCCCCTGAAGCCTATCGTACCTTGGACTTTTTAGCCAATAAATCACTTCCATTGCTTACATTTGTCTGAGTTATCTATCCCTTGAAATTGAAAGTATTTCATTGTCACAGCAAATCACATGAAATGAGGAAATGCTGAAGGGAGCTGGAGCAGACAGGAGACTAGGCACAAAGTGATAACATATGAGATGGCAGTGAGAAGGAGAAAAAGGACAGCCTGAGTCACTGGAAGGTGAGAATTCATTTGGAAGTCTAAACTATATCATTGTGACCAGCATGTCCTCATTAAATAAGAGACAAAGAGAAAAATTTAAGAAATATAGCTTCCTTTCCCCACCACACCTCACCACCTCATCACTAAAAGCCTGTTTATAGCACTTCCTTCTACCCAATACACCATGCTTGGCTATCACGAAAAGATTACAAGGATACTAAAAGGCAAAAAACACAGTTTGAAGAAACAGGCACCACAGGAATGTTGAAGTTGCCAGAGAGGGAATTTCAGATAACAATAATTCATATGCTAAGGTCTCTACTGAATAAAGCAGGCAGTGTGCAAGAACAGATGGACAATGTAAGCAGAGACAGAAATCCTAAAATAAACAAAAACAGGCCAGGCGCGGTGGCTCATGCCTGCCCAACACTTTGGGAGGGCAAGTAGGGTGGATCACCTGAGGTCAGGGGTTCAAGACCAGCCGGACCAAAATAGTGAAACCCTATCTCTACTAAAAATACAAAAATTAGCCAGGCGTGGTGGCTCATGCCTGTAATCCCAGCTACTTGGGAGGCTGAGGCAGGAGAATCACTTTAACCCAGGAGGCAGAGGTTGCAGTGAGCTAAAATCACCCCATTGCACTCCAGCCTGGGCAACAGAGCGAGACTCCATCTCAAAAAAAAAAAAAAAAAAAGAAATGCTAAAGATGTTCAAAACACTGTGACAGAAATAAAGAAGGTCTTTGCAGGGCTTGTTAGCAGATTGGACATGGCTGAGGAAAGAATTTCTGAACTTGAGACTACGTCAGTAAAAACCTTTAAAACTGAAAAGAGAACAAAAACTGGAAAAAAAACCCCAAAACAGTACAAAATATCCAAGAACTGGGACAACTACGAAAGGTATAACAAACTCATAATGGGAATACTAAAATGAGAAGAAAGACAGAAAAGAACAGAAGAAATATTTGAAACAACAATATCTGATAATTTCCCCCAATTAATGTCTGATACCAAACCACAGATCTAGAAAGTTCGGAAAACCCCAAGCAGGATAAGGGCTAAAAAATCACCCCTTGCCATATCATTTTTTTTTTTTTTTGAGACAGAGTCTCACTCTGTCACCCAGGCTGGAGTGCAGTGGGCTGATCTCGGCTCACTGCAACCTCTGCCTCCTGGGTTCAAGCAATTCTCTGCCTCAGCCTCCCAAGTAGCTGGTATTACAGGCACCTGCCACCACGCCTGGCTAATTTTTGTATTTTTAGTAGAGACGGCGTTTCACCATCTTGGCCAGGCTGGTCTTGAACTCCTGACTTTGTGATCCACCTGCCTTGGCCTCCCAAAGTGCTGGGATTACAGGCGTGAGCCACCATGCCCGGCCGCCATATCATTTTTACATTACAGATAATCAAAGGAAAGAAAAATTCTAAAAAAGCCAGAGGGAAAAATATTCTTACCTACAGAAGACCAAAGATAAGAATTATATCCAACTCTAATCAGAAATTATGCAAGCAAAAAGATAGTGGAGTGCAATATTTAAAGTGTTGAGAGAAAAAGACCACCAACCTAAGATTCTGCACTCAGAGAAATTATCCTTCAAAAGTGAAGGAAAGGCCAGGCACAGTGCCTCATGCCTGTAATTCCAGCACTTTCGGAGGCCAAGGCAGGTGGATCACTTGAGGCCAGGAGTTTGAGACCAGCCTGGCCAACATGGTGAAACCCTGTCTCTACTAAAATTACAAAAAATAGCCAAGTGTGGTGACACATGCCTGTAATCCCAGCTACTTGGGAGGCTAAGGCATAGAATCACTTGAACTTGGGAGGTGGAGACTGCAGTGAGCAGGTATTGCACCACTGCCCTCCACCCTGGGTGACAGAGTGAGACTCCATCTCAAAAAAAAAAAACTTTTATTTTTCTTTTCTTTCTTTCTTTCTTTCTTTCTTTCTTTCTTTCTTTCTTTCTTTCTTTCTTTCTTTCTCTCTCTTCTTTCTTCCTTCTTTCTTTCTTCTTTCTTTCTTTCTTTCTTTCTTTCTTTCTTTCTTTCTTTCTTTCTTTCTTTCTTTTTTTCTTTCTTTTTCAGATGGAGTTTTGCTCTTCTTGCCCAGGCTGGAGTGCAATGGTGCAATCTGGGCTCCCTACAACCCCCACCTCCCAGGTTCAAGCGATTCTCCTGCCTCAGCCTCCCAAGTAGCTGGGACTACAGGCACCCGCCACCACACCCAGCTAATTTTGTAATTTTGGTAGAGACAGGGTTTCTCCATGTTGGTCAGGCTGGTCTCAAACTCCCAACTTTGGGTGATCTGCCCGCCTTGGCCTCCCAAAGTGCTGGGATTACAGGTGTGAGCCACCAAGCCCAGCCAATGTTTATTTTTCTTATTTTTAATTGACCTAACAGGTAACAGTTTGTTCAAAATAATAACAGAAATAATGCATTCAATTGTGTATGCTTATGTATATGTTCTGTATATTATACATATATGCACATTATATATTACATATATATCATAGTCTATATATACTTATATATGTGAAATAAATGACAGCAATGATATAAAGATCAGAAGGGAGGAATTAGGATTATTTTGCTCTTATATGATACTCACTCTACCTGTGAAATGGTATAGGATTATTTGGAAGTTGGCTTGGATTAGTTGTAAAAGTATAATGTAAACTCTAGAGCAATCAGTATAAAGAAGTGACAAAAGAAGTATAGCCAAAATATAAGAGAAAATGGAATAACATAAAAGGCTTATTTAAAACCATAGAAGGCAGAAAAAGAATGACAGACAAAAAAATAGATCCCCCAGGAGATCTAGTCCTGGCTAACATGGTGAAACCCCGTCTCTACTAAAAATACAAAAAAATTAGCCAGGCGTGGTGGCAGGCACCTGTAGTCCCAGCTACTCAGGAGGCTGAGGCAGGAGAATGGCATCAACCCGGGAGGCAGAGCTGAGTGAGCCGAGATTGCGCCACTGCACTCCAGCCTGGGTGACAGAGCGAGACTCCGTCTAAAAAAAAAAAAAAATAGATCCCCACTGGCAAGGGGCATGGAAAGAAAGAGATGAAAAGAAATAAGCTTCACAAATAGAAAACAGTAACAAATATGATAGATGTCCATCAGACTATATCAGTGATCACTTTAACATCAATGGCCTAAATGTACCAATTAAAAGACAGTGATTGTCGAGGTGGTTCATAAAAGACTTATCAATATGTTGTCTACAAGAAACCCACTTTGAATATAAAGACACATAAATATTAAAAGTAACAGATGGAGAAAGACATACTATGTTAATACTAATAAAAAAATTTGAAACACTGACAGCACCAAATGCTGATGAGGATGTTCAGTGACAGGATCTCTCCATTCATTGCTAGTAGAAATGCAAAATGATACAGCTACTTTGGAAGATGGTTTAGTCGTTTTCTACAAAGCTAAACATCCTGTTACCAAACAATCCAGCAGTTGTGCTCCTTGGTATTCACCTAAAGGAGTTGAAAACTTACGTCCTTACAGAAACCTGCACACTGATGTTTATAGCAGGTTTATTCATAGTTGCTAAAACTTGGAAGCAACCATGATGTCCTTCAGTGAGTGAATGAATAAGTAAACTGTGGAACATCTAGGCAATTTTGCTATGAACCTAAAACTGGCTCTAAAAAGTAGACTATTTTTTCAAAAAAGAGTTTTAGGAGGGGAAATCATGATCAGATTTTTATTTTTAAGAGGTTACTCTGGCTTCACTGACCCATGTGGGTGGAAATAAAGAACAAAAATGGGTGTAGAAGAACAGTTAACTGCAGTGGTCCAGGTGAGAGACGGTGCTAGTTTGGTCTCAGGTGGCAGCAAAGGAGAAGATGAAAACATGCTGGCCCTAGAGGGGAATAAGATTTACAGACGTGTCTCTCCGGAAATCAATGAACTGTTTGCCCTTAGTTTCCTCATCTATTAAAAGAGAGAGAGAAGAGGAGTATGGGAGTTGGACAGAGGCCTTCATGATTTAGGGATAACCTATCACTGAACCAAATGTAAGGCAAACAGAATCAACTGAATGCTTGAGTCAGACATCTTTTCCTTTGTAATGGCAGCTCTGTATTAGACAAGAGCAGTATCAGGCAGATGATGATTTTCATGAGATAATTTTGAAAATATAACTTCCTGGACACTCTTCAAATATAATGACCCACTTCTTTATTATCCTAACTGTGCTAATAGTGACTATTAAATATGATAATGTTATCAAATATGAAAATAGCCATTGAGAGACATAGACAATATGTGGAGAGGTTCCAAACTACTTCAAACAGGAGTCCCAGAAGTGAACAAAGGAAATGGAAGAGAAGTGCTGTTTGAGAGACTCCCTCCATTCCCATTAAATAGGGTCTTTATCAACTGTGTTAACTAGCTCTTGTGCTGTTAAGTTGAAGGGGTTTGACTCCTAGGTACTCCTATCTCATCTCAAATGAACACTGACTCCTAGTAAACCTTAAATGTCAATACTGTTATCTGGCAGCAAACTTAAGTTAACCAAAACCTCATCCTCAGACCTGAGAGATGGTAACAGCCAAAATAAAACGCTTTCATGTTACACTTGTTAAATCAAGTTTAGCCTAAAGCTGTCTCCTTACATATTTTAAGTTTGGCCTAAAGGTTTCTCTGTATATTGTGAACAAACGGAGGTATAAACAGACTGTAGCCTACACTTGTGCCACTCACCGAGTTTTGGGCAATCAGATGTAGCCAACTGTTCAAATAAGGCAAATGCCAACCTGTAACCAATCCAGCTTTTTCTCTACCTCACTCGTATTTTCTGTGCATCACCTTCCTTTTTCTGTCCATGAATCTTCTTCCACCACGTGGCTGTGCTGGAGTCTCAGAGCCTATTCTGGCTCATGAGGTTGCCTGATTCATGAATCATTCATTGCTCAATTAAACTCTTAAATTTAATTCGGCTAAAAAATTTTTTTAAATCACACTGGACAAGACCTATATTCAAAAGCATAAATACTAATTTAATAATTTTTCCTCGGCCGGGTGCGGTGGCTCACGCCTGTAATCCCAACACTTTGGGAGGCCAAGGTGGGCGGATCATGAGGTCAGGAGATCGAGACCATCCTGGCCAACATGTGAAACCCCATCTCTAATTAGCCAGGAGCGATGGTGCACGCCTGTAATCCCAGCTACTCAGGTGGCTGAGACAGGAGAATCACTTGAACCCGGGAGGCAGAGATTGCAGTGAGCTGAGATTGTGCCACTGCACTCCAGCCTGGCAACAGTCCTCTATCCAAATTAAAATCATTGTTCTGTGCCTTAATACTAGATAATTTAAATTTTTACTTGTTATTTGTCAGTTTCCCTTTCCTGTCATTGTCAGAGCCAGGCAGGGCTTATGTCCTTTTGTTTTGTTTTCCACAGTTGAAAAAACAGACAAACAAAAACCGCTTTTTCTTTTGTTTTCTTTTCTTTTTTTTTTTTTTTACTATTTTAGTTTTTATTAATAAAAAACCTAAAGTTTAGAAACCTAAACTCAGACAACTGCTTTGTTCTTGCATCTAATCTGACCATAAATCAGAGTAGCAATTCTTTATGAAAGGACTTAGGTGAGAACTGTCAATATATCAGTTCCATCAAAAACTCTAGGTTGGAATACCTTAAAAAGAGCAAATTAAATATGAGAAAGCACAGAAATCTCTCCCTCAAACAAGAGGGGCTTCCTTTAATAGTCTTTAATATAGCTCATTTGCAATCATATGAAAATCCATCAAGATCAATCATGTTGCACAATCCCTAAAGGATAAAACTGAGGAAACTCATGGATAATTTTCACAGCTTCATTGTAAAGTCCAAGATCAAAAGGATGGTTATCTTCTTTAAACTGGACATAAGTTTACACATGATGGTGGCCTTGGCGGTTACTCTTCTAACCACTTCCATAATTCCAGAGATTTCTTCATCAAGGGGTTCCATCAATTTGATGGTTCCATTTTTTCCTTCTCCGTCTGAAAGAACAAACATTTTTCCAGTGGGATGAATCTTTTCCAGCCTCCCTATGAAGCAGACAGGCTTGTCGATGAACTGAGCTGGCATGCCGGCATTGATGCGCAACCTGGGCAACTCCATCACGTCCACCATGATTGTGGTCCAACACTGCAGCGGGCGGGAAAACCACAAAAACACTCTTTTCTTTTTGAGCTATTTATAGCTTACAAAATTGGGTAAAGCAACAAATACTACCTTTCTCTCTGTACCTGAAAGCTCCAAAATGTAAAACTTATTTAGAATGCCACTGGGCTGAATCTACTTTCATTGCTAATGTCCCACTGCTAAAACTTACCTCTAGGGGAAATATAAGCACCTTCCCTCTAGGCCCAGGGATTACTGCAAAAGCAGTGGGCATGTGGGATTGTAAGTATGGATTCTGAGGTATGAATTAGTTCAGACCCTCCACATCAAGGGCTGGTATGCAGATGCCTAAACAGCTGACAAAATGAGAGACTTTACCTCCTGGGTCATTCTGTGGCCCCTTTCCATCTACCCCAACCTTAAAGAATTTCCTACTTCCTATAGAGTTAAAAGAAAATTACAGAGAGGATATCAAGTGACAAAGCTTCCTGGGTATAGTGCTCCCAGTTATGAGATTTATGAAGATAGATAGATATAATTATGTATAGTTTTTGTGCCTGGGGAGATCTTATTATTTTTTATTAGCCATCTTAGAACAAATTACTAAAAAGACTGCAAAAAGCATTGGAATACAACAAAAGTCTCTAAACTCCCTAGTTTAAATGGTTTTAACAAAATTCTTATGTTCTGTATAGCTAATTGCTACAAGTCTGTAACTGAAACCAAGACTGCAGTAGCTCAATGCATAAAATTTATAGATAAATCAGTTCTGAAAACTTGCCTTTTGGCTTTTTGACTCTTATATTACTTAGAAGATTTTAAAGGTTTGATGAACGCCTGCCCACCTCCACTCCTGCCTGGCCTAGAATGCTTAAATTGACTATGAGTCTTTTAGATCTAAGTGTCTTGGCTATGGGGGTCCCAGCAAGGGACAGGATGGGCGCAGGTCAGGTGGTCACACCACCGCGGCAACAATACACAACAAAATAAAAGTTTGGCCATTGATGGTGCTTCTGGCAAATCTTGGCCAGAAAGGGGAGAATGGAAACCAAAAATAAAATTCTAAGCACCCAGTTGGTTAAATAGACCCTTCTGTTGGCCAACAGGATCCCAAAGAAACCTGAAAAACTACTTCATGCCATGATGGGAATGGCAAAGCTGGATACACCTTCTTTTACCCTCCTGCCTTTTGAGTTTAGGCACAACTGACCAGCACTAACTCAAAAG
Organism: Hylobates moloch; assembly: GCF_009828535.3. NCBI lineage: Eukaryota > Metazoa > Chordata > Mammalia > Primates > Hylobatidae > Hylobates > Hylobates moloch. The sequence continues at coordinate 67,976,227 of NW_026652276.1, forward strand.
ACTGTCAACAGACTGTGGCAGTAAGATACCAAATTCCAACTTGACTCTGGTATAGCATCCCATGGCAGATCGCAGGCCCTGAAGGAAATCAAAGTATTTCACCACAAAATATATTTCTTTGACAAATTTTGTAATGGCCCTGCAAAGCTGTCTCTAGTGGGAAATGTGTCTTCTGTAGAGAATCTGCTTCCATAACTAGGTTTTTCCGGAGAGATTGATGCCTTTAAGGTCCAATAAGAGACATTTACATCTATTCTCTCTGAAGCCTGCTACCTGGAGGCTTCATCTACATGACCAGAACCTTGGCTTCCACAACTCCCTGTATCTTAACTCAAGAATTTCTTTATGCTGACTTCAAACTCTTAAGGGGCAAAACTTAACTTCTCAACGAATTGCCAATCAGGAAATCTTTGAATCCACCTATAACCTGGAAGCCACCTCATTCAAGATGTTCTGCCTTCCCAGGCCAAACAAATATATACCTTCCATGTATTGATTTATGTTTTTAACTTGTAACTTCTGTCTCCCTAAAATGCATAAAACTGAGCGGTAACCAAACCACCTTGGGCACATGTTCTCAGGACCTCCTGAGGCTGTGTCGCAGACCATGGTCCTTAACATTTGCAAAATAAGCCTCTAAACTGATTGAGACCTCTCTGAGATACTTGTTGGTTTACAAGGTTTACCTTCAGAGAAGAAACACCAAGAGTGCTAGTAGTCCACTGGGATTTAAGGAAGCAGGAGGAGAGTCCTCTACACCTATAATTCTTGAAGCGAAGTTTCAGTGGCTTTTATGGTGGCCAGGGCCCTACGCTGCTATAGGGACTCTGGTGACAGGTCAGATCTATGGCCTGAGATTTCTCCAGGCACAAACTTTGCTTTCATGTAGAATGCTAACCACTGGGGAGTTCGCAGCATGGCACAAAGGAGAGCCCACAGGCAATTATTTTAGGGGGTCCAAGAAGTTAGAGCCTGACTATTTGAGATTCCTGGGCTATTCCAGTGCAGAGAGAATTTGGAAGTGGCAGAAAGGAAAACATGTCAGGCAGTGCCTTTTTATTGAGGAGGTAAACTTTGGGGAAAAGTACACAAAATAGTGAGGAAGGAAAGGGTCATCTGCCCTGCCAGCCGAGGCAGCTGAGCCAGCACTGTCAGTTCACTCCCACGTCCAGAGGCCCAGGCACTCCTGGGCAGGGTTGCAGTGACAGAAGTAACACTTCTTTTTTTTTTTTTTTTTTTTTGAGACGGAGTCTCACTCTGTCGCCCAGGCTGGAGTACAGTGGCAGGATCTCAGCTTACTGCAACCTCCGCCCCCTCCCCGCCCCGGGTTCAGGCGATTCTCCTGCCTCAGCCTCCCCTGTAGCTGGGATTACAGGCGCATGCCACCATGCCCGGCTAATTTTTGTATTTTTAGTAGAGGCGGGGTTTCACCACGTTGGCCAGACTGGTCCCAAACTCTTGACCTCAGGTGATCCACCTGCCTCAGCCTCCCAAAGAGCTAGTATTACAGGCATGAGCCACCACACCCAGCCAGAAGTAACACTTCTTATAGCTGACAGCAGGGAAGTCAGCTGCTGGTGAGGAGGGGAATCATCCCTTGAACCCACCAAACTATCAGAGTCACTTGGGAGGAAAATAGGTCTTCCCACAAAGGATGGGCCTACTCAGCCCAGGGTAGCCTAACACAGGTCACGCCTTTGAAAACAGATTATTTCATATCTATGGAAATGCCTCCTTTGCTAGAGGACTGTCATCCAGACCATTTGAGTATGCGGAGTTCTCATAATGGTTTGGCTTTACCAGTACTAGCAATAGTCTCCACCAGGTAATAGCAGGTTAGGTAAGGCTAGAAGCTTACTCGTATCAGTGTGAGGTGATATTAGGGATCACGAAGGCCTTCTGATTCTGAGTGTACAAGTGAGCCAAGTCAATAATAGAGCAGCACCACTGGGGCAGGTAGAAGACAGGAGGTGATAGATGTTCACAGAGCGGCACAAGGGCTAGAGCCCAAAGTGCAACAACCAGTTCCAAAGTTGAGCCAAGGACCTGAGGGAGCAGGTGGACATGGGAGGCCGGAGCCATAGCAGGGTTCAGCTGTGTGGGACACCTAGAAACTGTATCCAAGGATTTCTTTCTTATATTATTTTTAATTTTTTCAAATTTAATTTTTTTGGAGACAGACTGTTACTCTGTCATCCAGGCTGGAGTGCAGTGGTGCAATCATAGCTCGCTGCAGCCTCGAACTGCTGGGCTCAAGTGATCCTCCCACCTCAGCCTCCTGAGTAGTTAGGACTACAGGAGTGTACCACCAAAGAGTTCTGTCTTTGAGATGACTTTGTTTTTTGATTTTTGTTTATTTAGAGACAGGGCTTCACTCTGTCCACGCTGTCACTCATGCTGATCTTGAACGCCTGGCCTCAAATGATCCTTCCACCTTAGTCTCTTGAGTTACTGGGATTACAGGCATGAAACACCTCACCTCAATCTGAGTGGTTGGTTACTTATTAGCCATGACATGAGACTGTGAAGTGACTTTTCTTCAAGGGCATCTTTAAGGCCCTGCTAGACATTTGACAAATATGTGATAAGCATATCTCTGCTAGACATTTGACAAACATCTGATAAGTTTATCCACAACATGGCTACTGGCCACTAGACCACACATTGCATTTGCTTACTCTTCTCAAGGCTTAAGGCCTCATCTCTTTAGTATCTCTGGAGGATTGGCTTTAAGATAATTTATATTTCCATTAGCTGATACTGCTCTTACTGCTCTGCTATCTTTTCTTTTTTTTGAGACAGAGTCTTGCTCTGTCACCCAGGCTGGAGTGCAGTGGCATGGTCTTGGCTCACTGCAACCTCCACCTCCCAGGTTCAAGTGATTCTTCTGTCTCAGCCTCCTGAGTAGCTGGGATTACAGGCATGTGCTGCCATGCCCAGCTAGTTTTTGTATTTTTAGTAGAGACAGAGTTTCACCATGTTAGCCAGGCTTGTCTTGAACTCCTGACCTCAAGTAATCCAGCTGCCTTGGCCTTCCAAAGTGAGTTACAGGCGTGAACCACCGCACCTGGCCTTTTTTTTTTTTTAAATAAATAGAGAAAGAGTCTCAGTGTGTTGCCAAGGCTGGTCTCAAACTCCTGGGCTCAAGCAATCCTCCCACCTTGGCCTCCAAAGTGCTGGGATTACAGGCGCAAGCCACTACACCCAGCCATCTGCTATCTTCTTTTACCACATTTTATAAATTTTAAAGTCTCTTTGAATAGTCCTATTTTACTTTATTCTACATTGACAGTTTTTTGATCCAGACTGTAGCAGGAGCTGCAGAAGTATTATTCTCTGTGTGGGACAGAAACTTTCTACATTCTGGATCTAGAGTGGGGCTCTAATAATGGATAAGAATTGAAAAATGGTACAAAGAAAACCAATTTTACAAAACATTTAGCTTTTAGAAGAAAACGTAGGTAAATATCATTATGACCTTGGTGCAAGGAAGGATTTCTTTAAAAAGATACCAAATGCACAAACTATAAAGGAAAAGATTATTAAAAAGCCAAATTTTAGAAAATAACATCTCTGAAGAAAGATAAGAGGAATTATAATTGTTTCTCAAAAACCAAAGCTTTAAGAGATGGTGAAAAGACTATACTGGGGTTTTACTACATAATCGACAACACATTCAATGTATTGGCTTAGTTACTGAATGTGTCAGAAAATTACCTCCCCCAGTTTTACCTATAATGTGAACTTTCTGACTAGGATTTGGAAATGACATCCTAGTGAAGACGTGGTGTATATGTACAAGGAATGAAGACAGCCAACTGTTTTGTTTTGTTTTTTCCACGAAGAGCAAATAAAAAGAAATGGATTTCACATGAGGAACAATGTCATAGGAAAATAGTGACTGAAATGGATTTCTAATGGCAAATGCCAGATTCAATGTGCCCTTTTTTAATAATGAAAACATATTTCTCCCAATGAGCACTGAGACTGTAGAAAAATTTTTTTGCCCTCCTCTAAGATAAATATTCCCGCTTACTCTTAAGACGGACTTACAGGCTGGCCATGGTGGGTTATACCCATAATCCCAACATTTTGGGAGGCCAAGGCAAGAGGACTGCTCGAAGCCAGGAGTTTAAGACCAATCTGGTCACCATGGCCAGACGCTGTCTCTACAAAAAAAAATTTAGCCTGGTGTGGTGGCGCACATCTAGCTACTCCAAGGCTGAGGCGAGAGAATTACTTAAGCCCAGGAATTCAGAGCTCAGTGAGCTATGATCACAGTACCGCAATCCAGCCTGGGTGACAGAGCAAGACCTTGTCTCTTAAAAGAAAAAAAAAAAAGACATAATTTCTAGTTTATTCCCTAAATCAGAAGCTCTTAACTAGGAATTTGCAATAGAATAATCTGCAGAATCTGGCGGAAAAAAATACAGGCCTTGGACCTGACTCCTGTGGCATTGATTGAGTAAAGTCTGGCTGGGCCCTGGCATCCATGTTTTTAAAAATTATATTCCCCCCGTGATTCTGGTGTGAAGCTCCAGTTGAGAACTACTGTGACAGAACTTTTGGATTCTTGACTAAGTTTTCGGTAGAATGCTCTGTAATAGCCCTCAATCCTTATGACTGTCCCCGCCCCCTTATTCTTCCATCTGTTTGCTCACTTGACCTTCCTAGGTTTTGATCAGTAACCCATATATGCAAATCATGTTGAACAAATAATGTGTGGAGCAAGCAGGTAGCCTGGTAGCACCAAGTCACTAGCATGTAATAACAATGAAATGAGAAGACTTGAGAAGGTGAGAAAATGCTGAGAAAGAGAAAGAATGATCGAGAGCCTGGAAGCACATCAAGCCCAAAGAGGAAACAAGGAATGGGAGCAAATGCATAAACTCATACCCTCCTCCCCTCATCCTGCCTGTAGTAATCCTTGCACCAGCCGTCTCCTTAGCAACAGCTTCCCATTGGACGCCAGCCTCAATGGGACCGATACAAACCTTCTGTTATTTCCCTTTCCGAGAGCTGAGGAGACAACTGCCTCTTCTTCAGTTCATTTGCTATTACTCTTACTGATGTTCTACACTGTTTGGAATGTCTAGCTAATCCCACGAAGGCTTTTTCCTCTCTAACCTTCACACCGGCTAAGTTCTCTGTAACAGAGCTCATGCTCCTTCCCTGCTTACCACCTTCAGAAGTTAACAGAGGGAATCTGGACAAATTTGTTTTGGACAAACATTACCTACAGACTCTAATTTTTGACACTCATGGCTGGATGGGTGAGATTAAAGTGGTTATGAAGAGAGATTCAGACAAGGACTTCTGAATTTCACTGGGATGTCTGCTTGTGGTTTGAAGATTTCTAAAAACTGCTTCAATTGCCCTCAGATTTGATCTTCTTTTGCCTGTAAGATAAATGATTTATTCACTATGGCAAATGTTGGGCTGAAATTTTCAATACCAGTTCTTGGTTTGAAAAAGACTATTGGGTTAAAACAACAACAAAAAATCCTTGACCAGCCACTGAGACAATACATGAAATGAAATTTTTAAGAATCCTCTAGGAATTTTGTCTTTATTTATTTATTTATTTATTTTTTTTAGAGGCAAGGTCTCACTCTGTCACTCAGGCTGGAGCGCAGTGATGAAATTAGAGCTCACTGCATCCTCAGACTCCTGGGCTAAAGCAATCCTCCTGCCTCAGCCTCTCGAGTAGCTGGGACTACACAGGCATACACTCCCACACCTGGCTAATTATTTTATTTTTTGTGGAGATGGGGGCTCACTTTGTTGCCCAGGCTGGTCTTGAATTCCTGGGCTCAAGCAATCCTCCTGCCTTGGCCTCCCAAAGTGCTGGCATTACAGGTGTGAGCCACTGTGCCTGGCCTCAAATTTTAACATTACTATAAACATCTTATTGTCTCCAAAATATATGAGCATAATAAACCTATGGGACAGGGTTTGAGTTAGGCCATTTGGACTAATAATAGGTCAAACTTGATATAGTTAATTATGCTATTAGCTATAGACAATAGAGACCAAGACCCCAATTCACACTGCACTGAGAAGCACAGTTTTATCAAGGTTGTTCTCCAAGAGTAACAATCTCCAATCTAGCGTCCACACCTCTTTGAGAGTAGGCCTGGTGAATGCTCTTGTGGTTCAGAAGTCTTAAGTTTCCTTTCCTGTCTCAACTTTTTGGGAAGGTCTAGGGAAAGCTTACGTAAGAGTTAAGGTAAAGAAAAGTCTAAATAATGTTTGGAATTCTGAGAACATTTAAATATTTGTAGAATTAATGGAACACTATCATATTTAGTCTACGTAATATCAATGATGATTCCCCATGATTTATTCTGTTTCAGCCACCGTCATTTATAAAAATTGTCTAGTTTCTCTGCTGCCATGTAGACACTTGAGTTTGGATAATTCTTCTTTATCAGTTACTTTTGTTAATAGCAGAAAGAAGCAGTCTAAGAAAGAGCAGGGACCCGGAGTGGTGGCTCACGCCTATAATACCAGCACTTTGGGAGGCTGAAGTGGGCGAATCACTTGAGCCCAGGAGTTTCATACCAGCACTTTGGGAGGCTGAAGTGGGCGAATCACTTGAGCCCA
>NW_026652276.1:67982842-68028680 GCF_009828535.3 Hylobates moloch
ATACCAGCACTTTGGGAGGCTGAAGTGGGCGAATCACTTGAGCCCAGGAGTTTCATACCAGCACTTTGGGAGGCTGAAGTGGGCGAATCACTTGAGCCCAAGAGTTTCATACCAGCCTGGCCAACATGACAAAACCCCATCTCTACAAAAACAAATACAAAAAGTAGCCGGGTGTGGTGGTGCATCCTGTGGTCCCAGCTACTCAGGAGGCTGAAGTTGGAGGATCGCTTGAGCCTGGGAGGTTGAGGCTGCAGTGAGCTGTGATCGTGCCACTGCACTCCAGCTTGAGTGACAGAGTGAGACTCTGTCTTGAGGGAAAAAAAAAAAAAAAAAGAACAGGTGTTTCTGTTTTGAGTGATTCTCTAAATACAAAAATGTCACCAACTTATTTAGCTCTATTGTAAGAGTTAGTAGGGCAACAAAAGTTGATCAAGTTTCTACTTTCTATTCTACCAAATACTGTTCTGACACTGAGGAGACTATAGAAATCAACACAGATAGAGGACCTACCCCTTCAAGGAGGGAAGGAGACTGGAGCCCCTGAAAAATTTCCTCTACTAGAAGAATGCATCTGAGGCATGTGCTTCACTGTTGTGCTGAGGATGTGATAGCCTTTTTCTGAGCTAGCTATTTCCTCGAAAATGTTTTAACTAGAATCAGCTAAAAACATTCTTAATCTAAAGTCAAGGTTAAAATCTGAGATTTCTCCACTTCCTGCTTGTATTTTACAATGTTGGTTCGTTTTAGTTTTTCAACTTAGGCATTATTCAAATTAGAAAATGCTCTGCACAGTTAAAAGATTATTTCTTTAAAGGCTGCCAATTAAATAAAATTGTTGGTGAGCTCACTTTTAAATGAACAATTCAGAAGTAGGAACAAGTGTATTTTTTTTGTTTTTCATTTTCATGTTGCTGATCTCTAACTCCTTTAAAAAAAAAAGTGGTCAAAACAAAACCACAAGTATCAAGAAGCTAAGTCTTGAAACAGACTGGTGGGGCCCCCAAAGTTACCATGCTTCTATTGTATGATTTCTGCAGCCTATCTTATGTAAGTCACCGATTTGACTTTCAGTTTCATAAGCTAATTCTGGTTTCATTGTTTTTCTGCTTAACTTTTTTTTTTTTTTTTAAGACAGAGTCTTGCTCTGTGGCCCCCGAGCTGGAGTGCAGTGGCATGATCTGGGCTCACCACAACCTCCGCGTCCCAAGTTGAAGCAGTTCTCTGCCTCAGCCTCCCCAGTAGCTGGGATTATAGGCGTGCTCCACTGCGCCTAGCTAATTTTTGTATTTTTAGTAGAGACAGGGTTTTACCATGTTGGCCAGGCTGGTCTTGAACTCCTGACCTCAGTGATCCACCCGCCTTGGCCTCCCAAAGTGCTGGGATTACAGGCGTGAGCCACCACGCCTGGCCTCTGCTTAACTTCTTAAGTGCTGGCCTAGACAAAAGCCTCTGCCCATTTAATCACATTTGAGCCTTTCTTGGGGTCAATAACAAGATCAATAGCCACGTGAGATGTTTAGGTTCCGCTTTATTGCTTCTGTGAGAATATTTCAGTAGTAGATTGAAAGAGAAAAAAAGCTATCGTATATTTATGCACACATAAACATATATACGTATGTTAAAAGATAATATTCAGGGTTTTAACTTGACAGATCAGAAATAATTATTTAATTCTAGCATTTACAATCACAAAAAGAAGTCAACAATTTGGTGGAATATTTATTTATTTATTTATTTGAGATGAAGTCTTGCTCTGTCACCCAGACTGGAGTGCAGTGGCGCGATCTTGGCTCACTGCAACCTTCGCCTCCCCGGTTCAAGCAATTCATCTGCCTCAGCCTCTCAAGTAGCTGGGAGTACAGGCACGCGCCACCATGCCCAGCTAATTTTTGCATTTTTAGTGGAGACAGGGTTTCACCCTGTTGGCCAGGCTGGCTTCACATGATCTGTCCACCTCAGCCTTCCAAAGTGCTGGGATTATAGGTGTGAGCCACTGCGTATGGCCTGGAGGAATATTTAAATAAAGCTATAAAACTAGGCCAAGTGAAAAGCTGGAAACAAGAAATCCAGTTACTGTAAAAGATCTATGTCACAGTTGCTTGTATCAAATACTTCCCATAGTTACAATCCAACTTCCTAGATAGCTGATAGGCAATTATGTTTTATTGAATCATTTAAAAACCATTTACAGAATGCCTGCCATATGTCAGGGAAAGCATTATTCTAAATGCTGAGAATACAAAGATCAACAAAAGCGAGGCCTTTGTCTTCTCTAAGCTACATCATATCTGTACTCTTAAATCATTCTGTTTTATGGGTAGATTTCATGTATCTTCCTGGTTTAGTAAACGATCATCATTTTAAAATTTGTTTTAGAAGATTTCCATATAGCAAAATACATACTTTGTATATTAATTTTATCAAGAAAAAGGGAAAATTTTCTGCACAGAAAAAAAAATTTTTAAATCATGTGTATTCTTACCACTCAGAGATAATTACTGTTGCATTTTCCTTTAGCATTTTTCCTATGCATTTGATTTTAAGTAATAGAAAATCCAACTCAAACTTGTTTAAACAATGAAGGAAACTGATTGGTACACATGAATGAAGAGTCCACAGGCCAACCGGTGAGGCTGCTTCAGGTGGGGCTTGATCCCACAACTCAATATGTCATCAAGGTCCCTGTTTATTTCCTTCTCTCTGCTGTGCCTACCTTGGTCTCTGCACCATTCTAAGACTGGCTTCTCTTATGGTTCTAAAATGGCTGTCAGCATCTTCCTCTTGTCTAACAAGGAAGAGAAGATCAGCATTCTCTGCAAAAGTCCTGAGAATTATTCAACTGAGCTACTTTAGGATCAGTGCCCACCCTGACTAATCATTAAGTGCAAAGGGATGAAATATACTGATTGGACAGCCTGCGTTAGTTACATCACCTCTGAAGGGAGAGTGAAGTCAACTTCTCTGGAAACATGAATGCCTAAAGAGAAAATGATGCTATGGGGAAGGGGAGTTTTAAAGAAACTAAAAGTTTTTAAATAAAATCTGGCATCATACTAGACATGTTCAAACAGCACATTTTAAGTCACTCCCTTTTATTTTTCTATTCTTTACTCAACTTTGATTAGACTTTAATAGATGGCCCAGTTTCCACTTTTTCAAGGAAGATCATCCTCAAAATTTCGCTAGGGAATATTTAACAGGCATTAAAAATGATATAAACCTATCTATATGAATAAATTGTTTATGGATTAAAAAGGTATTCTTAAATGAAAAGTTACTAAAATAATGTGTATGAAAATCATATGTATAATCCTATTTTTCTTAAATAATCTATATTTGCATAAAATGATACATATATGGCATAATATTAAAGAAGTTATCCATAGGTATGATTTTCACTTTCTTCATTTCTTTCTGTATTATCTGAATATGTTATCATTGTTATTTATTACTTTCATAGAAAGAAACATTAGAAGTACTTCATTTTGGAAAAAATAAAATTCACCAGGAATCCACATGTACATCATATTGCCTCAACATATATCCTACATGACCTTTGTCACTGTATCAAACCATTTGGTTTGTTTCTCCTGTCAATTTTAATCAGCGGGACTTGAGGGAAATGGGGATATCAGTGTGCTTGAAGTTTATTAGGTCCCACTTATTTGTAAATGAAAGTTATGATTAATTTACATTTTCTGCATTAATTTTCCCTCCATTATTCTGCATTACTTTTAGCTTTTCTTCATTTTTTCCAGTTAATAGTATAGAATAAGTCAGCATCTCACAGAATGATTAGCAGATATGGCAGTGGAATTAAATTAGTTTCTCATGGCATTCATTGGTAATTACTTCTCTGAGGGTGACTTTTTAATTAAGTCTTTCATCTTTGTATACATTTTGTTCTTAGAGTTTCCTTCCACAAGCTGCTCTGTGGAAGGAAACCTCATCAATTCTGTACGGATGTCTTCTCAAACCATGTCTTTATTTCTGCTCTTTCTCTCTCTTTTCTGTTTTCTCCCTAGGGGTCTAACGGAAATCTCTACATACAGGTGCTGATGCCTTTTTGAGAAGTTCGTTTACAGGACAGGAAGGGCTTTTATTCTCATTCTCTGTCATGGACTAGTTGAGTGTTCTTAGACCAACTGCTTAATCTCCTAGAGTCTCAGATGGAGAGGATGATAACTTCAAGAGAGAAAACTGAACTAGAAAATTTCTCAAGGTTTTAGATTTGAGGTATAAAACCACATTGATTATTTTCTCCTTGAAACTGCTTCTCCCACTGAAATAGTTCTTCCTTTCATTTTCAGGTAACAGAATAATAGAAAACAACAAAATTTTATGGCTGGACAGGATACTAGAAGCTCTCTAGCTCAGTTTCTTTTCTTTATTTTAATGGATGAGGAAATATATAAGCTTGTTAAATCCCTCCTTCTCTCTTTTTTTTTTTTTTTTTTTTTGTCTTTTTCAGACAGGGTCTCACTTTGTTGCTCTGGGTAGAGTGCAGTGGTGCGATCTCGGCTCACTGCAGCCTTCGCCTCCTGGGCTCAAGCAGTCTTCTCATCTCAGCCGCTTGGGTTGCTGGAACCACAGGTGTGTGCCACCACACCCCGCTAATTTTTTTTTTTTTTTTTAACTGAATTTTGCTCTGTCACCAGGCTGGAGTGCAATGGCACGATCTCAGCTCACTGCAACCTCTGCCTCCCGGGTTCAAGCGATTCTCCTGTCTCAGCCTCCCGAGTAGCTGGGATTACAGGCACACACCACCATGCCCGGCTGATTTTTGTATTTTTAGTAGAGATGGGGTTTCACCATGTTGGCCATGCTGGTCTCGAACTGCTGACCTCAGGTGATCCACCCGGCTCGGCCTCCCAAAGTGCTGGGATTACAGGTGTGAGCCACTGCGCCCGGCCTAATTTTTGTATTCTTTGTAGAGATGGGGTTTTGTCATGTTGCTCAGGCTGGTCTTGAACTCCTGGGCTCAAGTGATCTTCCTGCCTTGCCTCCCAAAGTGCTGGGATTACAGGCATGAGCCACCTCGCCCTGTCCTTCCTCCTCTTTAGCCCTATCAGTAATTGAGTCTCATCAGTTCTCCCTTTTCCTGTCTCTCAGGCCTATTCCATTCTTTTTACTATCATCACCCAAGAGTAGGTCTTCATTTCATTATGTCTTGGTTCTTCTCCAAGTCACCACACTGTTTTTCTTGCCTTCAGTCTCTCTTTCAACTAATCGTGGTACAGCTTCCAGATTACACACCCACAAATAGTGTGATCATTCTGACATGTTCCTGTGGGGAAAGAAAAGTTACATGTTTTACTGTGGCCAAAGGATAAGGTTCAAACTAACCCAAGGAACCTCCTACAGGTTGACCGTAACTTACCTCTCCAGGCCTATCTTCCAGTATTCCCCTGATAGTCAATGCTCAGTATTTATTTAATTGAATTAATCTTCATACTTCCTAAACAAAAATCCTTTTAGCCTTGAGATAATTTAGATATTCAATTTTTTTTTTAAGTAGTCAGGTTCAAGGGAAACAAAGAAGGCAGTTAAAAGTGAGGAAGACAGAGAACAAAGGAGAAGCAAAGAGAACTGGAGCAGGATCCATGCCTTTTTATAGCTTTAATTTCTGCTCATTTTTTCCTGCTAAGTTTCAGATCCTTTAACCTACCTTAGCTTACTGTAATTTTTTTAATAAGCCACACAATTTTGTATCTTTGCACTAAGATGGCCGAGATTATAGGAAGACACGGAAGTTGCCATACAGAAATGTTTAAGATGCAAAGCAAGATAAAAGGTTGTAAACAAATGCTTGTGGATATCTTAAGTGGGAACATATATAAATATTTTTAAATTTGAAATAATTTTTATTTCAAAAGGCTAACTCAATTGCAGGATTTCTTCAGGTTTCAAAGTGGAGCACTATATTTGGGATACTGTATATAGGTTTGTTCTCTGATGCCCATGGCAAGTTAATACACTGGGGCACCAGGTTGCAGAAGAGAAAGAGGTTTAATTATAGGGCCACCAAACACAGATAGGAGGAAACCTCAAATTCGTCTCCAGGAGGACTTTGAGGCTCAGGTTCTTAAGCGTTTTGGAGTGGTCTGAAGTGTGGAGATCATTAATTGGCTGAAGAGTGCAGGGCGAAGTCATGGGACAGGGAGATGAAGAAGCTGTATTCTCATGCTGATTCCCTTCTTCTGTGGCTGGGGTCTTCAAGCTGGCTGGCATCAGCTGTTTCGCTGGAATTTGGGGTCTGAAAAACATCTTAAGCAATTCTTAAAAAGCCTTATGACTCTTAACATCAGAAAGCCTATCTATAGGGACAACGGGGATACAAATGTACTATCTAGCTCTGCCCGACTTTCGGGTTACAAGGAAGTGGGTCAAAGTGTAGCCTGATTAATGCTTAATTATATTTTTGTCCAGAATTCTTATAAACCCTGTGAGGATAGTTTCAATACCTTTATTTCAAGAAGCTTTGGAAGTTTTCCATCAATGCAACCAGTTTCAGTATACTGAGAGGACATGCATGTAGTTCCCCACCCCCACCCCCACCCCTACCCCCGTACCACAATAGAATAGAAGCAGTCATGGACGGGGCCCAGATTCTAAAACAAGCCCAGAGCTAAGGGTTTACATTTTAATCTCTTATGTAGGAACGTCAAGGTCATATTGCCTTGGTGAAGGTGGAAGGCAGGATTTTGACCCAGGTCTGATTCTAAGCCCTTGCTTTAAAACTCTATGCTATAAAAAGTCCTGGGCTAACCAGGAGCGAAACTGGCAGATCACACGAGGTTGAGGTTAAGCGGAAAGACAAGCCCGCTCTGCGTCCGTACTTAGGCTGAGGAAAAAGAAACTGGACATCCCCCACGGCAGCTACCATTTTGTGGTAGCAGGGAGGCCGGAAGTCCCGCCCCGGAGGATCGCGGCTGGCAGGCTCCCAGCCGGCAGGGCGGGGCCGGGTACATTGGGGCTCCGAGGCTGGAGGAGGGGGCGGGGACCGAAGGCGGGGTTGGGGAACTTGCGGCTCGGAGGCCCGAGGCTGTGGGTGGGGCCTGAGGGCGGGACGGAGACTCTGGGCTCAAGACTCGTGGAAGTGGGCGGGGCTTGAGGGCGGGAAGGGGCCCGTCTTGCTGGAAGTTCGGGTCTGGGGGCGGGGTATGAAGGCGGGGCTGGGAGGGAGCGGGGCCTGAAGGCGGGGCGGGGGCGGGGCCTCGCGGCCGGCGCGGGGCTGAGCTGACAGGGCCGCAGAGGCTTACCCCGCCTCACTTTATCGGAATGTGCCTAAGCTGCTGCAGCTGGCACCCGGCTGCGCTCGGCGAAGAGGGCTGGGGGCGGGAGATGACGGTGGTCTTCTCCCTGCTTGGCACCCTGCGAGCACCAGCTCCCTTCTCCTCGCCACCCCAAGGTTGCAGACGAAGCAGGTGAGATGGGCCCGTGGAGCGCGGACCTGCTGGGTCCTGGTTCTCCCTTGCGGGCACGGGGTACCCCCGCCTCTGCCCCTCGGGCCTGGGCACGTGGGCTGCCGCTGACCCTCTGCGCCCTGGCCCCGCGGCCGGTTGTCTGGACCTGCTGTCTCTGCCCCGCAGCGCCTGCCTTTGGAATGTGTGAGATCACCCGGGAAGGCTCGCGCGGGGGAAGGGGCGTCTCCTCCCCTCCGGAGACAGAACTGCCATCCCTAGTTTGGGAAGCTCCTCACTGCACAGGCGTCCACCCTGTCATTCTTAGACTCTTCCCTTTATCCCGAGGGTACCCTCAGTATCTGGTCCTTCCGAAGGCTTCTGCCCAGGCACCTGGAGCACTGCGCCAAATTTTCTCCCTTACCCATTTTTGGGGTATGTTAGTTACCATGACGTTGTGACTCCCGTGCCCTGGGAAGACGAGCGACCACCTTTTTCTTAGGCCAGGCAAAGACCCCTGGCTGCCTTTCCACTTCCACAGCTGCCTTCCCAGGCATTGGCTGGCAGCTGCTCTCCGAGCAGCCTATTCGGTTAGGAACTCTCTGCGCCCCTTATCTTGGAGGGCCACAGTCTGTCCCTGCAGACGAGGCAAGGAGGCAGTGCTCAGCGTTCCCTACCCTGGGTCTCTAGAGAGGACATTTGACGCCCTGCAAGTGGGTGGGAGTGGGTGAATGGTGCGACTATTGATGTTGAAGAGTGCTGTAATAGTACCATACTGTATTACATTTATCCCGCGGGATAAAGGATGTTGGATGTTTGAGAAATAGCCTGAAAGTTTAAAGCTTTCTCTGTGAAGTTAGTCAACCCTCTCCTTCCCCCCTCCATTTTCACTTAATAGCAGTTATTTACAATATCAGTGGTTCGTTTATGTGATCTCAGCCAAATATGATGTGGCTAGAAGCGGTAAGTACAGTAGCATTTCTTCAGTTCGTGCCTCAGCGAGTGGTCTTTTACTGTGAACGTGTTTGTTCTGTAACAAGCTTTGTTTTTATAGATAAAAAGGCTGGATGTAATGTTTTTTTAAACTTCCCTTGCTGTGGTTCCTGTTCATTTTAAAATATGCTTTAGAAAGCATATTATCTTCCCGTTTAAAAAAGATTAGGATGAAATGAAACTTTTTAAGTCATTTTGATTATTTTGACTTTACCTCAGCAGGTATTTCTTTTATAATACTGAAAAACGTTAAAAGAAACTTCATGGGGAGGGGCAGATTACTTTTTTTTTTTTTTTTCTTGAGACGGAGTCTTGCTCTGTTGCTGAGGCTGGAGGGCAATGGCAGGATCTCAGCTCACTGCAACCTCTGCCTCCCGGGTTCAAGCGATTCTCCTGCCTCAGCTTCCCGAGTAGCTGGGATTACAGGCACCTGCCACCAAGCCCGGCTAATTTTTGTCTTTTTAGTAGAGACAGGGTTTCACCATGCTGGCCAGGCTGGTCTCCAACTCCCCACCTCAGGTGATCTGCCTGCCTCGGCCTCCCAAAGTACTGGGATTACAGGTGTGAGCCACTGCACCCTGCCCTTTTTTTTTTTTTTTTTTTTTTTTTTTAAGTTTTCAACGAATTGAAAGCTAATCCTGGACATTGCTACAACTATTTGACCATCACCCTGAGAAAAATGAAGAGCTCTGCCTTCACTGTTAACCATTTACCATCAAACCAAATTAAATTCAACTTATCTTAGTTGTTTGGTATAAAACAAAAACTGATAAATTTATGACACATCCCATCCCTCTTTTTTTAGTTGGTGGATCTTTTAACAGTTATGTTTGAAGAACTAACATGTTTACTTTTTTATCATTATTAGTAATAAGACAACAGTTCCTAATAGCAATTGCTGCCGTTTCTCGAAGGCCTACTCTGTGATAAGCTGTATATAAAATATTCTATCCACACAATATCCCTCTAAGGAGGTCGTTGTTTGAGACAGGGTCTTACTCAGGCTGGAGTGCAGTGGTGTGATCATGGCTCACTGCAGAGACCTCCTAGGCTCAGGAGGTCCTCCCACCTCAGCCTCCCAGGTACCTGGGACAACAGGCACACATGACTAAGCTCAGCTAATTTTTCGTAGAGACTAGGGTTTCGCCATGTTGGCCAGGCTGATCTCAAACTCCTGGGCTCACACAGTTCACCTGCCTGGGCCTCCCAAAATGCTGGGATAACAGGCGTGAGCTGCTATGACTGGCCCCTATAGGGAGGTTTTTACTCTCATTTTACAGTTGAGGAAACAAAGGTTCAGAAAGGCTAAGTAACTTATGAGTTGATAAGCCATAAAGCTCAGAATCTGTTTGACTCTCCACGGAAGTTCTACTAGTTTAGTTAAAACTGTTGGTTAAAAAATATTATTGGAATGCCTTGACATGCTCATGTGGTACAAGTAAGGGCTTATAAGCAGAATGAGTTATTAATACTCTAGGCACATTTGAAAGTGAACAGAAGACTGGACTAATTTATCACTTTCCTCTTCAGCACTGCCTTTCCAAGTACACACTTTCTTAAGGGCTCCAAATGTTTAACGCCTTTGTTTAATTGTTTACCAGCTCCTCACTTCAAGTATGTGTATCTGTACCAACTGGTAGCTTTCCCAAGATATAATTTGATGCTTATTTGGTAAACTTCAGGTATGTGAGTATTGTAGGTTTCATGTACTATATTGACCACTGCTATCTAATCCTAGTAGAAAAATACTTGTCCTAATCCAGATTAAATATAAGGTTTTTAAATGGTTCGGTTTATACAAGGGTAGCACAGAGAAAATTCCCTTACACCCACACCAGGTGTCAGTTGTTGGTGATCTCTGGGCTGCCATCTAAGTCTTTTTAATGGGATATAGATGTTTGAGGACTTAACCTGAGCATTGTAAATTTCTGGAAGCATGAGCTTTTTACTTTCTAGCTTATATAAGTCTACTTTAGATGGTAAACCCAGAATAATCACTTAGAAATTGGCTATTGTTGGCCAGGGGTGGTGGCTCACACCTATAATCCCAGCATTTTGGGAGATCGAGGCGGGCGGATCACCTGAGGTTAGGAGTTCGAGATGAACCTGACCAACATGGAGAAACCCTGTCTCTACTAAAAATTCAAAATTAGCCAGGCGTGGTGGTGCATGCCTGTAATCCCAGCTACTCGGGAAGGCTAAGGCAGGAGAATCTCTTGAACCCGGGAGGCGGAGGTTGAGGTGAGCCGCAATCACGCCATTGCACTCCAGCCTGGGCAACAAGAACAAAACTC
The DNA here is from genome assembly GCF_009828535.3 of Hylobates moloch. Lineage (NCBI taxonomy): Eukaryota > Metazoa > Chordata > Mammalia > Primates > Hylobatidae > Hylobates > Hylobates moloch. The sequence continues at coordinate 67,993,533 of NW_026652276.1, forward strand.
CATCTGAAAAGAAAAGAAAAAGAAATTGGCAATTGTCGTCATTTTAATTCCAAGATACTAATAAAAGCTGATTAGCTTTAGAGTTATCCAGACCTCATGTTCATTGTGTTCCTGGCAGCAAGAAGGGGTCTGATAATTATTGTACTATTTGTTTTTTGAATTTGTTCCATGCTTTAGCATTTTCTGAACCTCTTTAGAACATTTTACAAAACATTTTGTATTTTTTAACATTTCATGAGCACCTTTAGACATATTTTGTGTTCTTGGTTCTGTTGCTGTAGTGGAAAACTTATAATACATTATCATTCAGAAAACAAAAAATTCTGTCCATATACTAAATAGTGCCTGAAAGAGAACATTGATTCATGAAAGGGTAAAATGTTTATTTAAGTATAAGTTATTATAGTTATTCATTAAAAAAATTTTTTTTTCTGTCTCGTGTGTGCCAGGTACTGTCCTAGATGTTAAGGACACAACATTGGCAAAAACATGCATAGTCCCGGCTTCCGTGACACTTGAGTGAACTGAATGTGCAAAGTCCCTATGGCACAAAGTCCCTGGGGCCAGTGTGTGTGGCTGGTATAGAAGGAGCTAAAGGTATATTGGTGGGATGTCATCATTTTTTTTCTCTCATATTCTACCAAAAGTTATATTTAACTTCCGTTAAGTAATTACTCTGTTCCAGATGTGATTATTCGGTGGAATAATCTCAAGTTCCCATGTGGTAGGTATTACTATTATTGCCATCTTACAGGTGAAGAAGGTGAGACACAGCAAAGTTAAAGTTAATTCGTTCAGGTTGGGCATGGTGGCTCATGCCTGTAATCCCAGCACTGTGGGAGGCTGAGGCAGGCAGATCACCTGAGGTCAGGAGTTCAAAATCAGCCTAGGCAACATGGTGAAACCCTGTCTCTACAAAAATACAAAAATCAGCCGGGTGTGGTGGCACACGAATCACTTGAACCCAGGAGACAGAGGTTGCACTGAGCTGAGATTGCACCACTGCACTCCAGCCTGGGAGACAGAGCAAGACCCTGTCTTTAAAAAAAAGTTATTGATTTAAAGTTGATTAGTGGTGCTCTACTACACTCTTCTCCCCATCCTATACTCAAGTATGACCGCGGGCTGGAAAGGACTCTGGTCCCTGGGTGACTCCTCAATGTAGCCTTGAGAACTTCTGAAATTTCCAGAGAATTTGGATGCATGGGGACATTCAGCGGAGACTATGTGTGCCCGATGCCCTTATCCACCAGGCGGAGCTCAACTGGTGGAGAGAATCACTGGAGAGAACCACAGGGCATCACTGCAGCTCTAATATTTGCGGATCTTACTTTACTCATGTCTAATACTGAATATAGAACAGCAACATAAGTATTTTGAGCTGACCTGCCTTTGAGAGTGAAGCGATTATTGTTAGCAACCCCCCACTTTTTTTTCCATTGTATTTTCCCTGATGGTAGTTGAAGAAAGTATGTATATTTATTTGGCCATTTAATAAGTAAATAAATCTAGGTTTGCCAGTGTATTATTTCAACTAGAAGTCTTGTTGATGGCCATACTGAATCTTTCTTCCTTTCTTTCCAGAGATCTGGTTGGAGTTGGAGGGTGAGAGAAAATGAATTCTTTTTCTAATTTACCTGGAGAGAACTTAACCACTGCAGTCAATATGACCAAGACTTTGCCTACAGCAGTAACGCATAGATTTAATTCCACTAATGATCCACCTTCAATGTCAATTACAAGGCTTTTTCCAGCCTTACTGGAATGCTTTGGCATTGTCCTTTGTGGCTACATAGCAGGAAGGGCCAATGTCATAACATCAACACAGGCCAAAGGACTGGGAAATTTTGTCTCCAGATTTGCACTTCCAGCTTTATTATTCAAAAACATGGTTGTACTTAATTTTTCCAGTGTGGACTGGTCCTTCCTATACAGTATCTTAATTGCCAAAGCTTGTGTATTTTTCATTGTATGTATATTAACCTTATTGGTTGCCAGTCCTGATAGTCGATTTAGCAAAGCTGGACTATTCCCTATTTTTGCTACACAAAGTAATGACTTTGCATTGGGATACCCTATAGGTAAGTTATTTTTTTATTTTTCAAGTGTTTAAATTTTAATTTATTTAGGCATTTGTTAGTGACAGATTCTTACTCTTATATCTAAGAAGTTTTTCACTTTTTTCTCAAATACTTCTTGGGATAAATCATAGTTTTTCCTAAACTTCAGAGTTTGAAGATCCTTTAAACATCTACCTAAAATAAATGGTCATATTCTAATAACCTTTGTGAACAGTCCTAATTGTATTTTTTTCTTCCCGGTAAGCACATATGAAAGAAGCTTAATTTTTAGAAAGGATCCGATTCTGATTTAAATTATGTTAAAAAAGTAGATTTATGTCTATATAAAAATAGTTATTATTAAGTGTGAAAATAATTCATTTTTCTTACCATCTAGAATACATATTATTTTATCTCAGAAATTGTTCCGGGGCCAGATGTGGTGGCTCACACCTATATTCGCAGCACTTTAGGAGGCCGAGGCGGGCAGATCACTTGGGCCTAGGAGTTCGAGACCAGCCTGGGCAACAGGGCAAAACCTCGTCTCCATAAAAAAATAACAACAACAACAAAAAATTAGTCAGCTGTGGTGGCACAGGGCTGTAGTCCCAGCTACCCAAGAGGCTGAGGCAGGAGGATTGCTTGAGCCCAGGAGGCAGAGGTTGCAGTGAGTCAATATTATACCACTGTACTCTAGCCCGGGTGACAGAGTGAGTTCCTGTATCAAATTTTTAAAAAAATTGTTTTTGAGCTTGTTATTCAAAATTTTAATGTATTTTAGTTGCAGTTAATTTCTTGTTTAAGAACAAAAATGGTGAGAGCTTTTTTACCTTTCTAACTTTCCCTTTTTTATGTTTCTGACTCTTACAGCAGCCTAATTTTATGTTTCTATGTGTATATGTTTTCCTAATGAAACAGTAAACATACCAGTTTGGGATATTGACATATCTTGAAAGGAAACATTCTGTATTTCAGAACACTCTGTCACCAAGAAAATGTATATTTTAAATTACTTTTTTATATTTTAAATTAAAGTTATATATACTCTGATCATCTATCAAGTATGAGGACGTGAATATTATAGATATATTCATTCATTCACTCATAAGGAACTGTTTCGTACCAGTGGCTGTGCTAACTGTTGGGATTATAGCTATGAACAAAGTTATTGCACATATTAAATTTACATTGTAATGGGAGAATAATAAAATTAAAATCATGTCAGTTGGTGACAAGGGCCATAAAAATAAAGTCACGTAGAGGGATAGGAATGTGGAGGTACTATTTGAGGTAGGGTGGTCAATGAAGGCCTCTCTGATGATATGTCTTCTGAGCAGAGACTTGAGCCTATTGAAGGATACAATTGAAATCTACAGTTAACTTTCAAGTTTCTTATCTAGAAGTTTTATCCTCTCCCCTCAAACCCCAACTTATTTCACTACTGGTACCAAAAAGATTCTATTTAACTATACTTTTCACTTCTGTCTCTACTTTTGACTTTCCTCTGTCTTGTTACCAGAAAGAGAGAAACACCTAAGAAGTTAAGTAACTGTCAGTAAAGCTGGAGGTTTAAGAGACAGGAAAAACTGGGCTCATAGATAATTGAGCTACAAATAGTCAGAAACTAGATAGGTGTTCCTTTAAGGTTATTGAATTTTAAAAGGAAATAAAGACTTTTGGAAAGAAAACAGCAAGGAGTTAACATGTTTGTCCATTTCCTCGGGAGAATTAATAAGATAAATTTGTCAAGGTATTTATGGTATAAAGACCTTAGAACTGACTCGGCACCATAGTGTTAAATATCTGACAAATATTGCTGTATCTTTAGACATAAGCTAGAAGTATATAGTTTCATGCTCCCATAGATTAGTAAGCCGATAATGAAATAGAGCTAACATTTCTAACTATGTAGTTTACAGAGTACTTATATACTTATCTCATTTGGGTAGGGCAGATATTATTATCCTCATTTTCAAATAAGGAAACAGGCTTACAGAGATTTAATTATTTTTTCCCAGGTCATACAACTAGCAGGTGACTGATACCCAAACCTAGGTCTTCTGGTTGCAAATCCTGGGCATTCTCTTATGCCATGCAGTTACATAATGTGCCAGTTCAATTTTCAGAAGACCCAACCAGCCTTGTAATATACTAGTTTCAGAAAAAATCAAAGGGTTTTTTTCCTCTAAAATATTCCATAAAATGAGTAGTAGTGGAAAAAGACCTATTAGAATAGTTAATCTATTGTCATATTGAGGCAGACTTTCCAAATAAAAAATGTAATCAGCCATTTTATCACTGCTTTTCTTATGTCCCACATTAAATCAGTGAATCTGGTAATAATCATGTTTCTAGCCGTGTGCCAGCCCAAATTTCCCTGATGGTTGTTTGTTGATTTCAAGGTATAATTTTTGTTTTTATTAATCACAATAACGAAAACTCTTGTAATTAAGTTGTAGAATATAACTTAATTGGAAGGCTGAGACAGAGGGATTCCTTAAGTCCAGGAGTTTGAGACCATCCTGGACAACATAGTGAAAACCCTGTCTCTACAACAACAACAGCAAAATTAGCCAGGTGTGGTACAAGCCTGTAGTTCCAGCTACTTGGGAGGCTGAGGCAGGAGATCTGTTGAGCCTAGGAGTTCAAGGCTGCAGTGAGCTATGATTGCTACTGTACTCCAGCCTGGGTGACAGTGAGACCCTGTCTCTCAAAAAATAAAAATAAAAGAAGCTCACTGTGTTTCAGAGCAATTCTTTTCTAAAGTACTTTTAAAAATCAAAGTATGAGAAGAAACTAAGAATCTCCCATGGCAAAATGTTGATTTCAGCATATCAGAATGGTTCCCTGCCTCTGTCATTAAAAGATACTAATAGAGCATAGTTAAGTCCTATAATTTATTCTTCAAACAATGCTGATAGCATAAGTACTCTGACTAATCATAATTATGGTCTAGTGCTTGAGCTGTAAACAGAAAGGAAATGAAGCATTTAACTATATGCCATTACATAATAGAATGATCTTATCTGGGTCTTTGTGTTATATGCTAGGGATTGAAACCCTGCAGGAATCAAAATAGGAAGCACAGTGGGTGGCTAATTTTGTCTCTTAGTTCTTCAAAGCTATATAATAACTCGTCATAATGGGATTCCCCCCGCCCTCCAAGAGCCTTATTTATAAGCATTAATTAATTAGAACTTAAAAGTTGATATAATGATTGTAAACCTAATTTTAGTTACTATACTATACCGTACTGCTTTCATGTATATTTTTTCAGGTTTTAAAAACCATCTTCAGATTGATAGCAAAAAAAAAAGCACTGCCAATTTATAGATAAAGATGTAATGTTAATTATGCAAATGAATGGCAGAAGTAGACTGAAATTCCCATGTTGAACCGTATTCTAGTAATTTAACATGTATTTATTTAATCACAATTTTTTTGTGTGTTCCCTCTAGACTACACTTCTTCTGCCCTCTGTATGCTTGTTCAGCTGACTTAAAATACCTCAATAGTAACCTGCTTTATAAATATTCATAATGTGTAAAATGTAAAAAGAGATACAAAATTTCAGTTAGATTTATGGTACAACATGGTGACGATGGTTAATAACAACATATTCTTGAAAATTGCTGAGAGTAGATTTTGTGTTCTCATCAGAAAAAATGATAAATATGTGAGAGTATACATATTTTAATTAGCTTGATTTAGACATTCCGTAATGTGTACATATTTTAAAACATTATGTACATTATAAATGTATATAATTTATATTTGTCAATTAAAAATAAATTTTTAAAAGTAAAAATAAAGTTTAAAAATGGATATAAAAATGGATTCATTGACAACAATTCGATGTAAAGAGCTGCGTATTAGAAAATACACGTTTACTACATCTGAAACTTTTGACGTTCATTGATATGTTCATACCATTCAGCAAGTATTTTCAGATTTTCTCAAGCATTATGCCAGGGACTGAGGGCTATTAAAATGATGCTTTCAAGGAACGTAGAATTTGTTGAGGTGGCACTAGTATGAAACAAAGTACTACAGAATACCAGAGGAGGGGAGATTAATGATGTAGGTTGAAGACTTGGTGGGAAATGTAATGCCAGAGACAGGCCTTAAGTAGTAGGTGAGATTTAGGTAAAAAAAGGAGATACTAAGAAGTTAGGGGGGGTGATGGTATGAACAGCATAAAGAACTACTAATTATGAATGTGGTGGTTGTCTGGTATAACTGTTATTGAACTGGCTGATGGAGTCTTTGCATTAAGGATGGGGTGGATAAGTAAGGGGCCAATTGTGGAGACTGGACTGTGGATGTTAAAAGAAAGGTTTTTTTTTTGTTTTTTTTTTTTTTGAGACAGAGTCTCACTCTGTTGCCCAGGCTGTAGTGCAATGGTGCAGTCTTGGCTCACTGCAATCTCCACCTCCCAGGTTCAAGCAATTATCCTGCCTCAGCCTCCCAAGTAGCTGGGACTATGGGAGTACGCCACCACACCCGGCTAATTTTTGTATTTTTAGTAGAGACGGGGTTTCACCATGTTGGCCAGGCTCGTCTTGAACTCCTGACCTCATGATCTGCCTGCCTTGTCCTCCCAAAGTGCTGGGATTACAGGCGTGAGCCACCATGCCCGGTAAAAGAAAGGTTTTGTAGCTGTTTCTGTGGGCAGTGAGAACCGTGAGAAAATCTTACCTTTTGAAAGTTTAGATTTAGATGGTACTGTTAGCAGTGAATAAAATGGATGAAGAAGGTGGTTGAGAAAATCCAAGAGAATGTTGGTTGGTAAACACATGAAATAATCTAATTTTGAGATTTTGACTAATAATTGTAGTAGCAATCAAGAGGAGAAAATCCTTCCAAAGAAGAAAGAAAGTATGTGGTGAATGGCCAAATATAAAAACTGTTGCTTAAATTTGCACTGAGTTCTTAAAACAATGTAAAGTTCATTATGTGGTAGTGATTAAATGCTAGTGTGGCAGGAAAGTAAATTTCTGGAAAAAGGCATTAATATAAGGGGCTTTGAGTAGATCACAGAACTGTATAGCTGTGTTGTCAAAGGAAAACATGTTATGCATCTTATTGTTGTGGCTGGTTAGGAAAAATTCTGATACTCAGATGAAAACATAAGACTTTCCCAAAATATATGCTCTATTATAAAAATTGGTGGGCAGGTATGAACATCTTTCTCTTGAGATAAAATATCTCAAGAGAATCAGAAATATAGTTATCTAAAAATAGTTATCAAAAGTACTGCTTTTTGTTTAAAAGATGAAGCCTTATGAAACCTGAAAGAAAACCACTAACTTATATAACTAGCATATCTAATTTGGAAACCAGTGGAAAGAACTTATAAAATTTTATTTAATCAAATATTTTTTAGCCACTGCTTCATTTTGGAGATATTATAGATCTTGAATTTACTTAGCTGAGAAAATGGGGATTGACTCTGTTAAAAAAATAGGTTTTAGCTTTTAAGAAAAAGGTGACCTTCTAAAGGTTATATAATCTAGTTATGTAGCTTTAATGGGACATGAACTTATATATCCTGAGTAAGTAAACAAGTGTATTTTCCTACCTATATCACTTTATCTTAGTGTAAATTGAGAAACCTAATCTTTTACATGTTTTCACATGTTTGCCTCTCTCCTTGTGAGCGATTGTGGCTGTTCTTTTTTATCTTTCTCAACTTCAAATCAATTATAAATCAGCGTTTATTTGCATTAGATTGTATAATTTTGGGACCCATTGTCAAAAATGTGCTAGAGACCAGCTGTTTACTGAAAGGCCCTAAGTTGCTCTAATAAACTAAAGACTGGGTCACCAACCCTCACGTCTACCAGGAAACTGCTAGAAGTCTGATCCCACTCACTCACCTCCCTCATGAGATAAAAAAAATACATCTTATGCAGTGGTTAAGTCCTAAAGTCATCTTGTATATTCAAACTCCTGAAAATGCCCACCAAATACAGCACACATACTTTGTCTATACTGTACCATTTTTCATAAGTCTAACACAGCCAGATTTTTTTAGCTAGCATTGTTCTTCAATGAACAGCAGTTGAAATAATTTGTTTGCACTTGGAAACATGCTATGGGGGGCGGGGAGAAATGCAGCTTTTGTTTTCCCAAGAGGGTATGTTTGAATTTGTGTTAACTAAATGTGCACTGATGTGACTCTACTGTATTTCCCTCCCAAACATTGTAAGATCCACCTTTCTATCTCTACTCCTTAAGTATCTCCACTGGTCTTCTTTGAAGGCATTCATTCCTTTTCATTCCTCTCAAATGGAGGTTGTTCATTTTCCCATTGCCAGCACACCACATGAGCAGTGGAAGGTAGGACTGGCATCCCCACAGCTACTGTGGACCATTGCTAGACCATCCCTCTGCTCTGTCGTTAAAAACTACTTTGAGGTTCATGCTTTCCGGCTACACCACTCATCCTCTCTGCTGTTACCTGCTGACCTCATTCTAGGCATTTCTTCTCGTTTACCTTTATCCCAAGTTTTGTCATTATCTTGTGAACTACCGTGAAATTCTCTGCTCTGTCATTTCCTTGACGTCGTCTTCTCCAGTGATGTTTTCCTTTACTCAATTTCAGCCAAGTCCCATAGCCACATCCTGGACCTTGTCATCTGGAAAATATTTAACTGAGTAGCTCATTAGCTGTTTTACTCTGAACTCCTGCACTTCCAACTGCCCCTAATTCCTAGAGGCCTCCAAACCTCTCCTGTCTTCATTTCTTTTCTTACACAGCTTGGACTCCACATCCGTGCTCCTTTTTAGTTCCTTAAATAACTCCTACTCTCTCCTCAACCCTCTGTGATCTGACTTCTGTCTCTTACCTCTCCAGTAAAACTGCTCTCTCCATGGATACCAATAAATGCATTTTTGCTATCACTATTTAAATGTTTAGTTTGTCCCTAGATTTTTATTTTGAATTGTTTCTTCTAAAAAATTCTACAATTCTGCTTGTTTTTGGAGACTAATTTTAACCCTTAGATGGTAAAAACTAGTGAGGTTTAAAAATAATGTGTAAACTTGGTTATCATTTTATAAGCTATATGATATTTATTACGTTTTTCTTTTTTCAGCTTTATTACTAAATTATACTTTTCCAAAATAGGCTATTTGGGTCATTTTGAAAATTTTAGATTTATCATTGCTATAAAGTACAGAAAATGTTATATACGTAACATGTATCTGTATTTCTGTGGTCATGATTTAAAAATCAATATTCTTGTTTTGCAGTTGAAGCTTTATATCAAACTACATACCCAGAATATCTCCAGTACATTTATTTGGTGGCACCAATATCTCTTATGATGTTAAACCCTATAGGGTTTATCTTCTGTGAAATCCAAAAGTGGAAAGACACTCAAAATGCTTCTCAAAACAAAATAAAAATTGTGGGACTCGGACTCCTGCGTGTATTACAGAACCCAATAGTATTTATGGTCTTCATTGGCATCGCCTTCAATTTTATTCTTGATCGAAAGGTACCTGTATATGTCGAAAATTTTCTTGATGGACTTGGAAATTCTTTTTCTGGATCAGCCCTATTTTATCTTGGTCTCACGATGGTGGGAAAAATAAAGAGACTGAAGAAGTCAGCATTTGTTGTACTAATTCTTCTCATCACAGCTAAACTGTAAGCATCACTTATTTAACTTGAGAATTGTACTTTTTGAAAGCCATATTTAGCCAATTTGTCAGGGGTATGTCTGCAACCATTTTCCCCTTTGAATATTAATAACCCCTCCTTGTAGAATAGTTGTGAGATAAAGGAAAATGTGATGTTGGTGTATTGTGGAAAGTCATTTCCTTATTCCCTGTAGCTTATTCTTTCCATTTTACTGTCAGAGGATAAAGATGATGGGTTTCCCTTCAGCTTTTACGTAAAGTTTACTCAGTATCTCCTCATGTTCCAGTTTGACAGTATTTTCAAATAAATTTTGCAGCATTTCTGACTTTTCCCAATCCATAAAGATCGTAAAGACAAAGGCATCTTAGTAATAACCAGAACAATAATTTCTAATACAAACATTTTCATGAATTTGGGAAAAGTATTTTGTAGTTCTGAGGTTGGCCAAATTTTCTAAATACAGCTAAGTCAGTATGAATGATTATTGTCAGCCATTGATCCTGGCTTGCCAAATGAAAAATGCTCATCAACTTCTTTTTTGTTGTTGTTGTTTTTGTTTTTGTTTGAAACAGTCTCGCTCTGTCACCTAGGCTGGAGTGCAGTCGTGTGATCTTGGCTCACTGCAACCTCCGCCTCTTAGGTTCAAGCAATTCTCCTGCCTCAGCCTCCCAAGTAGCTGGGATTACAGGTGCCTGCCACCACACCTGGCTGATTTTTGTATTTTTAGTAGAGACGGGATTTTACCATGTTGGCCAGACTGGTCTCAAACTCCTGACCTCAGGTGATCCATCCACCTCAGCCTCCCAAAGTGCTGGGATTACAGGCATGAGCCACCGTGCCCAGCCTCAACTTCTTAGTTAATAGTTCTTCAGCTTACTTGGTCCGCTAGCCATGGAGTTATACTTGATGGTGCAGGTGACATAATTTTACTGCAAGATTATCCCAAAGTACTTGAGGCATACTTAACTATGGAATTCCCCTCATGTATAGACAGTTATATTCATGAGACCAGTACAACATAACCTACTATTTATATTTTCATAATAATAAAAATGAATATAAGTACTGAAAATTATTTATGGCAATGTTATGCTCTTCATAAACAAAGTGTCAGTATTGTGGAAGTAATAAGTATAGTTTTAACAATAATGGTATTATCAAATTCTGCTTATAAGTAGAATTTAAATATTCTAATTTTAAAGATTTTAGGGTGGGGTCTTTGATACTTATTAGATATTTAAGTTTTTTAATTAAAAAAATACAGATAAAAGTAGTTCTTTACTCCATCCCAGAGCGCCTTGCTAGGTGCTGCTGTGAAAATGTTAACAATCTTGGTCTTGCTGATTTTAAAGGAGAGCCCCATTTGCTCAACTACTGTGGATTTGCTCATTCTATGAAATCCTGAAGGATTTGTTTAATAATTGACTCTTCAACAGGCCTGCATTTCACTAGTTTTCTGCTCCATCTCAGTTGTTTTCGTTCCTTTGCTAATTTTTTTTTTTTTTTTACAAAGATGAAGAGCTACTTGAAGATACCTATTTTTCTACAGGATTTTAGAATCTTTTTTTTTTTTTTTTTTGAGACAGAGTCTTGCTCTGTTGCCCAGGCTGGAGTACAATGGTATGATCTCAGCTCATTGCAACCTCCACCTCCTGGGTTCAAGCAGTTCTCCAGCCTCAGCCTCCCGAGTAGCTAGGATTACAGGCATGTGCCACCATGCCCGGCTAATTTTTTGTGTCTTTAGTAGAGACGGGGTTTCACCATGTTGGCCAGGCTGGTCTTGAACTCCCGACCTGAACTTGTGATCCGCCTGCCTCAGCCTCCCAAAGTGCTGGGATTACAGGCTTGAGCCACCATGCCTGGCAGGATTTTAGAATCTTATTAAGCAATGTTGTTATTAACTGAACCATTTCAACCCCTAATCATGATAAAGTTCAACTTTTTTTTTTTTTTTTTTTCAAAACAGGAGTTTCTGTCTCTCTAGAATACTTTGAAAAAAGAAAAGGAGTTTAGTAATTCTCTTGAAAGAAGTTTTTATGCAGATCGTCAACCTTCTTTCTTTTTTTGAACATTTCAGTAAACTGATAGAGGAAGCAAGAAAGTAGCTAGAATTGCAACTTTTACCATCTTTTGGCAAAAAACAAAAATTATTTGTAGAACCAAAAAAATCTTTTTTTCCCTCCTAATCCCTGATGTGTGAGGTATTTCCAGTATATTGTTACACTTTAAATGGCTCCAAGTTGAATTCTTGATTTTTTCAACAAAATGTGCCCAGGTAGACATGCACAGAATATGTGCATGCAAATAGACATACCTTCTGGGCAGGAGAACCTGATGCCAAATTCACCAGAGCAGCCTGCTACTGGGGACAACCATGCTTTGAAATGATGTTTTTCTTTTTTCTTCAGTCTGGTGCTGCCACTTTTGTGCAGAGAAATGGTGGAACTCTTGGACAAGGGCGACAGTGTGGTGAACCATACAAGTTTATCAAATTATGCATTTCTGTATGGTGTCTTTCCTGTAGCACCAGGAGTGGCTATCTTTGCAACACAGTTCAACATGGAAGTAGAAATTGTATGTATATAGTACTTTCTAAGTTTGATGGTGTGTTTAGTAGAAAAAAGATTTAAAATTCATTTTAAATTTTTTAAAATTCTTTTTTAAAAATGAAAAAATAGAGATGACGGGGGTCTCACTACGTTGCCCCAGGCTGGTTTCAAACTCCTGCCTTCTGCCTTGGCCTCCCAAAGTGCTGGGATTACAGGCATGAGCCACTGTGCCCAGCCCATTTTTAATTTCTAAACATAGAAAGTAATGTTGTTTTTTATGAGGCCCGGCACTGTGGGAGGCTGAGGTGGGCGGATCACTTGAGGCCAGGAGTTCGAGACCAGCCTGGCCAACATGGCAAAACCCTGTCTCTACTAAAAATACAAACATTAGCTGGGTATGGTGGTAGATGCCTGTAATCCCAGCTACTTGGGTGGCTGAGGCACAAGATTTGTTTGAACCCAGGAGGCAGAGGTTGCAGTGAGCTAAGATTGCACCACTGCACTCCAGCCTGGGTGATACAGCAAGCAGCATTGTTTTTTATGAGAATTTGATGCCTATAAGCTATCTCATTATAAGAAATAGGCATCATGTAACATAATGTAACAATAGTCATTTAATCTGGGGTCTTTAGTCAGCCATGACTTTTTTTAGTTAGTTTTTTTAGTTTTAACTATTTTATTTCTGTACTTAGACTGAAACCTAAAAATTATTTACAGAAAGGTAACTTTGAAATTTTGAAGAAAAAAATGCCTATTTTATCATTGATAATTTCAAGCACCAGATGCAAAATACCGCATAATCAACTGCGGCAGATAGCTAAAATCAATTGACACCAAATTGAAATTAATAAACAGTGTCTGAATGTATTGCACATGGTATCTACAGCATCAGAGTAAATGATTTTTAAATATAATACAAAGGAACTAAATTGTTTAATGGAAGTCAATTCTGTTATTTAATCTGTAAAATAAATATTTGCATGGTAATTTTCTTTTTTTGAATTCCTTTTCTTTTTTGCCATATAGTTTGTGAAACAGGTTTATTTATATCATTGCTACGGTTTACTTTCTAGAACCTAGAGGATAACTAACCATCAACAGTAAATTTCTAGTATTTATTATGCATAAATATAAATTAAGCATAGATTAGAAGAGGAACTAAGGTAACTCAATTGTATTTTGTATTAAGGATTCTCAGAAAGGGGAAGTATGGTATTGGATAACATGCTGGATTTTATAATGTCTTTACTGTGTCTCATTTTTATTTCAGAAAGCTTTAGTGTGCCTGGTTATTTAAAGTTTAAAATACTGTCTAATTGAGATTGTAACTCCTCCGTTTGATTTCATTTTTGCAGATAACCTCAGGGATGGTGATAAGCACGTTTGTGTCTGCTCCCATCATGTATGTTTCTGCCTGGTTACTGACCTTTCCCACTATGGACCCTAAGCCGTTGGCATATGCCATCCAGAATGTTAGTTTTGATATAAGTATTGTCAGCCTGATCTCCTTGGTAAGTATGTTGCATCCCAAAATGAATGGAAACCACAGAATGAGTTTTGAGAATAGATTGTTAATAGAAAGGATTTAAAAATCTAGTTTCTTATGAAATAAAGAAAGCTAAAGCCTGCCCATAAAATATAATATCAGCCTTCTGATTAACTGAGTTTTGTTTTTCCATTTGGGAGTTAGAGTTCTATAGCAGACAAGACATGAGATTTAGTCAGACCTGGATTTTATTCCTGGCCCTCTCACAAACTAGCTGTATGTCTCTGTAGAGTTACCTTAACCTTTCTAAATTTCTGTTTTCCAGCATAAAATAATGACAATAATTTCACATATTTCCATGGGTTTTTTAAGGGATTACATGAAATAATATATGTGAAAAGCATTCTGCAAATGATGAGTCACTATAGAATTCCTAGCTGTTCTAGAATCATGGGGTCAGAAGGTATCTTTGAGTTCAAGTCCAACCACCTATTTAATGTTAATGAAACTTTTGGTTACTTCTCAAACTGAATATATCTAACTAAAATTAAATAATTAAGTATATGACAGCTAGAGTATCTTACAGATCAAATGGCCTATTGAATTCATGTTAGTAAAACTACAGATATTCTGGCTGAAAAAAAAGACAATGTGGACAGTTAAAGGAGGTGGGGGTGAATATGTATATTGGTAACAAATAAATGTGTGGTTAATTTTAAAGAAATTCCACCTCTGTCACGTATTCTTAAAATCTACTATACCCATTCATAACAGGGCAGTTTGGGGAAAGAGACCATATACATTTCATTTGGCAATGAGGAAAGAAGGAAGTCAGCCAGGATACTTACCTGGCCACTATGTAGGTAGAATGGAAACCCAATCCTTTAAAATATGAGGAATGTGATCTGGCACCATGGCTCATGCCTGTAACCCCAACACTTTGGGAGGCAGAGGCAGACAGATCACTTGAGGCCAGAAGTTTGAGACCAGCCTGGCCAAAATGGAGAATCCCCATCTCCACTAAAAATATAAAATTAGTCAGTCATGGTGGTATGCATCTGTAATCCCAGCTACCTGGGTGGCTGAGGCACAAGAGTCTCTTGAGTCTGGGAGGCGGAGGTTTCAGTGAGCCGAGATCACACCACTGCACTTCAGCGAGACTCTGTCTCACACACACACAAAGAATAAAAAATGAGGAATGTAAGATGATTAATCTTAAAGGTGGGTGGTATATGTTGTTTAAAGTAAAACAGCCTGGCATTTAGATACCCCATGAGACAATATGGTGGAAATGGAAAAGGAAAAAAACTTAGAATAGTGCATTATTATAACTATCTCCCACTAAAGCTCCTTCCCTGAATAGTTGTCTGTGACCCTGTGTCCCACCCCAGACACGGAAGGTAGGCATAGTTAGAACATGGCCCTGGTCAAGGGATTAGTTCTTTTTTTGTTGAGACAGAGTCTCCCTCTGTTGCCCAGGCTGGAGTGCAGTGGCATGATCTCAGCTTGGCTCACTGCAACTTCTCCCTCCTGGGTTCAAGCAGTCCTCCTCCCTTAGCCTCCCAAGTAGCTGGGATTACAGGCATGCACCACCACACCCAGTAGAGGTGGGGTTTTGCCATGTTGGCCAGGCTGGTCTTGAACTCTTAACCTCAAGTGATCTGCCTGTCTGGGCCTCCCAAAATGCTGGGATTACAGGCGTGAGCCACTGCACCTGGCCAAGGCATTAGCTTTTTGTTTTGCTTTGTTTTGTTTTGTTTTGTTTTTTGAGATGGAGTCTTGCTCTGTCACCCAGGCCAGACTGCAGTGACGCAATCTTGGCTCACTGCAACCTCTGCCTCCCAGGTTCAAGCAATTCTTCTGCCTTAGCCTTCTGAATAGCTGGGATTACAGGCGCCCACCACCGCGCCCAGCTAATTTTTGTATTTTTAGTAGAGACAGGGTTTCATCATGTTGGCCAGGCTGGTCTCGAGCTCCTGACCTCAGGTGATCCACCCGCCTTGGCCTCCCAAAGTGCTAAGATTACAGGCATGAGCCACAATGCCTGGCCACATTAGTTCTTAAAGACCCTGTAATTTTTGGAGAGTTAATTTATTATGGGATCTCTCCATGCTTGTTATTTTACATTGGTTATAATAATTTACCTTTTTGGAACTAGACAGATTAAATAAAATATTGGAAATTCTTTCTGAACCAGAACAAAGAGGGTTATTTAAAGAGGCTAATCATTGTGTTATTTAATAAGTAATTATAAAGATTAAGAAACATGAATAACTTTTGAACCTTTTGTCTTCAAGATCTGGTCTCTGGCTATTCTTCTTTTGAGTAAGAAATATAAACAGCTTCCTCATATGCTTACAACTAATTTACTCATTGCTCAGGTTAGTAAAACTACTGATATTTAGAACTATGTTTTTCTAATGGATTATTTTACTGTAGAGGAGAAAATAACTTTGCTAGGTTTTTCCAGTTATGAAGTCGAAAGTATTACCAAATGCAGTCAGTTACAGTTTGATCACAATTACTATATGCCTAACATATTTAATATTGCAAAATGTCTTAAACTATGTAAAGTTGAGGCTAATAATGGCATTTGATAACTTTGCATTCTTTAATAGAAGCAATTTAATCATTAATAATTGAACTCTTTCACAATCTTATTTTTCTAATTAATCTTTGCATGTCTCAAATTATAATGGAAAGAACTTTAGCAATTTTAATGTAAGCCATTGCTAAATACAGGTATAAAATTAATATTTAGAATGTAGTCGTCTGTTTCAATTGAATATGTATATTGTCAAAGGCTCTGGTATAAAATGGATTTTTAACATAAAGTTTGAAGTTTTAGTATAAGTAGTGTGTAATACTTGATAATTATTCACAAAAAAATTTAAATAAATAATTATATTTGCTGTGAATGAAAGATGAATATGGCTGGCTTAATTGGAATTTTCTGTTGCAGTATTGAATTATATGGTTTTCTTAGCTATTTACAAAGTCTTTTAATAATTTTTTCCTTAGTCTATTGTCTGTGCTGGAATGATGATATGGAATTTTGTTAAAGAAAAAAATTTTGTTGGACAAATTTTGGTGTTTGTTCTATTGTACAGCTCCCTCTATAGCACCTACCTGTGGACAGGTGAGTTGGATTATGAATGAAAATTGAGATCTGTTCCCCACCCCACCCCATTCCTTATAGCCCTGAGCTTCTAGTGATCTATTTGAAGTCTGGTAGTACAGGATCAAGCCATGCACTGAGGCAGATCAGCCCACCCACAGAGGCCATCGGCAAAGCTGAGCTCTGTTTCCTAATGTACTCTATTCCTGCCTGGGCTCAGGGCCTTGTCCAGTCACATGGTCCTTTTCCCCAGGGCCTGTGGCTCTAGGCTGCTGTCAGTGCTGCTCCCTTTTGGAGACAAGAGGGAAGATACTGAAGGCAGATGGAGAAAGGAGGGAATGGGCAAGATACATGAGGTGTGTTCCAGAGCTCACTATTGAGTCCTGCTGAACAGGGAAATTCTGGCTCTGCCTTATGCAAATTACTTAACTTTTGAAGCCTCAGTTTCCTCATTTGTAAAACTAGGTTACAGCACCTTACAGAGTTACTTTGAGGACAAAATGAAATGTGAGTATTTATGTCTGGTACATGGTAGGCACTAAACAAATGGAACTATGTTAGTTATTAAATAGAAGGATTAGAGGTAATAAGAGAAGAAGAAAACTAGGGGAATAAAAAGGCATGGAAATAGAAAAGGACCCAGTGAGAAAGACTGTTTCTCATTTCAACTGACTCCAAAAAGGATATTCAAAATGTTGTAGCACATTGCTATTTTGAAGTATAATATTTACGTGGATGCATACATTCTGGTATGTTTGTGAAAAATTCTGTCTGGCTGCTTTGTATTCATCCTACAAATTTGAATCTATAAAGTGGCACATAAAATGAAATAGTAGAATGGTAGGAGGCAGGTGTCAGGAAGTGGCCGCAAAGGACGGACCTTTGATTTCATGCCTTCAGGATCAAAAGCAGGTTCCATCTCAGTCAACAGCCTTTTGAAGTGAAGCAACAATGTGGTGAGGAATCACGGAATGAAAAATTCAGCACAAACAGAAGATGGTTTGTGCTTCTTAAAGGCAAGTACATCTTGCATAGCATGAGATTTTATGCAATGTCAAATTAAAAGAGCCTAAAGACTTTATATTTCAAAATATCGATGGATCAACTTGATGTCTAATAACTAGGCTTATTCAGGTTAACTTTATAATCAGAATAAGAGAGCAGCAACTAGATCAATCAATTAAAATGTCCTAAGTCTCTCTGAAACCCTCTGCAAGCATGCACACCAAAGTCTATTCAAAGAAGTTGTTCTGAATTCCCAAAACCCAATAAAGGTGCCCTTTAACCATCCAGATTATTATGCTATGACAGAATTTTAGACCTGAAAATGTCATTTTAAGTCATCCCATTCGATCATTTTTAGTTTTACTCATTTTCATACCATCCTCACAATTTTTGCCACATCTGCATACTACTTGTTCTTTTTTCCTTAAAATTGATTTACTTTTTTTTTTAAACTTTAATCAGTTGAGCCGTATATCAGTAAAATCCCAGGTTTCATTTGCTAATTAGTTTTTTTCAAATGCACATTAAAATAAACATATAACTAGTCAAAACATTTTCACCTTTGTGACACCTATAATCTCTACATCTTAGGAAACACTGGTCTAATTTAAATCCTTCATTTTGCAAACTGAGAAATAGGCCCAAAAAGTTAGACTGATTTAGGCAGGAGCTCTCACAGCTCCTTCAGTGAGAGATCCAGGGCTAGCTGGATTCTGCCTGTTTGTATATAGTTCTTTTCACAAGGCAGGAGTGATGTACATTAGAATTTTAAAGACTGCCCTTGCTACTGTAACAAAGATGGCACCCTTTTTTGATTAGTTACTTGTTTCCCTGGCACTGCAACTATACAGTGTACAAATGGATTGAGGGAGGAAAAGTGGTAAAGAAAACCAATTCTCAAGGACCTCAATGTCAATTTATATTAAATCTAGCACAGTGTTATTTAATCTGGACAATCTTAAATCTAGGTATGTATTCTTTATATACAGCTCATATGCAATTCTAAAACCAAAGCAAATTCACAGATTCTATTCAAACAAAACCACAAACCCAGTAATTCTAATTAGCAACATTAATTAACACGACAAAGGATCTTGCTTTGCTAATGTAAATCATTGCTTGAAACATAAAAGGGAACTCACTGCTATGGCTTTTTTGCCTTGCCTTTACTTCCATATGTGGGATTTTGACCTTGTTATCTCACTGATATTCTTTCTTCAAAATACCATTTCATTTGGACTGTGTGTTGTAATATCATTTGGCCTTCACTTGACTCAAACCTAATATAAAACCCATTGTAAGCTCTGGCCAGGCACAGTGGCTCATGCCTGTAGTCCCAACACTTTGGGAGATCCAGGCAGGAGGATTGCTTGAGGCCAGTAGTTCGAGACTAGCCTGGGCAACATAGTAAGACCCTCTCTCTATAAAAAATTTGAAAATTAGCTGGGCATGCTGGTACATGCCTGTAGTCCCAGCTACTCAGGAGGCTGAGGCAGGAGGATCCCTTGAGCCCAGAATTTTGAGCTATGATTATGCTACTGTGCCCCAACCTGGGTAACAAAGTGAGACCCCCATCTGTAAAATAAAATAAAAATAAACCCAATGTAAATTCTGAAATGAGACTGCATGTTGGTTGCAAGGTGGATACACAGCTGACTACCATTGAAAAAGAAAAAAAGAAAAAAAAAGACTTAAAATTTCTCATAGAAATTCCCAGATCCTGAAGAATATGTCTTAGGCACCCTAGGGGTCCACAAATCTGAGTTTGAGAAACTGATTCAAGAAACAAAGAATTTAGCTTGTGTCAAAAGACTAGGTTTCTAGTCCCACTCTGCCCTCTGCTGGCTGTATCACTTGGGCAAACCCTCATTTCCACATCTATAAAATGAAGGTGCTAATTTAAAATAGAGGTCCTTTTCAACTTTAAAGTTCTAAGATCCTATAACTATGTAGAATTTATTAAATAAAATGTTACTTGTATACATAATTACATACAAGTTGTAAGGAAAGTTCAAGAACTTCAAAACATTTGTGTTTGTATTAAATTCAGAGTGTGTTTGTATTAAGCGCTATCATTACACTTAGGGCATTTTCTAAAAACATAACCTGGGTAAGAGTTGCCCATACTTCTTAGCACCAGAAGAGAGGGATGTTTTTATTTTTAGAATTGTTCTGTTTTCAATTTAAAAATGTTTTTCAGCTGGGCACAGTGGCTCGTGCCTATAATTCCAGAACTTTGGGAGGCCAAGGCAGGTGGATCACTTGAGGCCAGGAGTTCAAGACCAGCATGGGCAACATGGTGAAACCCATTTCTACTAAAAATACAAAGTTAGCCTGATGTGGTGGTGCACACCTGTAATCCCAGCTACTCGTTTGGCTAAGGCATG
This sequence comes from Hylobates moloch, assembly GCF_009828535.3. NCBI lineage: Eukaryota > Metazoa > Chordata > Mammalia > Primates > Hylobatidae > Hylobates > Hylobates moloch. Next base: position 68,013,789 of record NW_026652276.1, read on the forward strand.
AAAATTGCTTGAACCCGGGAGGCAGAGGTTGCAGTGAACCAAGATCATGCCACTGAGCTCTAGCCTGGGCGACAGAGTAAGACTCTGTCTAAAGAAAAAAAAAATGTTTTTCAGTTATACTTAGATTCCAAATACATGAATCAAAACAATAAAATGATTAGGGCTTTTGGAAAGAAATACTTCTCCAGACGCAGTGGTTCATGCCTGTAATCCCAGCACTTTGGGAGGCAGAGGTTGGAGGATCCACTGAGCTCAGGAGTTCAAGACCAGCTAGGGCAACATAGTGTGACTCTGTCTCTACAAAAAAAAATTCTTATTTAGCCAGGCATGGTGGCATGTGGCTGTAGTCCCAGCTACTCAGGAGGCTGAGGTGGAAGGATCACTTGAACCCTGGAGGTCAAGGCTGCAGGGAGCTGTGATCACACCTCTGCACTCCAGCCTGGGCAACAAAGCGAGACCCCATCCAAAAAACAAACAAACAAAAACCAGAGAGAAAATAAATCCTCACAGATAAAAAGAATTGAGTAAAGAAACAATATATGAGGGAAACAATGAATGATTTTGAATTAAAACTTGCTTCAAAATATTGAAGATAGCATTTATTTAGAAGGAATAAATTCTAAAGCAAAAACCACAGACTACTATGAAATAAGCTTGGTTTAAAAAAAAAAGGAAATAAAATTTCATGAAGTCTGATCAATGTTGAGTAACTGTCTCTCTTTCAATCTTCTTATTCTTAGGCCTTCTAGCAATTTCTTTGTTTCTTTTGAAAAAGCGAGAGAGGGTACAAATTCCTGTTGGAATCATCATAATATCTGGCTGGGGGTAAGTTGGTAGTTCTCTGTTTGCTTACACCTTTCCATATACACAGTTACTATTCATCCTTTCTTTTTCTCTCCCAATATCCCTTGTGATTACAGAATCCCTGCTCTCCTTGTTGGTGTTCTTTTGATAACTGGAAAACACAATGGAGATAGCATTGACTCAGCCTTCTTTTATGGAAAAGAACAGGTGGGAAGAGTTTACTGGCAGTTCTGTTCTTGAGAATGTCTCTTTTTAGCTTGTTAATGTGCCTTGCTAGACTTACATTAAAATTAACTTTGAAAATCGATTTCAATTTATTGCATATCAGATCGGTGATCCTATATCACTTTGTCTCACCTAGAACATTGACATTTTACATGTCTAAGTCCATTTTTAGCTGAAGATTTCTAAATGCTTAAAACTTATTGAATGTTCTTAATCACACTTACGAATTGTGTTTCCTCTGCTGGAGAAAACAGTGATTAATTTAAAACCATTTAATAAGTCAGCAGTAATAATAAAGGTCAAATTCTTGACTCTTAATCCTATCATAAATATAAATTTCAGGACAAAACGTATCTAGGAAAAATATTCTTGAAAAGCTATAGAGTAGGTGGCTTGTGGAACCTGCAGAATTCTTTAGGGGTGGAGTCCAAAGATGTGTTTTTAAAAAACCTCTCCACATAATTTTGATTTCTTACTCTTTTTTTCTGTTTTGCAATTTTGGATTTTATTGTGTTTTTGTGAGAATAAATAAGATTATACATATAAAAGATTTAGACTAGTCTTGGCATCTGGTTAGTGCTCAATAAATATTAGCTATAATTATTTTTAATATCATTACCATAAAAACATCTTAGTGACTGAAGTATGCGTGAATTATATGTGATAGTGAGCAGAAACTTAGGAGTAAAGAAAACATCAGAGAGAAATCATTTAGATACCTTGTAAAGGAAACCAGTGGCTATGTTGGTAACCAATTGTTATACAATGAAAGAAGCATCTAAAACCTTGTGTAATTACAAGCAAACCCTAATTTCTCTCCAAGTAACTTACATTCCTTACATACACTTACCTTTTTAAAAGGGCCACTGTTCTAGAGTATTTAAAACTGTGGAGATACGTTGTCCATCAAAAATGTGCCCTAAGATGGCCGGGCGCGGTGGCTCGCACCTGTAATCCCAGCACTTTGGGAGGCCGAGACGGGCGGATTACGAGGTCAGGAGATCGAGACCATCCTGACTAACACGGTGAGACTCCGTCTCTACAAAAAATATAAACAATTAGCCGGGCGTGGTGGCGGGCGCCTGTAGTCCCAGCTACTCGGGAGGCTGAGGCAGGAGAATGGCGTGAACCTGGGAGGAAGAGGTTGCAGTGAGCCGAGATTGTGCCACTGCACTCCAGCCTGGGAGACACAGCAAGACTCCATCTCAAAACAAAAAAAAAAAAAAAAAAAAAAAGAAAATGTGCCCTAAGATCATCAAGATGAACTTGTGAAAAGTGGCCTGATATCTCTTTTTCGTGTCGGCAGATGATCATCACAGCAGTCACCCTGTTCTGCAGCATCCTGATAGCTGGCATAGCCCTCATGTGCATGAACCGGACTACCCAAGCAGGAAGCTATGAAGGTTTCGATCAGTCTCAGAGCCACAAAGTGGTGGAGCCTGGAAATACTGCTTTTGAGGAGAGTCCAGCACCAATAAATGAACCAGAACTTTTTACAAGCTCTATTCCAGAAACAAGTATGATCTTTTAAATTTTATTTTTGTTTATTTGAGACAGAGTCTTGCTCTATCATCCAGGCTGGAGTGCAGTGGCATGATCTCAGCTCACTGCAACCTCCGCCTCCTGTGTTTAAGCGATTCTGCCACCTGAGCCTCCAGAGTAGCTAGGACTACAGGTGCCTGCCACCACGTCCTGCTAATTTTTGTATTTTTAGTAGAGATGGGGTTTCGCTATGTTGCCCAGGCTGGTCTCAACCTCCTGAGCTCAGGCGATTCACCTGCCTCGGCCTCCCGCAGTGCTGGGATTACAGGCGTGAGCCAGCCTGATCTTTAAATATAAAGAAACTGCTACATGCCTTTATAGCAGGTATCCTAAATGTTTTGTTTATGGGAAACTTCCTTGAACTAGTTTGAATATCATGAGTGCTTGTCAAGTGAAGAATTTGAATCATAGTCTACAAACTTGCTTGTAAAATTATTCATTCGATTTTTGTTTATAAGTCTTATTGTGAGTATACATTTTTGTTAAATCCTAAAACTTCCCTGGACCTGTGAATATAGAAAAAAGTAACAACTGAAGGAAGGCCCTAACTAGGAAACTAAGCACATACATAAGTTAATTTAACAATATTGTATCAGGCAAGCACCATCAATAATATGAACTAAAGGAGGCCTGTTTGAAGCCAGATTAATGATGTAAGTCAGTTTTGGGCAAACTATATAGTCCATAGGCCAAATCTGGCCCACCACCTGTTTTTGTGTGGTCCACCAGCTAAAAATGTTTTTTTTTTCTTTGTTTGTTTATTTATTTATTTATTTTTGCCACAGAGTCTCGCTCTGTTACCCAGGGTGGAGTGCAGTGGTGCAATCTTGGCTCACCGTAACCTCTACCTCCTGGGCTCAAGCGATTCGCTTGTCTCAGCCTCCCCAGTAGCTGGGACTACAGTCGCACGCCACCATGCCTGGCTAATTTTTGTATCTTTAGTAGAGATGGGGTTTGACCATATTGGTCAGGCTGGTCTAGAACTCCTGACCTCAGGTGATCCACCCACCTTGGCCTCCCAATGTGCTGGGATTACAAGTGTGAGCCACTGCACCTAGCCTAAAAATGGTTTTTACATTTTTAAAGGGTTGAAGAAAAATTAAAAGAAGACAAATATTTTGTGACTCTTAAAAACTACATGAAATTTTAATTTCATGTCCATAATTTTATTGAAACATAGCCATGCTCATTCATTTATATATCATCTATGGCTACCTTCATGCTATAATGGCAGAGTTGAGACTTTGGGGCCTATACTAAGGCAGTAGGTATTGGATAAACAGGAGAGGCCAAACTCAGGCAAAGTTGTATTGACAGGGTTTGGTAATTGATTAGAAGCTGGGTGAGGGCTAAGGGAGAAACTGAGAATAACTTCCAGAAATCAGTTTAAGTGAATGTATAATTGTGGGTATTACCTAAGAAGGAGAATTCAGAGAGAACAGAATATGTAGGGGAAGATAATGAGTCCAATTTGACCCTTCTAAGTTTGAGATGCATGAGACACCAAGGATTCATTTTAGTTTCTCAGTGTACCTCTTAAAATGGGATGCTTAGATCTGAATATAGCATTCCAGTTACCATGGTCCTAGGACACAGTAAGCATTCAATATTTGATGAATGCTTGTTGACTGAGTGAAGAATAAAGAGAATCATTCCTGTCCTTACTTAGAAAAGAAACTTTTAATTCTGCCTAACATTACATTAGCTTACTCTGATGATTTCATCCTGAATTCATGAGCAACTAAAAACCTGCCTCCCACCCCGAGTACATTACTGAACAGTTTCTCTCCAATCCTGAATTTTTGCATCTGGCTTTTAGAAGTCTAGGACAAAGCTGGGTATGGTTGCTCACACCTGTAACCCCAGCACTTTGGAAGGATTGCTTGAGCCCAGGAGTTCAAGACCAGCCTGGGCAACATAGTGAGACCCTGACTCTACAAAAAATAAAAAATTAGCTGGATGTGGTGGTCCACACCTGTAGTCCTAGCTACTCAGGAGGCTGAGGCAGGAGGATTGCTTGAGCCCAGGAGGTCGAAGCTGCAGTGAGCCATGGTCACGCCACAGCAATCCAGCCTGGGCAATAGACATGATCCTGTCTTTAAAAAAAAAGTCTAAGCCGGGTGCAGTGGCTCACACCTGTAATCCCAGCACTTTGGGAGGCTGAGGTGGGCGGATCCAAGGTCAGGAGTTCGAGACCAGCCTGGCTAACATGGTGAAACACCATCTCTACTAAAAATACAAAAATTAGCTAGGTATGGTGGCGGGTGCCTGTAATCCCAGCTACTCCGGAGGCTGAGGCAGAAGAAGAATCGCTTGAATCAGGGAGGCAGAGGTTGCAGTGAGCCGAGATCGTGCCATTGCATTCCGGTCTGGGCGACAGAGCAAGACTGTCTCAAAAAAAGTCTAAGACAGGACTTCAGTATTTGCCTAAGCCTATCAGGACTGAGATTTCTTTGTGTCTTGATTTGTAATCAAATATATTAACTTATTTATTGTATGTTGCTTCTCTTCTCTTCTTCTCTTCTTTTGAAACAGTCTTTCTCTGTCTCCCAGGCTGGAGCGCAGTGGAGCAGTCTTGGCACACTGCAACCTCCACCTCCTGGGTTCAAGTAATCCTCCCTCTTCAGCTTCCCAAGCAGCCAGGTCTACAGGTGTGTGCCACCATGCCTGGCTAATTTTTGTATTTTTAGTAGAGGTGGGGTTTCACCATGTTGGCCAGGCTGGTCTCGAGCTTCTGACCTCAAGTGATCTGCCCGCGTCAGCCTCCCAAAGTGCTGAGAATAGAGGCATGAGCCACTGCGCCTGGCCCAGTTTTCTTTTTTAAAAGAAATAAAACTTACCAATAAAGTCAGAATGTTTGTTAGAATCTTTCATTCCTGTTAACTCCAGAAGTAACCACTATTATGAATTTGGATTGTATCCTTCCAGAGCAGAATTTTACTATACTTTTACAATATGTGTGGTTTTCCATCAACAATATATAGTATTTTTATATGCTTTTACATTTTTATATAAATCTTATACTGTAGTTGTCTTATTGCACTCAATATTTTTTAATTCATTTTGTAGATGTAATCAATTTTATGCATATACCACATTTTATTTATTAATTTCCTTACTGATAGATTAAGTTGCTTTAAAATATTTTGCTATTGGAAACAATGCTGTAATGAACAGCTTTATTCACATCTCCTTGAGTATACATCAACATACATTAAGATTATACCTAGGATGTTGCTGAGTGCAGTGGTTCACACCTGTAATTCTAGCACTTTGGGAGGCTGAGGCAGGTGAATTGCCTAAGCTCAGGAGTTGGAGACCAGCCTGGGCAACATGGCAAAACCCATCTCTACAAAAAATACGAAATTAGCTAGGCTTGGTAGCATGTGCCTGTAGTCCCAGCTACTCAGGAGGCTGAGGTGGGAGGATCACCAGAGCCTGGAAAGCAGAGGCTGCAGTGAGCCAAGAGTGCACCACTGCACTCCAGCCTGGGAAACAGAGCGAGACACTGTCTCAAAAAATATATATATATACCTAGGATGGTAATTCCTAAGTAACAGGAAATAGGTAAGTTCCCATGGCTTTAATGTGAACCCTTTGTACTTTGTTCCTAGTGTTACATCTCTAACCTGACCCCTTTATATAGATCCAATCCCAGATTTCCTGCTGTCTACACATATATTAATTACATCTCAGCCAGGTGTGGTGTCTCACACCTGTAATCCCAGAACTTTGGGAAGCCGAGGCAAGCAGATCACTTGAGGTCAGGAGTTTGAGACCAGCCTGGCCAACATGGTGAAACTCCATCTCTACTAAAAACACAAAAATTTGCCAGGCTGTAGTGGCACATGCCTGTAGACCCAGCTACTCAGGAGGCTGAGGCATGAGAATCGCTTGAACCCGGGAGGCAGAGGTTGCAGTGAGCCAAGATTGTGCCACTGCACTCCAGCCTGGGTGACAGAGCGAAACTTCATCTAAAAAAAAAATTAAAAATTATTTACATCTCTTTCTGAATATGTGGCCAGCACTTGTTCTCTTTGTCAAATATACTGGAGCTTTTTAAACAATTATCTTTCTTTTAATGGTTCCATCATTCTTTAGAACTTCCCAGCTCAGCAACATCTCTGCTGTTTCCCCTTGAGGTGAATTAGCCATTCAGGGCGTGGAGTTCTCCCTCTGCAGGGTCCCCCTCCTCCCCCTGACCTCCCATCTCCCCACTTGGGCCTCCAGTCTCTCTGCTGGATTCTTGTAATTCCCTCCTAACTGAACTGCCTGTTTCTTGTCACTCTGGTCCAGTCTGTTTTATAAGGGAAATGGCCAAATTAACCTTCCTCACGGAGTCCTGGCCACATCAGGCTCCTGCTTCAGAGGCTGCAAGGGCCTTGCAGTGCCCGTGATGCCCAAAGCGCTGCACGTAGTGCCCAAGCCCTTCCACTGCCGGCCATATCCCTCTCCGAGCCTATTCTGCCACCTCTCCCTGCGGCTGCCTGAGCTACCCGGTAAACCTTCCATTCTCTGGTCCGTCCAGCACTCGGCACTCATGTTATCACTTCTCTTCATGCCTTTACTTCAGGGCCTTTAAAACCAAAGCTCACTAATTTCTTTGTTTGGTCATTTATTCGTGTTTTTGTTGTTGTTGTTGTTGTTATTTTTATTTTTATTTTTTTGAGATGGAGTCTCGCTCTGTCACCCAGGCTGGAGATCATTGTATAATGATCAAATCAGGGTAATTAGCATATCTATGTCTTCAAAATGTATAATTTCTTTGTTGTAGGAACATACAAAATCCTCTCTTCTATATTGAGATGTACAGTATCTTTGTTGACTATAGCCACCATACTGTACGATACGGCACTAGAACTTATTCTAATGTAACTTTGTACCTGTTGACCCCATCCCTGACACCCGCTACCTGCCCAAGTATCCGGTACCCACTACTCATCCTTCCTTCCTTTCCCTTCCTTTTCTTCCTTCCTTTCCCTTCCTTCCTTTCGCTTCCTTCTCTTCCTTCCTTTTCCTTCCTTTCCCTTCCTTCCCTTCCTTCCCTTTCCTTCCCTTTCCTTCCTTTCCCTTCCTTCCCTTCCCTTTCTTCCCTTCCTTTCCTTTCCTTCCTTTCCTTCCTTTCCTTCCTTTCCCTCCCTTCCCTCCCTCCCACCCACCCTCCCTCCCTCCCTCCCTCCTTACCTCCTTACCAACTTCCTTCCTTCCTTCCTTCCTTCCTTCCTTCCTTCCTTCCTTCCTTCCTTCCTTCCTTCCTCCTTCCTTCCTTCCTTCCTTCCTTCCTTCCTTCCTTCCTTCCTTCCCCAGGCTGGAGTGCGACTGCTCCCTATAATCTCGAACTCCTGGACTCAAGCAGTCCTCCCACCTCATCCTCCCAAGAAGCTGTACTATAGGCATATGCCAGCATGCCCAGCTATTTTTTAAAAAGCTTTTTGTAAAGACAAAGTCTTGCTGTATTGCCCAGGCTGGTCTTAGATTCCTAGCCTCGGCTGGGCATGGTGGCTCACACCTGTAATCCCAGCACTTTGGGAGGCCGAGGTGGGCAGATCACCTGAGGTCGGGAGTTCTAGACCAGCCTGGCCAGCATGGTGAAACCCCGTCTCTACTAAAAATTCAAAAATTAGCTGGGCCTGGTGGCTGGCGCCTATAATCCCAGCTACTTGGAAGCTGAGGCGGGACAATCGCTTGAACCCAGGAGATGCAGGTTGCAGTGAGCCGAGATTGCGCCACTGCACTCCAGCCTGGGCAACACAGTGAGACTCCACCTCAAAAAACAAACAAAACAAAACAAAACAAAACAAATTCCTAGCCTCAAGTGATCCTGCCACCTCAGCCTCCTGACGCAACAGGTGTAAGCTACCATGCCTGGCCACATTCAGTACTTCTATGAGATTAAGTTTTTATATTTTGTATGTGAGTGAGAACATTTGAATACTTTTGGATAGATACCATGTGAAAACTATTGAGGCTACATGGGAAGTGCGTGTGAGTGGATTTTGTTTTGTTTTCTTTGGCATTTCTTAAAATTGTCCATTTCTGTTGTGGTTGGGCTCTACTCTCACATGCTATTTGATTGATATAGGTTGCTGCTCCTGCTCCGTGGGAAATGGTGAACTACACTGCCCATCAATAGAGCCAATAGCAAACACAAGCACCAGTGAGCCTGTGATTCCTTCGTTTGAGAAAAGTAAGTGCCTCTGGACTATGAGGATGGGATTAAGGGACAGAAGATTCCTTATTCTTTTTTTTTTTTTTGAGACGGAGTCTTGCTCTGTCACCCAGGCTGGAGTGCAGTGGCGCGATCTCGGCTCACTGCAAGCTCTGCCTCCCAGGTTCACGTCATTCTCCTGCCTCAGCCTCCCGAGTAGCTGGGACTGCAGGCGCCCACCACCATGCCCGGCTAATTTTTTGTATTTTTAGTAGAGATGGGGTTTCACTGTGTTAGCCAAGATGATCTCGATCTCCTGACCTCATGATCTGCCTGCCTCGGCCTCCCAAAATGCTGAGATTACAGGCATGAGCTACCGCGCCCAGCCAGAAGATTCCTTATTCTTATCCCTCAAAAGAACTCTACATAGAATATCTACAGAAGCTACAAACATCAAGAATATAGATTCTCAATTAAGAGCAAAGAAGTGCTAATAGGGAATAATTGTGCATAGACAGAATACTCACTTTAAAAAATAAAGTTCTCACAAAGTGATAATAGGTAGTATCATACGCACATTTTCCAATAAATTTAACCCAAGTGACAAATCCAGGAAGTTTGCCCTAAAGGGCATTTTGGTGGGAGGTGGAGAGAGGGAAGCTTTTCTCCTGTTTTAGAAATAGACTTTTCCCCCATTCTCATCCCCTAGGACCAGGACTAATTAATTAGTTCTTAATTATATTTTGAATCTTTATGCTTTAATTATGGCCATTCTTATAAAATAAGGAACAAACACCTTTAAAAGTAATAACCTCTTGGCCAGGCAAGGTGGCTTACGCCTGTAATCCCAGCACTTTGGGAGGCCGAGGTGGGTGGATCACAAGGTCAGGAGTTCGAGACCAGCCTGGCCAACATGGTGAAACCCCGTCTCTACTGAAAATACAAAAATTAGCTGGGTGTGGTGGTGGGCACCTGTAATCCCAGCTACTTGGGAGGCTGAGGCAGAAGAATTGCTTGAACACACGAGGCGGAGGTTGCAGTGAGCCAAGATGACACCACTGCACTGCAGCCTGGATGACAGAGCAAGACTCCATCTAGGGAAAAAAAAAAAGTAATAACCTTTTGACTAAGAGGCTGAATTACATTTGTGGCCTAAATTTCAAATTATTCAAAACAACTGAACATACTTATGTGGAATTGCAATGCATTTTTCATTGATTATACTTATTTATAATCAAACTAAAAAGGGAAACCCCCAAAAATGCTCTTTTTGATAAGGCCTATGTCAACTATATTATTGCTAAAGGCATTACGTTTTTATATAAGAAACGTAAGGATTATAGAAAACAATGTATGCAAATCACTTAGCACAGTATGTGGTATACATAGTAAATGCTCATTAAAATATGTAGTAGCAGTAGTAATTATTGTTATTCAGATGGGATTTATATTTGGCTATCTGCTGGCAAGGAATGAATCTTAAATAATAATAGAATTCATATTTCCATAAAAAGTAGTGAAAGCATATTAGATATGAAGCATTCACTGACTTTTTTTTTCTTTTACAAGAAACCCTTTCTGGCAGTTACACTGTCTTTGTTTTATCTGTCTGTTTTTTTTCTAAAATTGTTTCTTTACATCAGAATTCCCAAGGTTTTCCTCCTTATTGTTATCTCCCTACGCAATATACCTAGTAGTAAAATCCATTAACAAATTCAACATGTAATCTGATTTGGCAAATTTCTTTTTCCCTCCCCAGATCTCCTTAGGCTTTGCTTATCTGTCATTTTCTTCATTAATAACGTTGATTCTCGGCTGAGCGTGGTGGCTCACTCCTGTAATCCCAGCACTTTGGGAGGCAAAGGCAAGAGGATCGTACTTGAGCCCAGGAGTTCAAGACCAGCCTGGGCAACATAGCCAGACCCTATCTCTATAAAGAATCAAAAAAATTAGCTGAATGCAGTGGCTCACGCTTGTAATCCCAGCACTTTGGGAGGCCAAGGCGGGCAGATCACGAGGTCAGGAGATCGAGACCACGGTGAAACCCCGTCTCTACTAAAAAATACAAAAAATCAGCCGGGCATGGTGGCGGGCGCCTGTAGTCCCAGCTACTCGGAGGCTGAGGCAGGAGAATGGCGTGAACCCGGGAGGCGGAGCTTGCAGTGAGCCGAGATTGAGCCACTGCACTCCAGCCTGGGCGACAGAGAAAGACTCCGTCTCAAAAAAAAAAAAAAAAAATTAGCTGAATGCAGTGGCTCATGCCTGTAATCCCAGCTACCTAGGAGGCTGAGGTGGGAGGATGGCTTGAGCCCAGGAGGTTGTGGCTGCAAGAGGCCACGATCACGTCTGAGCAACAGAGCAAGACCCTGTCTCAGAAACAAACAAACAAAAAGTGGATCTTGGAAAATTCTCTTAAATTGTAGGGGCTTGGATTTTCTGATCATATTTTATAAAAATTATATAGAATGAGAGCCATTATATAGGGACTTCATCTAATCATACAATTACATCCCTAAGGCTAAAATAAAGCCTGAAGGAAATTAAACCATGGGCAAATTAGAATTTTTAGAGTTGACAATATAATTTATTCTCTACCCCTTGGCATAGTACAAAGGCAAAAATAAGTATCACATTTAGATTGTTGAATGGCAACAATGTGTGAAAAAGCAAATGAAAGATAGACTTATTTTTATCCATTTTTGTAATATCTGTACACAATTTTTTTTTTTTTTTTTTTGAGATGGAGTCTCGCTCTGTCATCCAGGCTGGAGTGAAGTGGCGCGATCTTGGCTCACTGCAACCTCTGCCTCCCGGGTTCAAGCAATTCTCCTGCCTCAGCCTCCCAAGTAGCTGGGATTACAGGCACCTGCCACCATACCCAGCTAATTTTTTTTTTTGTATTTTTAGTAGAGACGGGGTTTCACCATGTTGGCCAGGCTGGTCTCAAACTCCTGACCTCAAGTGATCGTCCCACCTCGGCCTCCCAAAGTGCTGGGATTACAGGCGTCAGCCACCGTGCCTGGCTTGTACACAATATTTTAAAACCAGATTTATTATATATAGGGATACTTCCAGGATTTTTGCACACACATATACAAATAATTTTTATTCAAATAGGATCATACTACAGAGACAGTTTGGCAACCTACCTTCTTTTTACTTAGCAACATTATGAACCTTCCCCCATGCCATCAGCAATTGTGCTAGACCATATTTAATGGGTATACATGGCCTTTTCTAAAATGTGGTTTTAGGAAATAGAAATTTTTTCTTTTAGCTTGAGGGCAAGAGCTATAGAATTGTGGTTTTTAATCATTGACTTGTATAAGACTATATGTTGGACTAGACATCTATTTTGTAAAAAAAAGTTTTTCTTTGCTTTTGCTCCCATATATAGAGTGGAGCTAAGGCAGAAAAACAGCTTCCTGTGAAAAGTCCCTCACCTCTATTTTTGGCCAGAAAAGAGTCATGCCTGTGACTTGTGTTTGGTTCCACATGTGAACAAAGCATGGCATATAATACTTTTATGGTTCCTCAAAGGTGTTTCCCAAGGCAAAGTTTTTTTCAACTTTTACTTTAGATTCAGTGGGTACAATTGCAGTTTTGCTACCTGGGTATATTGTGTGATGCTGAGGTTTGGGGTACTAACAAATGATCCCATCACCCAGGTACTAAGCATAGTACCCAGTAGTTTTTCAGCCCTTGCCCTCTCCCTCCTTTCCACCTCTCATAGTCCCCAGTTTCCATCATTACCATCTTTATGTCCACGAGTATCTGATGTTTAGTTCCCACTTATAAGTGAGCACATGCAGCACTTGGTTTTCTGTTTCTGTGTTAATTCATTTAGGATTATGGCCTCCAGATGCATCTGTGTTGCTGCAAAGGACATCATTTCATTCTTTTTTTTTTCTTTTTTTTTTTTTAAGACAGGTTCTGGTTCTGCCACCCAGGCTGGAGTGCGCAGCTCACTGCAACCATTGCCTTCTAGGCTCAAGCCATCATCCCACCTCAGCCTACCAAGTAGCCAGGACTACGGATGTGTGCAACCACGCCTGGCTAATTTTTGTTTTGTTTTGTTTTTGAGATGGAGTCTCGCTCTGTCGCCCAGGCTGGAGTGCAGTGGCACGATCTCAGCTCACTGCAACCTCCGCCTCCCAGGTTCAAGCAATTCTCCTGTCTCAGCCTCCCGAGTAGCTGGGACTACAGGCACCTGCCACCATGCCTGGCTAATTTTTATATTTTTAGTAGAGATGGGATTTCACCATATTGGTCAGGCTGGTGTCAAACTTCTGACCTCAGGTGATCTGCCCACCTCGGCCTCCCAAAGTGCTGGGATTACAGGCGTGAGCCACCGCATCCGGACTTGTTTAGTTTTTTAGAGACAGGGTTTCACCATGTTGCCCAGGCTGGTCTCGAACTCCTGAGCTCAAGCGATCTGCCTGCCTCGTCCTCCCAAAGTGCTGGGACTACAGGCATGAGCCACTGTGCCTGGCCTATTTCATTCTTTTTATGGCTGTATGGTATTCCATGGTATATATGTAGCACATTTTCTTTATCCAGTCCACCATTGATGGGCACCTAGTTTGATTCCATGCTTTGCTATTGTGAGTAGTGCTGTGATGAACATGCAAGTGCATGTGTGTTTTGGTAGAACCATTTTTTTTCTTTTGGATATGTACCCAGTAATGGGATTGCTGGATCATGTGGTAGTCCTGTTCTAAGTTCTTTGAGAAATCTCCAGACTGCTTTCCACAGTGACTGAACTAATTTGCATTCCCACCAATGGTGTAAAGCATTCCCTTTTCTCTGCAGCCTCACCAGCATCTGTTGTTTATTGATTTTTTAATAATAGCCCTTCTGACTGATGCGAGATGGTATCTCATTGTGGTTTTGATTTCTCTGATGATTAGTGATGTGGAGCATTTTTTCATGTTTGCTGGCCGCTTGTATGTCTTCTTTGAGAAGTGTCTGTTCATGTCTTTTGCGCATTTTTAAATGGAGTTATTTGTGTTTCATTCGTTCAATTGTTTAAGTTCCTTATAGATTCTGGATATTAGGCCATGTTAGACACATAGTGTGCGAATATTTTCTCCCATTCTGTAGGTTGTCTGTTTACTCTGTTCATAGTTTCTTCTGCTATGCAGAAGCTCTTTAGTTTAATTAGGTCCCACTTGTCAATTTTTGGTTTTGTTTTTGTTTTTACCTTAAAACTTCCCAGTATAGTGTTTTTGTTACAATTGCTTTTGAGGACTGAGTCATAAATTCTTCCCAAAGGCCAATGTCCAGAATGATGTTTCCTAGGTTTTCTTCTAGGATTCTTAGAGTTTGAGGCATTCCTTTTTTTTTTCTTTTTTTTGAGACACAGTCTTGCTCTGTTGCCCATGCTGGAGTGCCGTGGCACGATGTTAGCTCACTGTAACCTCTACCTCCCGGGTTCAAGCAATTCCCTTGCCTCAGCCTCCCAAGTAGCTGGGATTACAGGCGCCCACCACCATGCCTGCCTAATTTTTGTATTTTTAGTAGAGACAGGGTTTCACCATGTTGGCCAGGCTGGTCTTGAACTCCTGACCTCAAGTGATCTGCCCATCTCAGCCTCCCAAATTGCTGGGATTATAGGCGTGAGCCACCGTGCCTGGCCGAGACATTACATTTAAATCTTTAGTCCATCTTCAGTTAATTTTTGTATATGGTGAAAGGCAGGGGTTAAGGCAAATTGTAAACTCTTTAATGAGAGGTAAGAGATAATAGTAATTTGTTTTACAGTTAGCCAAAATAGGGTATTCATGACTAATATGTAGATTTATCAGTGATAAAACTTGAGTTATTAATTCGGCCTTTCAAATTATATGTATATAATTTTAGTATATACAATATAAAAATAAAAATAGAATATATATTATATACTTTTTCAACCCTTGTCCCCCTCCCTCCCTTCTCACCTCTAGTAGTCCCCAGTTTCTGTTGTTGCCATCTTTATGTCCATGAGTATCTGATGTTTAGCTCCCACTTATAAGTAAGCACATGCAGTACTTGGTTTTCCGTTCCTGTGTTAGTTCACTTAGGATATATATAACATCTAATATATATTATATATTTAATATATAATTTATATATGTAAATTATAAATATAATTAAATATACAATTTTTATTTATATATGCTTATATATTAATG
>NW_026652276.1:68033680-68383680 GCF_009828535.3 Hylobates moloch
GTTTGGCCGTTATGATGGGAGCAAAAATGGCTATGCCCACAGAGACAAATGACCTTAATCAGTTTATTACAGACAGACATGAGCATCCTACTTGATATCTCACTTTGTGGTACTGTTTAAGATCTGATTTTGTATCTAAGAACTATAAAATACTGAGTTGAAAAATCATAGTCTGACTTAGCATTTTGCATTCAGAAAGCCCATTCTAAGCTGAGCTATCCAGAGCTGGGACTGAGATGAGCTTCATTCCATAGGGCTGTGTCATCAACAGCAGCTAATGCCAGGAATGTTGCATTTAAAATGCTGCCCCACAGCTTAAGGCTGAAGTGGTTCAATGGAGCAAGACAGACACAAACCCCATTCCCATCCCATTTTCCTCTTGGGGAGGTGGTATGGTAAGCTCATTCCCTTCTGGCTGTTTATAGTATGGGGGATGAAGAAATTGGGGTCCTTCTGCATTCTCCATTTTACTTCCACCAACTTGCACTCAGATCCTTATCCCAGTGTGCCACAAATGGCAGCTCCCAACTTCCTGTCTCTCAAAAAGAGTCTTAAATTGTCCTAACCTGTGGCTGATACCTGGTGCTAGGCGTTTGCCTTGTCACTCACAAATCCTTAAACTCTTCCCCTAACCACTAGCCAGTTTCACGTTACATAAATTCTGTTCAATTACTGCATTATTATTAGATACTGCAACACTTGTTAATTATATAATTTGTGAGGTTTCATGGAAAAATAATAAATACTTATGCACAGTGGGAAATATTTTCTTTTTATAAAGGAAAAACAAAGACATATATGCCCTTAAATGTTTTCATTTTATTATCATGTAAATACGGCTGCTCAGCCCTGGTTTGTATTACCCATCATAATGAGTAGGATAGAATGATTGGGAAAAGGCAGCAAAGCATCATACCTGCCTTTGAAGGGCCTGCTTTGTGTGTTCCACTTAAAATGTTGCTCTTGTCACTATAGGTTTGTCTCCTCAAACACTAAATTTGGTGACCTCCTTAACTTCTCTGTTTTAAAATGTTATTGTTGAATTCTGAAAAAAAATAACTTTGTTTTCTTCCCTAGGGATTTATCTCCTTTGGAATCTTTGGATTAGATAAACATTTAATCATCCTGCCTTTCAAAAGAAGGTAAATTAAGTTTTGAAATAAATCTGTATCTGTAAATGTGATGACAAAGCCATTATATTAAGATACTGATATGGGGCCATGTATGGTGGCTGCTTGTAATCCCAGTACTTTGGGAAGCCATGGTGGGCAGATTGCTTGAACTCAGGAGTTCGAGACCAGCCTGGGCAACATGGTGAAACCTAGTCTCTACAAAAAAATACAAAAATTAGCCAGGTGTGGTGGCATGCTTCTGTAGTCCCAGCTACTCAGGAGGTTGAGGCAGGAGGATGGCTTGAACCTGGGAGGCAGAGGTTGCAGTGAGCCAAGATTGTGCCACTGCACTCCAGCCTAGCTGACAGAGCAAGATCCTGTCACACACACACACACGTACACACACACACACACACACACACACACACACACAGATACTGATGTTTTTCGATTGCAAGGACAGAAAACCAAACACAGCATGTTCTCATTCATAGGTGGCAATTGAACAATGAGAACACTTGGACACAGGGTGGGGAACATCACACACCGGGGCCTGTCGTGGGGTAGGGTAAGGGGGGAGGGATAGCATTAGGAGATATACCTAATGTAAACGACGAGTTAATGGATGCAGCACACCAACATGGCACACGTATACATATGTAACAAACCTGCATGTTTTTTACATGTACCCTAGAACTTAAAGTATAATAATAAAAAATAAAAATTTAAAAAAAAATTTTTAATATATATATTTTAATTTGATTGGTAAAATTAGCCCTGTGATGCCCCATCCTAGGCTTTGTATGGTGAAACTTTTACTAGGACGTATTTTTAGTGCCTAAATTATAAACCTAAGAAAATATATTTGAGTGTCCAAATGATGGTACATAAAATGCTTAATTTCAACACTTGAACGTCAAATAAAAATGTGCTATATTATGCTTAAAAAAAGATACTGATGTTTTTAAACCTTTAGTAACTGCGAAGACACCACTAAATGCCACACAAAGGTTATAAACAACTGCAAAAAAAATTGGAGGAACTATTATAAATCTGGCATTGTAATTTGCACTTTAACAAGAATTGATGGACATTGATTTCTATCTATGCCAGTAACTATTACATAAAGTTAAATGAAACTTGAAAATGTCTTTGGAAATGGAAGTAGTAGGTGGTGTGCCCCCATGGTCTGTATTTGATTGTCTGTCTCCTTTGACAACACAATTTCTCTTTTTATCAAACTGACAGCTTACAGAAAACTCAAGTTTCTTTCTAAATTGTTGGTTTTTTATCAGCTTAGTGAAGGGTTTCTTTGAATTAAGATCAGGTATTTCTTTATGAAAAATAACAAGTAGTAATACTCCAACGTGGGGGTAGGAGGAAGAGGCGGGGGCAAATCTTTGTACTTCTTGTGTTTTCAAAGTCAAAATTTGTAGAAACTGGAAGTGCTAAAGAAATGTATCCCACCAGCTCTATGAAAAGTGCCCAGTAAATGGTAATGGTTCTTTCTTCTTCGTCTTTATCATTATCATCAAGATGTAGTTGCTAGGTTCATAATCATTTCATGAAAGAAGAAAAGCATAATTGGAAAGTCATTGAACTTAGTTATCAGCTTCATTTGTTGATTGGGTAAAATAATCAACCATTCTAATGTGTAGGCTGGCTGAAACAAAACTGTTTCGTACTCCAGTTTTTGGAGTACTCTGGTATTTGTCTCTGTTGTACTAAAATAGAAAAGTGATTAAACAAAATATTTGATCTCTAATTTATCTTTGCATTTCAAAACAGTAGAATGTAGAGGAAGGAACATTTATTAGTAGGACCTGAAATGGGTCAAACATGTCTGGAGGTTTGTAAAATGATTAAGTCTTCCACCCCAGTATGCTTTGAATAGGAAATTGAATGTAGAATGTTTTTGCTTCTGAGACTAATGATGTCTGGAATGTAGAATGTTTTTGCTTCTGAAACTAACGATGTCTGGGTATTGTAGATGACAGCTTTGGTGATCGACAGCTTTGGAACAGCCGTTTTGATGGGGTGATGAGGCAGGAAGAGTTCTCTCTCAGTGCTTTTCTTTCCTTAAAAATGGCCATAAATTTGATTTTCAGACTTGAATTCCTATGGAACAATAAAGAAATAGCAGAAAACAGGGATTCTCCTGTTTCAGAGGAAATAAAAATGACCTGTCAACAATTTATCCATTATCACCGTGACCTCTGTATCCGAAACATTGTCAAAGAAAGAAGGTAAGCAAAGTGCCAGTACAGGTTCTAGATAATTATATTTTAAATGATTAATTGACTAATTTTGGATTGTAATGGGCTAAATGAGGTGGTTGTGACTGATTACATGATTATTTTTACATATGCATGTAAAAGTTAAAGGAATTATGAGTGAGTTTATAGTTTCAGAAATGGCATATAAAAGAGTCATATTACGTTGATTTTAATATTTTAAAAATGTCATATAACTTCTGATTGCCATATAAAATGTGAACACTTCAGTTTAGAGTGAACCAAAATGTCATAGAATATTAACACTCATTTCAAGTTGGCCAGTAGTGTCTCTCACAAAACTTTGAGATACATTGGATTTAGAAGTGATGTTATATTCCCACCTCAGCATTTCTTGACAAATGCATTTGGAAAGGTATGAAGTATATAGCAGGTTCTCTTTTAATTTTGGATAAGGAAAAAAATTTTTTTTATAAACGAAGTATACAGCAGGAAATTATGAACTTTGAATAAATACTATACTACCAGTATTTCTGGTTGTCATAAAAGAGAAAACAAAACAAAATATAAAGAACCAAATACTTTTATGTCTATAACTGAAAATATGAAATGTATGAAAATTCATATGGAGGATAATTTATTTACATATATTATGCCACTGTATTTAACATATATATCATTATAATCAGAAGGTAGCCTGGTACAGAGAGTGGAAAAGGGGCTGCAGTGGGTGTGGACTAATACTAGAACTCAGCTCCTGAACTGCCGCTTGTTGGCTGTGTGACATTGGGCAAGTTCAATTCTCTAAATTTTAGTTTTCCTCTTCTTTAAAATATCGAATTCTTGGGATTGTTGAATTAGATGACAGAATGTCTGTGATGGGCATAGCCCGCTTTCTGGCAATGGTAAACTATGAAGAAAAGTTAGTTTTTCACCCTTCTGAGCACAGTTATTTCAGAGTGCCATCTATGAATAGTTTCAACAATTTAAAACTGCTTTTTAGGGCTGGGCATGCTGGCTCATGCCTGTAATCCCAGCATTTTGGGAGGCCAAGGTGGGAGGATCACCTGAGGTCAGGAGTTCAAGACCAGACTGGCCAACATAGTGAAACCCTGTCTCTACTAAAAATACAAAACTAGCTGGGCATGTTGGCAGGCGCCTGTAATTCAAGCTACTCAGGAGGCTGCAGCACAAGAATCGCTTGAACCCGGGAGGTGGAGTTTGCAATGAGCCGAGATCACACCACTGCACTCCGGACTGGGCAACACAGCAAGACTCTGTCTCAAAAACAAACAAACAAAAACCCACAAAAAAATCCTGCTTTTTAAAATTAAAAAAAGAGAATTCCATATTAGCTCTTTGAGGCCCAGTGTGATTGCCAGCTCTTGAGAAGGAAGCATAGCTTTTGCAATTTGCAGGGCTGCCAGTCTGCCTCAGTCCCATTTGGCTGAATGGACACTGGCTGGGAGCGTGCCAGCCTGTTTCCTGCCCCCTTCCAGGCTCTACAGCCTGTACAGTGTCACATTGTCCGCCACTTTGTACAGCTCCATGGGCTGGTTTTTTTGTTTGTTTCTTTGAGACAGAGTCTCACTCCTGTCGCCCAGGCTGGAGTGCAGTGGCGCAATCTCAGCTCACTGCAGCCCCAATCTCCTGGGCTCAGCCTTCTGAGAAGCTGGAACTACAGGTGCATGCCACCATACCCAGCTAATTTTTTGTATTTTTTTAGTAGAGATGGAGTTTTGCTATGTTGGCCAGGCTGGTCTCAAACTCCTGAGCTCAAGTGATGTGCCCACCTTGACCTCCCAAAAAAAGTGCTGGGATTACAGGCGTGAGCCACCACACCCAGCCATGGACTGTTATTATAGCTGCCTGGTAACAGTCATCAGGAAATAAATATTCTGTTGGTGTCTGGAATAGAAGGTGTCAGGCTATAGGCCGGGCACGGTGGCTCACGCCTGTAATCCCAGCACTTTGGGAGGCTGAGGTGGGCAGATCACCTGAGGTTGGGAGTTCAAGACCAGCCTGACCAACACGGAGAAATCCCGTCTCTACTAAAAATAGAAAATTAGCCAGGCATGGTGGCGCATGCCTGTAATCCCATCTACTCGGGAGGCTGAGGCAAGAGAATCACTTGAACCCAGGAGACGGAGGTTGCGGGGTAAGCTGAGATTGCGCCATTGCACTCCGGCCTGGGCAACAAGAGTGAAACTTTGTCTCAAAAAAAAAAAAAAAGGTGTTAGGCCATGAATAAAAAAATTAACAAGCAAAAAGAAGGCTAACACAGAGTATAATATCCAGACTTTTGTTGAATGTAGTGTTTCTAGTTGCAAGGCATAAATTAAGGTAACATCTCTAAATGAAATACTGATGTTAAAATAATGTAATTTTATGTATTTGAGAAAACTTTTAATGAGTATTAACCTTTTTTTCTAATTCTTATATGAACTCTAATGAATATTTATTTATGGTGAAATGTTTTTAAATTTTTGTCACCTATTTCTCCTTTCACCTTGATGTTCATCCACCATTTCCCATGTCAAGCACTTTAGGTTTTGTAGCCTGAATAATGCTTGTGGACAGATTCATGTTGTCTATCTATGGTGTATTTGTGTGGAAATGTACAGCACTCGTATAATTGGATTTTTTTCCCTGTATCTCTCTATCTTTTGTTTATTTGTACATACTTAAGACATCCCATATTTGCATCAGGAAGACAGATTTTTAAATACTCAAGAAGTAGATTCACAAAGCACATTTTAAAAATCTTAGATTTGTAGCAAGTTAGATCTCACTTATTCTTTTCTTGCTTCCTAATGAAGCAAATTTCTGACAAACGTATCAGTAGGATTGTCTTTCCTGCTGAGGGCAAGAAAGGCTACTTGTGGGGCACTATGATGTATGTAGTGCATACATATACATGATGTATATGGAGCTAAAAATAAAGTTTGATTTGAATAGTTTAGTGAAAATAATCACTTCTTTAGAGCGCGTGAAAAATATTTAGTGTTCCTGACACAAATTACTTAGTATAACTAAAAGTACAAATTATAAAATATATTCAGCTATTACAGGACAGATCTGATAACAGGCTACTATAAAAAAAGTATTTCTTTGTAAGTGCATTTACATTATCTATGACTTTTTTTGGTATTGTTTAAGCATTTCTGTTTTCACAAGCATTACTGACATATTTTCTTTTTCTCCAGTGGGTCTTTCTAGGGTCAGGAGAGTTAACAAACCCTTTCTATTCAGAACAGTTTCCTTCCTGCCATGCTTTTAACTATCACGCTGTCTTTCCTTGTTTCCTTCTATTTTTTCGTGCTTGTCCTCTATCATACAGTGCTGATACCAGATTTACAGAACATATGGGTGAATCATTCCTTTGACACAGGTGTGGTGCAAAGACTTCTGCTGGAACTTTCTGTGGCTGTGACCTGGTGAACTGGCTAATTGAAGTCGGCCTTGCCTCCGACCGTGGTGAAGCTGTGATATATGGAGACAGGCTGGTACAAGGGGGAGTCATCCAACATATTACCAATGAGTATGAATTCCGGGATGAGTACTTGTTTTACAGATTTCTTCAAAAGAGTCCTGAACAGAGTCCTCCTGCTATTAATGCGAACACTCTCCAACAGGAAAGATATAAAGAAATTGAGCATTCATCCCCACCCTCACATTCCCCTAAGACCTAACTTATAAAGGGAAGAACCCTACATGGAATCATATTCTAGCCGCATATTCATTAGTTTTTAGCTGGGTGACCTTGGGCAAGTTAACAGAGGCAACCTCTCTGAGCCTCAGTTGTCTCTTCTGTAAAATGTGACAAGATGTGTTCCCACCACATGCTCAGGGTCTGTGATTTTACATGTATGTAAAACACATAGGAAGCTGACTTAGGAAAAAGAGAAAACCAAATTAAAGTTCTGATAATGAATATAATATAGTCATCCTTCAGTATCCAAGGGGATTGGTTCCAGGATTCCTGAAGATCCCAAAATCTGAGGATACTCAAGTCCCTTATATAAAATGTGTAGGCCGGGCGTGGTGGCTCACGCCTCTAATCCCAGTACTTTGGGAGGCCCCGAGGCAGGTGGATCACCTGAGGTCAGGAGTTCAAGACCAGCCTGGCCAACATGGCGAAACCCCGTCTCTACTGAAAAATACAAAAAATTAGTTGGGCGTGGTGGCGGGTGCCTGTAATCCCAGCTACTCAGGAGGCTGAGGCAGAATTGCTTGAATCTGGGAGGCAGAGGTTGCTGTGAGCCGAGATCGTGCCACTGCACTCCAGCCTGAGCAACAGAACAAGACTCCGTCTCAAAAATAAAATAAAATAAAATAATTAATAAAATGGTGTAGTATTTGCATATAACCTATGCACATTCTCCCATATAGTTTAATCATCTTTAGATACTTATAATGCCTAATACAATGTAAATGCTATGTAAATAGTTGTTATACTGTATTGTTTAGGGAATAAAAATAAGAAAAACAGTCTGTACATGTTCACTACAGATGCAACCATTGTAAGCCTAACTACATTTTTTTTATCTGCAGTTGATTGAATCTGTGGATGTGGAACCTGTGCATATGGAGGGTCAACTGTACTATAAATAATACGAATATGTCAACATTATATAATCATTGCTTTCTGCAACTGTTTACTATAATTTCAAAATTAGCATCCTATTAACTGTTCTTTAAATTATCAAATTTGGCAAGTATATTGCTGGCAGGAAATGGACCTTAAATTATGACAGCTTTACATTTTTTGGTAGTATCTCTTGAAAAAGAATTTTAATGATTCTAATAAGAGGTTCTTTTTCTTTTTCCATTTCCTTGACAAATAGTACTCATTTAAAAACTAGAGGGCCAGGCGTAGTGGCTCACGCCTGTAATCTCAGTACTTTGGGAGGCTGAGGTGAGCAGATCACTTGAGGTCAGGAGTTCGAGACCAGCCTGGGCAACATGGTGAAACCCGGTCTCTACTAAAAAAAAAAAAAGAAAAAAAAAAGAAAAAAAAAAGAAAAAAGAATACCCGGGTGTGGTAGTGCATGCCTGTAGTCCCAGCTACTTCGGAGACTGAGGTGGGAGTATCCCTTGAGCCTGACAGGCGGAAGTTGCAGTGAGCCAAGATCACATCATTGCACTTCAGCCTGGGTGACAGAGCAAGATCCTGTCTCCAAAACAAAACACAAGCAAAAAAAACCTAGAAGCACTATTTTTTTTTAAAGTTTGTCTTTTCTTTTCTACCCAAATTACTAATCTATGCCATTAAGGAAAGGAGTAAGAACCTCCATATGTATTATTATCTCCACAGTCCTTCTGCAGAAGTACAATCTGATCTTTAACTTTTATGCTACAAATAATAATTTGAGCAGATTAATTTGAATTTTATCAACAAAATTATTGCCATATGGTGTATCATTTCTGTATTTGAACAAAGCATCATAATGCAGGGTAACTCTTCTACTTTATTCCCTGCAGTTAAAAAAAATAAAAACTATATAGTTCAAGCCAATATTTAAAAATTCTAAACCTAGGCTTAGGCATGGTGGCTCACACCTGTAATCCCAGCACTTTGGGAGGCCGAGGCGGGTGAATTACTTGAGCCCAGGAGTTCAAGACCAGCCTGGCCAACCTGGTGAAACCCCATCTCTACTAAGAACAAACAAAAAAACTTAGCCAGGTGTGGTGGCGTGCGCCTACAATCCCAGCTACTCAGGAGGCTGAGGCAGGAGAATTGCTTGAAACCAGGAGGCAGAGGTTGCAGTGAGCTGAGATTGTGCCACTACACTCCAGCCTGGGTGACAGAGTGAGACTCTGTCTCAAAAAAAAAAATTCTAAAGATTACATTTAGAATTCAGTCTTTTTAAAGTGTCCATGTATAAAAATATATAATTTTTAAAATTACTAAATGTTGCCTTCTCTCTTAGTCTATTATTTTGGCTACTATAACAAAATATCATAAACTGGATAGCTTGTAAACAACAGAAACTTATTTCTCACAGTTTTGGAGGCTGTGAAGTCCAAGATTAAGGCACCAACAGATCTGGTGTCTCGTAAGGCAAATTTCTGGCTCATAGATGGTACCTTCTTGCTGTGTCCCCACATGGTGGGTGGGAAGAACTTGTCTCATCGGCCCCTTATAAGGGCATTAATTCCACTCAATAGGGCTCCACCCTCATGACCTAATAACCTCTCAAAGGCCCTACCTCCTAATACTAACACATTGAGGATGTGACTTCAACTTTACATTTCTACAGGCAGAGAAGGGGGGCTGTGTAAATTCTTCCCATCAGTACTTGAATGTTCATTTAACAAATATTTATTGAGCATCTAGCATGTTCCAGACACAATCTGAACACTGAGCACACAACAGTGGGAACAAATATGATTCCTGTCCTCATGGAGCTTCTATTCTCCTGTGAAAAACAGATGTTAAACATGATTGAGGATTAGGTTTCAACACATGAATTCTAGGAGGACATAGACACTTAGACCATAGCATCTTCAGATAAACTTTATCTTCAGTAAATTAAAGAGATCTATTTAGATGACCTTTGAGCATCTTAATTATTAGATGTCAGTGCTAGTTTAACTTATTTTAAACATGTTTCAGATATTTATTTAATTATACTTTTAGTGTCTCATATGTAAAAAACTTATTTATAAAATAATTTATCGGGTTAGAGTCATTGCCCTTTTAATGCAACAAATAATTTTTTAAAAACCTGCATGGGGGCCAGTAGCTCACGCCTGTAATCCCAGCACTTTGGGAGGTCGAGGCTGGCGGATCACGAGGTCAGGAGATCAAGACCATCCTGGTTAACACGCTGAAATCCCGTCTCTACTAAAAATACAAAAAATTAGCCAGGTGTGGTGGCGGGCACCTATAGTCCCAGCTACTCGGGAGGCTGAGGCAGGAGAATGGCGTGAACCCGGGAGGTGAAGCTTGCAGTGAGCCAAGATCACGCCACTGCACTCCAGCCTGGGCGACAGAGTGAGACTCCGTCTCAAAAAAAAAAAAAAAAAAAAAAAAAAAAAAAAAAAAAAAAACCTGCATGGAAGCCTAGTATATTTATTAATAACAAATAAATTATACTTTAGTGTACTATTAAGCTATACCAATTTTAAGTTGTGATTAGGGAATGGGGGTGTTTTTAAGCTGAACTGTCTTGCTGCGGAACTTTCCTTTTTTTTTCCTTTTTCCATATTATGACTCTGAATGCTCAGGGGTAAGCCTAAGGCCTCATTGCTGTTACCAGGAGATTTTTCTAGTTACAGTAATAAAGATGTTAATTCACATGCATGCAGGCAACTGAAACTCAAGTGGAGAATTTGTTTGTGAATAAGTCATACTACTTCTGTTATTTGCACGAATGGAATCTGCAATATCTTTTTCCATGGGAGACACTAAAAGAAAACCCTGGATCAGAATGATCTGCAGTTTCAGATAATAAAGGCTTTTAAGAGACATTTTTAGAATTAAAAATATACTAATTTTATTAAATGAAAATATTTGTAACTGTTACTTTCTCACTGACAAAGCAAGTTTCTCAATAAAATACCTATTTTAACTTGCATTGCTGACATCTTTTCTTTGAGTAATCTGAATAATGCAGAAGCCATCATAGAGGTCTTTTCTATACGTTCTCAATGTTTTCTTAAATAGGTTTCCTGAGTTCTATTCTTCATGACTCTGGGCTCTGCAAACAGGGTTTCCCAATTACGCATTCTATAAACACTTTTATGAATGAGTCAATATGACATTGAGTCCTTTTCATACATTTCATCATTTCCAATATGTAGAGTGACAGCTAGAAAAAAAGATGATAAAATTTTGCTTAAAACCTATCTCTTTTTCTTCAGCATAGTGAATTGTTTTCTTAACTCTCAATGAGTAACTCCATGCCTCGCTTGTGCTTAGCTTTCAATGTTTTTAGACTAAGACAAAGTGTATTTGGCATTTTGAGAACAATGATTAATGGTCAGTAAATTTCTAAAGCAAGAAAAATGTGAAACTAGTGTTTTATATGTTTGTTATGCAGCAGAATACAGCTCTTAGTGTTTACCCCTTCATATCTCATCACGTAAAATAATTACTTTAGGCCACTGGACATAGGTAGTCCTGTCATGAGTGACGGCTGGAAAAAAGTTCAGCATCATAAATGTTATCACCATTCTTCAAGAAAAGATGAGATTATAAGTTTCTGCAATTGGTATGATAAAATAGGTTGAATTAATTAATGAAAAAGAGAAAACATTAGCTCTGTAGACCTGTTTTGGGCAAATTTTACAAGAAGAAACTAACTCCAAAATTCCAGGCTACATAGTTATTTCTAAAGCAAAACTTTTGGCTCATGATTAACATATATAAACTGGTGTTTTCATCAAAGATCAAACAAAATAGCCTTGTCTAGAATACTCATATTATTCCCCTGGCTTATTAAGTAATGGTAAATAATACCAGTATCTAAGAGGTGACAGGTTGACCTGAGACTTATCAAAGGATACCAAGTTGTGCAGATAGATTGTCTAGCTAGTTTCTTCAACTTTACATTTCTACAGGCAGAGAAGAGGGCTGTGTAAATTCTTCCCATCAGTACTTGAATGTTCATTTAACAAATATGTATCGAGCATCTAGCATGTGCCAGACACAGTCTGAACACTGAGCACACAACAGTGGGAATAAATATGATTCCTATCCTCATGGAGCTTCTATTCTGTGAAAAACAGATGTTAAACATGATTGACCTGTGACCAGGATCACGTGTGCCTCCAAGAGTATGTAAGAGAGACCTTCTGGTGTGAGGAAAACTCCCCTGAGGAAGTCATGTTTTAGCAAAACTCTAAAGGATGTCAAGTATTACTTATATAAAAGGGAGCACATGGAATGAATAGTGCGAGCAGACAAATACGGCCATGAGGAAGGCACATCCAAGGACATGAAAGAGCAGCATAGTAGGAACCCAAAAAAACAATGGTTGAAGATGTAATAAGATATAAATGAGGCAGATCAGTGGGATCCCTTTGGTATTTAAAGAGGTTTAGGCTGGGCACAGTGGCTCACGCCTATAATCCCAGCACTTTGGGAGAGCAAGGCAGGTGGATCACCTGAGGTCAGGAGTTCTAGATCAGCCTGGCCAACCTGGTGAAACCCCGTCTCTACTAAAAAATACAAAAATTAGCCAGGCGTGGTGGCAGGCGCCTCTAATCCCAGCTACTCGGGGGGCTGAGGCAGGAGAATCACTTGAACCCAGGAGGCGGAGGTTGCAGTGAGCTGAGATTGCAACATTGCACTCCAGCCTGGGGGACAAGAATGAGACTTTGTCTCAAAAAAAAAAAAAAAAGAGTTTTAGACTCAAAAATAAGAAAATAAACAGCCTAAGTCAACAATGGGCAAAAGATTTGAACAGACAACTCACCAAAGAAGATAAACAGATAAAAGCATGTGAAAATGTCCAACACCATATATCATCAGGGAATTGTAAATTAAAACAAGATACCATTACACACCTATTAGAATGGCCAAAATCCAAAATGCTGACAACAATAAATGCTGACAAGAATATAGGGCAACAGAAGCTCTTGTTCATTGCTGATAGGGATGTAAAATGGTAGCCACTGTGGAAGACAGTTTGGCAGTTTCTTGGGAAACTAAATATACTCTTACCACATGATCCAGCAATTGTGCTCCTTAGTATTTACAAAAAATTAGTTGAAAACATGTCCACACAGAAATCTTCACATGGATGTCTACAGCAGGTTTATTCATCATTTTCAAAACTTAGAAGCAACCAAGATGCCCTTCAGTAGTAGTATATACAGACAACGGAATATTATTTAGCACTAAAAGAAATGAGCTATCAAGTCATAAAAAGACATGGAGGAACCTTAAATGGATTTTACTAAGTAAGTTAAAGAAGACAATCTTAAGAGGTCACATACTGTATGATAACAATGATATGACATATGGAAAAGGCAAAACTATGGAGACAGTAAAAAGATCAGTGGTTGCCAGGGGTTGGAGGGAGGGTGGGATAAATAGGCAGAACACACAAGATTTTTAGGGCAGTGAAACTACTCTGTATAATACTATAATGGTGGATACATGTCATTTTATAATTATCAAAGCCCATAGGATGTACTACATCAAGAGTGATCTCTAACTTGAACTATGGACTTTGGGTGATAATGTGTCAATGTAGGGCCATCGATTGTAACAAATGTACCATTCTGGTGCTGGGATGTTGATAGTGGGGGAGGCTATGCATGTGTGTTGATAGGGGCTATATTGGAACTCTGTACTTTCTGTTCAATTTTGCTGTGAACCTAAAACTGCTCCAAAAAATAAAGTCTCTTTTAAAAAAGAGTTTTAGGAGGGGAATTCATAATCAGATTTAAATTTGTAATAGATTGGCTGCAGTGACTCATGGGTGGAAATAAAGAACAAAAATGGGTGTAGGAGAACAGTTAACACAATGGTCTAGCTAAAAGATGGTGCTAGTTTAGTCCAAGGTGGCAGCAAAGGAGAAGGTGAAAACATGCTGCCCCTAGAGAGGGAAATAAGATTCCCATAAGTGTAATGAACTGTTTGCCCTTAGTTTCCTCATCTATTAAAGGAGAGAAGAGGAGTATAGGGGTTAGAAGACAGCCTATCACTGAACCAAACTTAAGGCAAACAGAATCAACTGAGTACTTGAGTCAGACATCTTGTCTTTTGTAATGTCAACCCTATATTAGACAAGAGCAGTATCAGGCAGACGATGGTATTTATGAGAGAACTTTGAACACATAACTTTCTGAGCAGTCCTTGAATATAAAGACCCACTTCTTTATTAACCTAATTGTGCTGATAGTGACTAGTAAATACGATAATGTAACCAAATACCAAAATGGACATTCTAGAAACTCAAAAATACTTAGTGTTATTTTCAGTTGGATTTTTCTTTTGTTTATATTTGCAATTTTGAGTCTTATTTGGTAATCTTTATGTAACCTAAACAATGTTTTATAAACTTTAGGAAGATATTACTCATGTATAAAGTTCATAATATATAATGCATTATAGTGTTCAAAATGTTATAATGTTCATAATATACTAATAATTCTATTTCATTACCACTACTTCATTCTTGTTTCTGTTTTCACTGAGTGAACAGGAGTAAACAATGAGAGAGATTTTAGACCCAGAAACAGTATATCCTAAGGTTTTGGTTCTTTTATCTTATTCTCTAATCTCCCAAACAAGCTCTTCTAAAAATATATCTTATTAACGTAAAAGCCTATTAAGGAGAATGACCCTAAAAATGCTAGATAATCAGAGCTACAAGCTCACTGGTTAGCCAAGTCTTCACAAAGAGCATGTTTGAGTTTAACAAAAGTGCATTTGCAGAACTAATATACTGTATTGACAATGTGTAAATCTAGACATTTTTCTTGTTAGAGCTGGTTAATATTTGCCTAAAGCACAAACAACTTACCACTTGAGATATTTTTCAGGACTAACGAAAAATCTGCTTTCTTGATGTAACTGACAAAATGATTTGAGGGTACTACATAATTATAATAAATATAAATCCATGCATCATTTTAATGTTTCATTCTTTATATATAATTGAATACTTAGTTATTGTGACAAAAAGTTACTATGGCTAAAGAAAATAATGCAAGTACATCACCTGAAATAACACCTGTATCCCATGATACATGAATCCAATTCCAGTGCTGTTTTCTTTCTATTTCAGCAACACTATATGTAGTTTAATAGTCAAAATAACACTTGAATACTATCCAAGAATAATCAGATCTGCTCAAATTAGGTTTATATAATTTACCAAGGTGCTAGACTCCGACTTTGAAGATTACTGACCACTGATCACTAAGAACTAATATTAGCTGACCACATGATCACTAAGAACTAACATTTGACTGATAAAGTTGAATTTCATCTTTTGTACACTGAGGAAAGAGATTAACAATTTTCTCAACATCAAGATGCTTGTTTTGAAGGATTGATTCCATCTCTCTGAATAGTTCTTTCTCCAGTTTCCTCATGTTGTCCAACATTATTTTGGCTTTTTCCTAAACAATTAAAAATGTAAAGATAAACACATATACACATACACATAAATCTAACCAAATTCAACCCACCTCTACAGATAAGGTTTGTTCATGCTGGCTTCCAATTGTGGTTTGGTTCCCTTCTTGTTCTTTAGAGACAGAAAGAATGAAATGAAATTCTTTGGGAAAATCATTGCTCTAGATTGAGTTAATGCATGAATACCAAATTATTTTTAGTAGAAAAGACAAAAACAATTATAAGAGTAGTTTATAAGTAAAAAACCTAAAAGACAACAGGACAATAGAAAATCTCATATCAACTGTGTATGTGGAAGGTTGCTGAAAACTGAGGTTGAAATATTTTTATCAATTTAGATCTTTTACATTTAAAACCAATATTATCAGATTAATAAAATAGAACAATAATGTTCAGGAAAAAATCAACTAAAAGAAGACATTTCCTCTATGACTTCATCCTTATTTCAATAAAGAGAGAAAAAAGGTCCATGATTCTTACAGAAAGAAGTAATTTTTAAATTGTTGATGAATCACCATGATCAGTTATAAGGTACTTATCTGGAGAAAAAGTA
This sequence comes from Hylobates moloch, assembly GCF_009828535.3. Lineage (NCBI taxonomy): Eukaryota > Metazoa > Chordata > Mammalia > Primates > Hylobatidae > Hylobates > Hylobates moloch. The sequence continues at coordinate 68,049,680 of NW_026652276.1, forward strand.
TGTAAGAAAAAACTTGGTCAGGTGCAGTGGCTCACGCCTGTAATCCCAGCACTTTGGGAGGCCATGGCGGGTGGATCACGAGGTCAGGAGTTCGAGACCAGCCTGCCAATATGGTAAAACCCCGTCTCTACTAAAAATACAAAAATTAGCTGGGTGTGGTGGCACGCACCTGTAGTCCCAGCTACTCGGGAGGCTGAGGCAGGAGAATCGCTTGAACCTGGGAGGCGGAGGTTGCAGTGAGCCGAGATCACACCACTGCACTCCAGCCTGGACAACAGAGTGAGACTCTGTCTCAAAATAAATAAATAAAAAGTTACTAGAAAGTGAGCATAATTTTTTTTTTTTTTTTTTTTGAGACAGAGTCTCATTCTGTTGCCCAGGCTAAAGTGCAATAGCACAGTCTCAGCTCACTGCAACCTCTGCCTCCCAGGTTCAAGTGATTCCCCTGCCTTGGCCTCCCGAGTAGTTGGTATTACAGGCGCCCGCCACCACGCCTGGCTAATTTTTGTAGCTTTAGTACAGACGGAGTTTTGTCATGTTGGTCAGGCTGGTGTCAAACTCCTGACCTAAGTTGATCTACCCTCTTTGGCTTCCCAAAGTGCTGGGATTACAGGCGTGAGCCACTGCGCCCGGCCTGTGAGCATAATTTTAAAAATTTGAACCATTATGCGGTAGAACTCTAGAAAACAAATAACCTTAACATGGACTTCAGTATGAAATTGTAGGCAGCTTTTTAATGAGGAAACACCACATTTCATATTAGTGGGAAAAAAATGGATTTTGTCTATAAATGGTATTGGAATAATTTGTTACCTTTTTGGAAAACAGAGTTAAAATCCCTACTTCATGAAATACACAAAAGTAAATTCCAGATGGACTAAAGGACTAAATTTTTAAAAAACACATATATATGCTAGAAGTTATATTTATATTGAGGTGAGGCAGGCCTTTTCAAACGTGAAATCAAGGTGCCTTAAAGGAAAAGACTAATAAATATAATTGACTAAGTTTAAAATTTTTGTCTGACAAAAAAGTTAAATGTCAAACAATAAACTGGGATAAAATTTTGCCTTATTACAAACAGTTAATATTCACATATTTTTGCCTATTTAAACCGAAAAACAAAAATAACCCCAAATCAATGGAAAAATAGCCTAAGGGAAAAGATAGACAAGTAATTTAAAATAAAATACTCATGACCAATAGACATAGGAGAAGGTTTTCAATCTTACTAGTAATCAAGAAATGTAAATTAAAACTACCAATAGGATTGACTCTCCCTAACACACAAAAGTAGTTATTTACAGAGCCAGGACCAGAACCCAGCTCTTTTACTCTTCTTCCCTCAAATTCCATTATCTTCCCACTACTTTAAGCTGTCATTCGACATCTTATGATTTTTAAGTAAAGCCTAAAATAGTTACAACTTTAGAATTTTTATTTAAAAATAAAAAATTTAAATAAAAATAGGAAGTCTGGCAGAGCTTGTTGCTTTGAGCATAAGTGAAATAGGTGAGGGGGAAAAAAAGGCACAGAAACAATGCCAACACTGCAGACAAAAATAAATAAATTATTACCTGGAGGAAAATTCATTGAATCCGTTTCACTGTGGACAGAATGTAAATGTATACACCTTGACAAAGTAAAAGGAATTATAGGCAAGAAAAACCAGGAGGTAGAAACAGACAATAAAAGATTTAAGATGGTTATGTTTTCTTTCATTGCAGGAGGTCAACAGATGGATGGCTTTAGGCAGCCTTTCCATTCCCTTCTTATCCATTATTTTTCTTTAGCGAGCTAAATAGGTATAGACATTATAAAATGACCTATCTATTTATACCAGAAAAAAATAAACTTATTTCTAGAGAAGAGATTTTGAGTGATATACTGCTCTTCTATAATGCTTACATTTTAAAATAATGAGGATGTATCACTTCTTAAAAACTAAAACTCATTATTATTTTAAGTCTCTGGGGTTTTAAGTCACTTTCAATTAATTTTAATCTGGGTCTGTATCATTAAGAACATTACGTTAAGAAACCAGGTCAACTGCTCTTTGGAGGCTTTGTAATTTTTGGTGTGGGATATATACTAAGCAAGTTACTTAAACTCTCCTAGACTCAGATACTTTATCAGCAAAGTGGGAATCAAAATAGTACCAATTTCATAAAGTGGTTGTGAAGATTAGATAAAATAATCCATGTAAAAGTACTATGTAAGTGTTCAACAAATGTTAGCTATTATGTTTAATGTACTAAGTTTCTCTACAAGATTCACAATACATGATCACAATACATGTATTCATAACCAAAGATAAAAATAATACAGCTCTACTATAGTCTGAGCATCTAAACTATTCCTAAACCTATTTCTTATAAGAAGGGAGGAAAGCTGATACTCCAAAGTTCAAAATACGGATTGAATCAAACTTTACACTTAATGATATAACAAAGAATATAATCTAGCATACCTCATTATTATTTACTACTTCCAATGCCTGTTGATGTTTTTGGTAGAGTGGGTGTCTTCTGTCAGGCTTAAAATGTGACTTCTTTTTAACTAGATCTTCAAGTTCAAATGTTGGTGAACTGGTATCCAATAGTTGTGAAATATGTGGCACAAATATGAAAGGCTTAAAAACAGATCTAGAAGGAAGAGTCTTTATTAAATTATCATGTCAATATATAAAAATATTCAGTGTTATTCTAAGTCTTCTAAGATTCTCTCTAATTAGAAGTTTCTGTTAATGATGCTACATATTAACTTGTTCCTGTCACATTAGTTATACCCATGCCTGTCTTCCCTGGTACACTGGGATCTCCTTTGGGGCAGGGAATCATACTTTATTTAGTCTTGTGTTCCCATGAACCTAACAGAGGACCTGGCACATAAACAGTGTCAGCAAAGTAATAGTTTGTCTTTCCTACTTCACATTCCACAGTTGGAGGATAAGAACAACCTTTAATGTTATAGACTGAGGATTAGGACTTGGGGTGAACATCAGCGCCAGTGTCAGTAAAGGAGGACACATGCTGGGCACAGTGGCTCATGCCTGTAAAGCCAGCACTTTCAGAGGTCAAGGTGGGAGACTCTCTTGAGACCAGGAGTTCAAGAACAGCCTTGGGCAACATAGCCAGACCCCATCTCTACAAAAAAATTAAAAATTAGCCAGGCATGGTGGCATGCACCTGCAGTACCAGCTACTTGGGAAGCTAAGGCAGGAGGATCACTTGAGCCCAGGAGTTCAAGGCTACAGCGTGCTGACTGTGCCACTGCACTCCATTCTAGCCTGGGTGACAGAGCAAAGCCCTGTGTCAAAAAAAAAAAAAAAAAAGGAAGACTTGGCCGGGCGCAGTGGCTCACACCTGTACTCCCAACACGTTGGGAAGCCGAGGCGGGTGGGTCACAAAGTCAGGATATCGAGACCATCCTGGCTAACACGGTGAAACCCTGTCTCTACTAAAAATACAAAAAATTAGCCGGGCGTGGTGGTGGGCACCTATAGTCCCAGCTACTCTGGAGGCTGAGGCAGGAGAATGGCGTGAACCTGGGAGGCAGAGCTTGCAGTGAGCCAAGATTGCGCCACTGCACTCCAGCCTGGGTGACAGAGCAAGACTCTGTCTCAAAAAAAAGGAAGACCCAAATGTTTTATTCCATTTTCTTAAAGATATTTTTAATAATATGAAAGGCTATAACACTAAGAGGTAGTGAATATAAAATCATTTCTAAATGTAATGTGCATTTTATGAGATACTAGTGACTTAAATCAAGATAGTCTACAAAAGTATTACCTAAAATGTAACTGGGCTGGGTGCAGTGGCTCACGCCTATAATCCCAACACTTTGGGAGGCTGAGGCAGGCAGATCTCTTGAGGCCAGGAGTTCGAGACCAGCCTGGGCAACAAGGTGAAACTTGTCTCTACGAAAACACAAAAATTAGCCGGGTGTGGTGGCGCACGCCTGTAATCCCAGCTACTAGGGAGGCTGAGGCATGAGAATCTCTTGAACTTGGGAGGCAGAGGTTGCAGTGAGCTGAGATTATGCCATTGCACTCCAACCTGGGTGACAGAGTGAGACTCTGTCTCAAAATAGTAATAATAATAATTAAATAAACTGAAACTATTGATATTTTAAGTTTCACATGTATTTTCTAGATACGAGTGCATAAATAAATCCTGAACAACTACATCATTTAATCTTTTTACTGTTATGAATTATCTAATATCATATCTGAAATCTGAGTAAGAAAATCTATCTACTTTCTTTTCTTGACTATGTTAAATCTATTTGTAGGAAGAAGGAGTAGGGATAATGCATACAAGAAACTATTCACATTTCCTTCCCATAAAAAGAGAACAGTTACGCATATGTGGATATTGCAGATTAAAGCCTGAACAGAAAATATATTAAAAATTATTGATCTAGTTGTATAACAAAAACTTATCCTGACAAAATTATTAAGATACTAATGACTCTATTCCATCCCCTGACTCCTTGCTGGTTTATAGTATTTTGTGGCTTCACCTCTCAGGATCAGGAGTCCCTGTAAAGAAGTGAATGCAAGGAAGGCTGGAGTCTTGAGGTAAAATAGAAACCATGCTTGCAGTGGTCAGGAATTCTCCCTCCATATTAATGCCACTTGGTTTATCTCGAAGAATTTCCATCATTGTTTCAAAAGTTATATTTCCTAGAGAAATAATTTTTAAAATCATCAAATATATATGCATATACAGATGCCTTGCAAATATGAACTGCTTTCTCTACTGATAACATGTGAGATATTAGTCTTGACATAAATTAAGGGACTGACTATAAACAAACTTTGTATCAACTACAATTAGATTCATTCCACTGTCACAAGAAAGGTATGTTATTTTAAATATAAACTATGCAAAGTCTCAAAGCCATTGTAACAGGTAAAAAATCCCTAGAAAAAGGAATTAATAACGCACAAATATATTCAATCCCATTGCCCTTACAGAATTTTTTTTTTTTTTTTGAGACAGAGTCTTGCTCTGTCAGGCTAGAGTGCAGTGGTGTGATCTTGGCTCACTGCAATCTCTGTCTCCTGGGTTCAAGTGATTCTCGTGCCTCAGCCTCCCAAGTAGCTGGAACTACAGTCACATGCCACCATGCCCAACTAATTTTTGTATTTTTGGTAGAGACAGGGTTTCACCATGCTGGCCAGGCTGGTCTTGAACTCCTGACCTCAGGTGATCCTCCCCAGCTCGGCCTCCCAAAGTGCTGGGATTACAGGTGTAAGCCACTGCACCCAGCCTATGCCTGGCTAATTTTTAAATTTTTCTGTAGAGATGGGGGTCTCGCTATGTTGCCCAGGCTGGTCTCGAACGCCTGGCTGTAAGCAGTCCTCCCGCATCAGCCTCCCAAAGTGCCAGGATTACAAGAATGAGCCACTGTGCCTAGCCTTTTGTCTTTAATTGAAAAAATTAAGTAAATATAATATAGTTACTGATTATTTGGATTTAAGTAGACCATTTTATTATTAGTTTTCTATATATTCCATCTATTCTTTTTCTCTTTTTCTCTGTTCTTTTCTTCTTTTTATCAATTATTTATTACTCCAGTTCTCCCATCAGCTTATTATTTATACACTTTAAAAAATCTTATTACTTTCTCTTAATTTACTACAGTGGGCCTTAAATTAATTCTTTACCACTTACCAATTAATACAAGCAGGACCCATACAGAACTTAGCTCCAATTACTGTCTATCTTTTGTGCTATTCTAATGCACTTTAATTTCTACTGTGTTCGTCTGGGTCTTCTGAGAAGCAGATGCCACAACGTGGGATCAAATATTTTAGGAGAAATGCCTGTGACAGAAAATGGGGAGGGAACCTGTAAAGCCTCGGAGAATCATCAGACTATGATACAATCTGGAGTCTGAGTTTAGTAGAGAAGGAAGAGAAGTTGGAGAAGTATCCTGGGCTGCCATGCCATCTAAGGAAAGCCTGGCCAGGCTGTCAGGGAGTCCTTGATCCAAGTCAGCCATTAGAGGAGTCCTGTGTATCCCTAGAATGGGCCTGCCTTTGTCTCCCTGCCGCTCTCAGTCACTGGCCAAAAGCATCCTGTGAAAAATAGAGCGCTCCATGAAATCCATGCACGATAGACTTTGGCACTGCAGCTGTGGCCATTGGTTAGAAAGTTATTATTATTTTCAACGATGTTTGTCTAGTTTTACCTATGTATTTACTGTTTCTGTTGCTCTTCACCTACTCCTGCGTACCTTGCTTCTATCTGCCTGAAGAATGCCCATTAGCATTTCTTTTAGTGCCAATTGGCTAGTAGTTCTCTATTTTATTTCACCTTTATTTTTAGAGGATATTTTTCACTAGGTATACAATTCTAAATTAGTAGTTATTATCTTTCTCCATCACCTTAAAGTTGTCATTTTACAGTCTTTAGAATTCCCTCCCTTCTGTTGAAAAGTTAGCTGTCAGCTTTATATTTGTTCCTTGAAGATATTTTTTTCCTCTGGATGTGTTTCAGATTTTTCTGTCTTTTTTCCCTCTCAGAAATCTTACTATGATGGGCCTAGGTGTGGCTTCCTCTTATTTGTCCTTCTCGGGATTTGCAGAGCTTCTTGAGGCTGTTGCTTGATGACTTTTATCAGTTTGGGGAAATTATTGGCCAGTATCCTTCAACTATTGCTTTTGCCCTTCCCTATTTTCTCTCTCCTTTCCTGTTGAGTCTCCAATCTTATGTATGTGAGACCTTTTCACTGAGTCCTATATATGCTTCTCAGATCCTTGTCTATATTTTCTAAACTTTTATTTCTGTTTGAATTGGAATCTTTTCTACTGATCTTCCAGTTCACTAATGTTTTTCTCCTGTTATACCTAATCTGTTGTTAAATCAATCTATTGGATTCTTAATTTCAGTTATAATTTTTCAGTTGTATTATTTCCATTTGGTTCTTTTACAGACTCCAGTTCCCTGATGAAATTCTCCATCTTTTCATCTAATTATTTTGAATATATAATAGTAATTTCAAAGTCTGTTTCCAATAAAGCTAATGTGTAGACAGCCTGTGGGTTAGTTTCTACTATCTACTTTTTCTCTTGGTTTTCAGTCATTTGGTCTTATTTCTTGGCATGCCTGATACTTTCCATTGAATGAACTTTTATAGAGGCTCTGCATGGTATTTCCTTTCGCAGAGCATTTAATATTCTTCTGGCAACCAGATAGAATATAGGTAGATTACCTTGATCCAGTGTTGAGACTAGTCTATCCCTCGTTTGTTCTTACTTTTCCTAAGGAGTAGCATTTCTGGGATCTCAATTGAAAGCTTAGGGGTATTTCCCAGGTACCTTCTTCTTGGCTGGCCCTCCAGTCAAATTTTTGTCCCTAAGGCCTTGTGAGACTGCAAAAAATCTCTGCTTAGCTTTTAAGGCTCCTAGCAGCTACTTTCTGCTTGATTTCTCAGTGTCGTGTCTCATCCTACCTGCGTGCTGCTTAGAAGTTGGCAATTGCATTAAGAAACTGTGACATAGAAAGTCAAGGTCTTCTCAATGTGTAGAGTCTTCTCTCAGCCTTCAGGATCTAGGCTCTTAGTCTCTACTCTTTTGTGTACTCTTTTGGGTATTCATCCATGTCTTCCAACAACAGGGGTTTTTTCCCTCCAGATCTCATAGTTATTCTTGGAAGGAAGTTGGTCTAATACCAGCTACTCCTTCATGACCAGCCCGTGATTTTTAACCACTCCATTGCACTATTATGCCCATTTATTAAATACATCAGTCTCTTTTTACCCTGAAGTAGTACCAATTTCTTAATAACAGTAATGAATGTGGTGAATCCAGGTAACAAGTAACAAGTACAGTTTAAAACAAACAAACAAACAAACAAAAAAACACAGGCCAGGCATGGTGGCTTATGCCTGTAATCCCACCAGTTTGGGAGTCTGAGGCAGGGGTATCACTTGAGCCCTGGAGTTTGAGGCCAGCCTGGGCAACATGGCAAGTCTGCCATCTATTACCAAAAAAAAAATTTAGCCAGGTGTGGTAATGCATTCCCGTAGTTCCAGCTTCTCAGGAGGCTGAGGCAGGAGGATTGTTTAAGCCCAGGAGATTGAGGTTACAGTAAACTATGATCGTGCTACCACACTCCAGCCTGGACGACAGTGCAAGACCCTGTCAATCACCCAATCAATCACAAAACATAGTTTCTGCCAACAGATATTTTTAGATACTTTATATGGAAATGTTTAATTATTGTATTTCAATTAGTTCTAAAGAAACAAAAAACTTTCATTTAACATGGTTGATTAAACACAGGCATCTCCTTCCTCTCTCTCAAAACCCTTTAATGACAGTAAAGGAATGAGAAAATGAAGTAACTCGTAAAAACTAAGAGAGCATGAAAAGCAAGAATCTCTCCCCCAACCATTCCCATAATTGGGAATTAAAAGAAAAAGCTCACAGCAAGCCTATATCCACATTGTAATTCATAATATTTCAAATTAAAACTGACTTCCATATAAAATAATCTAATGTTCTGCCCTCAGTTAATTATGCAGGCTACCAACTATTTTATGTTAATGACAACAGATTTATACAAGTCTACATTCTCTTATCCAGTTTCTCCACAATATAGCCATTACTTCAAAATCAAGAAAAATAACTTATTGAATTTATAGATAACTTGTTACAGAAGTAATATATTTCTGTTAGTTTTGAAAAACACAGTAAAGAAGGTGCGCCTAAAAGCAGCCCTTGATATTAAAACTAAACAATAAAGCAAAAACCTGCCATCCACACCTATATATCAGGCACATAGTTTCAACACCTAGTGAGCCTTTTTAAGGATTTGATTCAAATCCAAATTCCTATAAATGGCAAGTTTTAATAAAAAACAGTGTCAGAACCATAATACTGTGATAATACAGGTATTATGAAAATATTTTCTGTATTCAAAACCTACAATTCTCAAAATGAAAGGAGGATTTACATGATCACTTGAGTAGCATAGCCATAAGTAATCCACTAGCAAGCATTGAATAAGTACTGAGACTGCAGTGGCAGGGTTCAGTAAAATAAATGCAAAACACAGGGTGTAATTTCATTGCAATTTAAGCTAGTTATTTAAAATATATGAGTGAATATAGATTCAATTTGGATATACATGCAGCACAGTTAATAGCTATCAGGTAGGGACAGTTGGAAAGAAGAGAGGTAGGCTGTTCTATCTAGAAAAATCATAGGAAAAATTAACTATAATGTACTGGTAGACAATGTTCTGTGAAAGTATTAGGAAGACCACATTCTTTTGTCAAAGCACGGAAAGCTAGATGAGCTATACTTCACACTTGAGAAAAATTAAGTTTCATGTCAGATGCATCTATTCCTATAATCACATATGCATTTCAAATCTACGATTCAGTTATTCTTAAATATAACTGAATTATTATTATGATGTAGTAGCTAACTGGCTTATAATTATTTCTATTTTTTTCTTTCTTTTGTCCAGTTACCCTAAACCTTAGAATTCTTGGCATTTTCCTCTCCATCTTGATTATGCATTGTTGCTCTTCATTTTTAAAGAATATCTGCTAAATTTATTTCCTGAGCCTTTAAGTTTATTACTAGCAAAAAGCACACAAGACTGATCTTTGTTAAACTATCTGCAAATTACAATTTAATTCAAATCAACTAACAATACTTTGTTAATTTATTCAATACTTACTAAGCACACACAACATAATGAATTAGGTGCTGAGAGAAAAATATGACAAATATGAAAGTCCATTTTTTTCAGTTTCATAGAGAAAAGCACAAACACTGCTGGTTTCTTCATTTGTAAAATGAAGATATCTATTTCACATGGTTGCTTAGAGAACAATATAATTAGGCTGGGCGCGGTGGCTGACGCCTGTAATTCCAGCACTTTGGGAGGCTGAGGCGGGCGGATCATGAGGTCAGAAGTTTGAGACCAGCCTGGCCAACAAAATGAAACCCTGTCTCTACTAAAAATACAAAAAATTAGCTGGGCGTGGTGGCAGGTGCCTGTAATCCCAGCTACTTGGGAGGCTGAGGCAGGAGACTCGCTTAAACCCGGGAGTCAGAGGTTGCAGTGAGCCGAGATCATGCTACTGCATTCCAGCCCGGTCGACAGTATCAGACTCCGCCTCAAAAAAAAAAAAAAAGAATAATATAATTAAATCATTTAGCACAGTATCTGGCCCTTGATAAAAGCACTTAATAAATGGGAGTAGGTGTTGCTGCAACAGCTACTCCTGATCTACTTTTTCTTTTTTTAAATTTTGAGTTGCGGGATACATGTTCAGGACGTGCAGGTTGGTTACGTGGGTAAACGTGTGCCATAGTGGTTTGCTGCACCCATCAACCCATCACCTAGGTATTAAGCCCTGCATGCATTAGCTATTTTTCCTGATGCTCTCCTTTTACAATAAGTCTAAAATTAAAATCCTTAGTATAACATGCTTTAGCATTTTCTACATATCTATCTACATGGGGGAAAAAGATAGTTTAGATAACCTATTTATAAAACTATAACATTAAGAAACTTTACAGAAAACTTTTCAACTTATAACATGTTCTTTTGGAAATTAAAATATAAATATTAACTACTTTGAAAACAATAATGTAAAGGCATTCTACAAATATTCTGTAAAACTTTTTCCTTTTTTTATATTGAGATTGGATTTATTTAAATAGCTGTATTAGCACCAAACAACATTAATAATAAAAAGTAAAAGAAACATATATACAGGGGAATGTACTCATAACTTCATGTAAAAAAATCCTTTGCCACTTCCTGTGTACCTGTCAATAAAAGACTGAAAATATCCAACAGCATTAGCTTTATTCTAGAGTCTTACTCTATTTTTGCTACAGGTCTGAGTTAATAACTTGAATTTCAAGTGGATAGGAGTGCCCACCTCCTAAGACTACTCCTACCCTACGCTCCACCCTCAATCACCAACACCTTTTGGGTGAAGTTCTAAACCCAGGAAGGGAAGAGGATGAGTTGTCCTCTCAGACAAAGGAAGATGCAAATCATCCCTCTGGGATGGTTAGGTTATTATCTCAGAGTAGTGGATTCTTCTAAAATGGAAAACTACACTCTTTACCCTCAAATCTTCCATCTAGCCTATCTCTACAAATGGCATTTCCAACTGTTCACTGGTTCCCAGCAGAAACCTGGTACTCATTTATGACATCTTTCTCTCTTCAACCTTCACTCCAGTTAATTAAGTCCTGTCCATTCTGCCACCAAAGTATATGCCAAATCTGTCCACTTTGCTCCATCTCCATGCCACCACTGCCATTTCTGGGCTAGCTAACCTTTATGAAAATTAAAGAAAGGAGCCTCTTCTTTGGGGCAGATAGTGGGGCTGGATTTCAGCCCTACTTGCCCCCTTGTGTGGGGCATGATCTCCACAACCTTGCTTGGTGGCCCTGGACCCCAGACCAAGCCATCCTGTACTGTTGTAATCAATTCCTTAATGTTTTGGCCATACCCTCATAATAACTAGCATATAATTTGTTTAATGAATACATGAGAAGCAAATATCAATCACTGACTGATCCACCTCAGAGTAGTTGCTTTCTGACTGCTTTATAGAACCATTTACCAGCCAGGCACAATGGCTCGCACCTGTAATCCCAGCACTTTGATAGGCCAAGGTGGGCAGATGGTTTGAGCCCAGGAATTCAACACCACCCTGAACTAAATGGTGAAACCCTAGCTCTACAAAAAATACAAAAATTAGCCTAGCATGGTAGTGCACACCTGGAATCCCAGCTATTCGGGAGGCTGAGGCACGAGAATAGCTTGAACCCAGGAGGCAGAGGTTGCAGTGAGCTGAGATCACACCACTGCACTCCAGCCTGAGTATTGGATCGAGACACTGTCTCAAAAAACTTTTTTTTAATAGAAACATTTTATCCTTCAAGTGAAGGAGGGTATATTAGTCACATTTTTATTAGTAGCATGACCCTTTTAGCAATTATCTGCCACTCAGTAATCTAAATAAAGCTTACTTTGCTGGAATTATTTGGAAGCAAAGGGAGAAAATACATTGGAAGTTATTTTTTAAGAGTTAGTAATAACCCAACATGAAAATGGGAAAAGGATACATTAATAAACAACTTACAAAGCAATTACAAATTTTCAGTAAATGTAAGAATATATCTAATTTCACTAAAAAAAATATTAAAATTGTAACATGCCATTTTTTTCTTATTTATCTTTGTGGGTACATAGTAGGTGTATATATTTACATGCCATTTTGCCTAAAAAATTTACAAAGGTTGAAAAAAATCCTCTATTGATAAACATGTTAGAAAATGGGTACTCAAATATTATTGGCAGTAATTTAAATTTATGTAACTTTTCTGGTGGTCATTTAACAATGTGTTTCAAAAACCTTCAAATGTACATAAGCTTTGACCTGACATTCTACTTCTACAAACTCATTTTTAGAAAATAGTCATGGGGCTGGGCGTGGTGGCTTGGCCGGGTGCAGTGGCTCACGCCTGTAATCCCAGCACTTTGGAAGGCCAAGGTGGGCGGATCATTTGAGGTCAGTTAAGTTAGAGACCAGCCTGGCCAACATGACGAAACCCGTCTCTACAAAAAATAAAAAAATTAGCCAGGTGTGGTGGCAGGCATCTGTAATCCCAGCTACTTGGGAGGCTGAGGCAGGAGAATCGCTGGAATTCAGGAGGCAGAGGTTGCAGTGAGCTGAGATGGTGCCACTGCATTCCAGCCTGGGGAACAGAGCAAGACTCTGTCTCAAAAAAAAAAAAAAAAAGAAAATAGAAAAGAAAATAGTCATGGATATGAATATATAAATAAGCTATAAGCATGTTATATAATTTCAATAATGAAAAACTAAAAATAACCTAAATAACAGGGATTTGATAGCTAAAGTATGATTCATACAATCAATCTTTATTATACAATGATTAAAATACTACCTAAGGGGATAACAAAATAATAGGATACTACATATCTGTTTTAAAAAATGAGAATGTTCTGTATATATTGAAACAGAATGATCTACATCATATATTGCTAACTGATCTACATTGTATATTGCTAACTAAAGTTACGTGGAGAGAAGTGTAAATAGCATGCTATTATTTCTGTAAAAAAAAAAATTACATATTTGTTTCATTAAGCATATATCATCTCTGGAAGAACACATAAGGAACTGCATATGGGAAAAAAAACTAAGTATCTCGGGACAGGGTAGGAAAGAGAGACTTCACTGTACAATCTTGTGTACTTTAGAATTTTGAATCATGTGAATATATTAATTTTTATAAGAAAATAATATCATAAAATATTAAATGACATGGGAAGGAGTTCTACTTTCAATGTGGCTAAGTGAGCTCCTATTGGGCCAACCCTCCCGCAGATAACTATCAACTTGGGACAAAATACAGAAAAACAACTACCTGAAGGTTCTTTACAATTAACAAATGAAGTAACATTCTGGAAGAAAGGTGAAAGTTGGGAGACAGAATGAAGCATAGGGTTAAGTTTATTTTTGTTATGGCTTTAGCTTGAGGGAAGCCCATGGTCAATGCTATGTCACTCTATGCAGACAGCAATAGAAAACCTTGGTCCTTGGGAGAAAATTTTCACAACCTACGCATCTGACAAAGGGCTAATATTCAGAATCTACAATGAACACAAACAAATTTACAAGAAAAAAACAAACAACCCCATCAAAAAGTGGGTGAAGGACATGAACAGACACTTCTCAAAAGAAGACATTTATGCAGCCAAAAAACACATGAAAAAATGCTCATCATCACTGGCCATCAGAGAAATGCAAATCAAAACCACAATGAGATACCATCTCACACCAGTTAGAATGGCGATCATTACAAAGTCAGGAAACAACAGGTGCTGGAGAGGATGTGGAGAAATAGGAACACTTTTGCACTGTTGGTGGGACTGCAAACTAGTTCAACCATTGTGGAAGTCAGTGTGGCGATTCCTCAGGGATCTAGAACTAGAAATACCATTTGACCCAGCCATCCCATTACTGGGTATATACCCAAAGGACTATAAATCATGCTGCTCTAAAGACACATGCACATGGATGTTTACTGTGGCACTATTCACAATAGCAAAGACTTGGAACCAACACAAATGTCCAACAACGATAGACTGGATTAAGAAAATGTGGCACATATACACCATGGAATATTATGCAGCCACAAAAAATGATGAGTTCATGTCCTTTGTAGGGACATGGATGAAACTGGAAACCATCATTCTCAGTAAACTATCACAAGGACAAAAAACCAAACACCACATATTCTCACTCATAGGTGGGAATTGAACAATGAGAACACATGGACAGAGGAAGGGGAACATCACACTCTGGGGACTGTTGTGGGGTGGGGGGAGGGGGGAGGGATAGCATTAGGAGATATACCTAATGCTAAATGACGAGTTGATGGGTGTGGCACACCAACATGGCACGTGGATACATATGTAACAAACCTGCACATTGTGCATATGTACCCTAAAACTTGAAGTATAATAATAAAAAAAAAAAAAAAGAAAATCTTGGTCTTTCTGGCCTGAAGAACCAGACCTCAACCACAAGCAGTAGGAAGTGAGGGGGCAGGCTGGGTGCGGTGGCTCATCCTGTAATCCCAGCACTTTGGGAGGCCTAGGTGGGTGGATCACCTGAGGTCAGGAGTTCGAGACCAGCTTGACCAATATGGTGAAACCCTGTCTCTACTAAAAATACAAAAATTAGCCAGGCATGGTGGCATGTGCCTGTAGTCCCAGCTACTCAAGAGGCTGACACAAGAGAATTGCTTGAACCCAGGAGGAGGAGGTTGCAGTGAGCCAAGATTGTACCACTGCACTCCAGCTTGGGTAACAGAGCAAAACTCTATCTCAAAAAAAAAAGGAAAGACGGAAAAAGAAAAGAAAGTGAGGGGGCAATCCCACAAAAGAGAGAGTCAGAGAGGAGAGCTCCCAAATTCTATGTAAAAGAACTGCCCAAATCTCCATCTGATTGCTGATTAAGCATGTGTGGGGCAGACTGCAAGCAGCTCAGCTAAAGATAAAAGAGCTAAACTGAAATTTGAGTTGCCATCCAGGAGACAGAATTTGCAGGCTGAGTACAACCAACTAAATTATCTGCTAAAACAAGAATTATCTATGTGTTCTTAGGTGAATTTTGGTGGTTTGTAGCTTTTAAGGAACTGGTTCATTTCCTCAAAAATCATAGTTTTGAGCCATCTTCTGTGGACTAGATTCCCATGTCAGTTGTTTACAAAACCTTTTTGCAGTGCTCTTTTGCTGTCCTAAAAGAGCCCTATCCAGTGGCCAGCATGGAAACTGAGCAGTAGTCTACTCTATAGGTTAGTTCTCAAAGGCTTTGGTATGCTGTTTAGGGTCAGATACACCTATGTGCAGCTTAGGGTAGGCCCAGGCATTCTTACACAACTTCATGGGATTTCTTTCTTGAGCTACCTCTGCTCCTCAATTCTCCCTGACATTCTGGCTTCCAGGGATCCCCCTTCCAGGTCCTCTAGCTAGAACAACAGAGCCTTGGTGGTCTCCCTTTTTTGCCCAACTGCTTCCCACATCTGGGTCTGCCTCTGAAGCCAAGAGGCAGGAAAACAGAGAGAGGGCAAAAAGCAACAGAATTTCTCCTATGGTATTTGGACCACAGTTCCTCTAGTGGGAGAGAATTCCCTTTCCTCAGAGTTTTAGATGCCTCCCAACAGCTGCTACCATCATCACGTAACCATCACAAGATGGCAGATTCAGGACTGGAGTTTGCCTGGGAGCTGGGACAAGACAGAAAGAAAGCAGAAAAAAAAAAATTCCCAGGAGATTTCATACATGCTATGTCTTGTTGGTGCCCACCTTCCCTCTCCTCAGACAAGAAAAAGAAGGTTTCTCTTGGAGCTCTTTCTTTTGACACCCAGTACACGGTTTGGGATTCATGCTGTTTAACACCAGGCTGGATGAAATGAGAAAAACAAGAACAACAACAACCATGAAACTCACTCCTGGATCATTCCTACTTTGACTTCTGGGCTTTTTTTGCCCTGCTGACTGCTCCGTTTTACTTTTAAGACTCCTCAGAAAGCTGCTCCATGCAGTCTTTCCAGATTTTTAGTTATATTCAGAGAGAAAGACAGAGTAGCGTTTACTTATTCCATATTACCTGCAACCAGAACCAGCTTCCATTAAATGTTAATGAACTATGCTCTAATTATTTAATTTTTAATTTTTAAAAAATTTTTTGAGACAGAGTCTGGCTCTGCCACCCAGGCTGGAGTGCAGTGGTGCAATCTCAGCTCATTGCAACCTCCGCCTCCCAGGTTCAAGTGATTCTCCTGCCTCAGCCTCCCAAGTAGCTGGGATTACAGGTGCCTGCACCACATCCGGCTAATTTTTGTATTTTTAGTAGAGACGGGGTTTCACCATATTGGCCAGGGTGGTCTCGAACTCCTGACCTCAAATGAATTGCCCTCCTTGGCCTTCCAAAGTGCTGGGATTACATACGTGAGCCACGGCGCCCAGCCACTCTAATTATTATTATAAAGATGCTAAACATGCTTAAGGATTTTTTTAAAACTTGAAAGTAAAGAATAGAGAAATGGGAGTTATACAGAACGAACCAATGGAACTTGTAGAGATTAAAATTATAATAAAATATTACTAGATGAGATTAATAGCAGATTAAATCATGCAGAAGAAAAGATGAGTGAACTTGAGGACATTACAGTAGAAACTATCATAATAGTCATAGAAACTACATCTTCAACTGAACCCCCATGTAACAAATATTTTCAGTGGCAAATACATGTAGATTCATTATAGCAGATTTCCCATTTGGATGGGAAATTTGAGTAAAATATAAATATTTGTCACACCAAATATTCATATAGTGGGTATAGAAATACAGGTATGCTGGGATCTTGTCTGGTTTACTGGTTACAAACCAGTGTTTGTTTCTCACCAGGTAGCTCCAGGTGAGCCCACAAAATAAATGTGGCTCAGAGTTCAGTCTCTCACAAGAAACTGTATTGATCCATATCCTGGAGCAGCAGGCAGCTCAATTCCATCCTAAACTCTGGGTAGGGAGTGGAGTAGCATTTTTCAGACTCATAGCCTTAATAAGGAGTCCAGTTCCTGCTCCCCAAATGGATCTTTTTCACCTGTACGCCTGTATTCTCATGGATGTGAACACTCTAGCCTCTAAGGTGTATATCTGGTCCAGAATCCCCCAACTGACACAGAGATGAGGAGGATTGTGTGGGCCCTCTCTTCATTTTTGGTACCTGGTGATTTTCTCTTCTTGTATTTGAACTTAGCTATATATGTCTTGAATGTTTAAATATTTTATCCAACATTTCTCAAGTTTTGGAGTGGAAAGAGGGAATTCCTATATCTGCTCAGTTTGTCTTCTGGCCAGAAGTTCTATATATAAGAAAATAACCGATAAGAGTACTACCCAAAAATAAATAACAGCAGCAGCAGCAATAGTCAAAGAAGCCTGTCTCCAGGTTGCAATGAATTCTCAGAAGAAAAGTAATCTCAATTTTGTTTTAAGAATATTAACAAGAACTGAAAAAACGCATCTGAGCATTGAAAATCTGAACTTGACCTTCAAAAGAATCATGACCCTCTCACAATTGTATAATACTTATCTCAAAAAATAGGTTTATAATAAATATTTTTCATTTTAATAGAACAATATTTTTACTAATTATAATTCCCCAAAACAGATGTTATCATTCCCATATTACATCTACACAAAATATAGTTTGTCATCCTAATATTATTTATATGATAAAATTACCTTTGTGCTTATTTAGAAGCTTGTAGCCCTCACAGTATCTGCCTGATGAAGTCATCATCTTGGCTGTGTCAAGATAGGAATATGCTGCAGCAAAATCAAACTCCTTTTTACCATCCCACCAACGTTTCTGCTTAGCATAGTTCTTCATGTCTGGGTGTTCCCGGTCAATCTTGGTTGTTACGGAAAGTTGATTAGAAATATTACGAACTCCCTCTATTTTCAAAGAAGAAGAGGAGAAAGGAGAAGAAAAGTCATATTTAACATAAAGCATGTATCTGTACATCATGATTCCTAATCACTATGTAAATGTAAATATAGACTTCTAAATTTTGTGCCACAGGCATCTATTACATATTCAAAAAGATAAATGAATTATTTTTAAAATTAAACTGATTTTGAGATAATTATAGATTCACACGCAGTTATAAAAAAATAATACTGAGAGATACTGTGTACCCTTTACCCAGTTTCCCCCAATGGTAACATCTTGCCAAACTATAGTATAATATCACAACCAGAATATTGGTATTGCTATAGTCAAGATAAAGAATACTTCCATCACCACAAGGATCCCTCATGTTGCCCTTTTATAGCCACACCTACTTATCTCCCACCCCAAATCCTTCATTAACCTCAGGTAACAGCTATTCTGTTCTCCATTTCTATAATTGTAATTTCAAGAATGTTATATAAATGGAATAATATAATATATAAACTTTTGGCTTTTTTCACTGAGCACAATTCTCTAAAGATTCATCTATGTTATTGTATATATCAATAGTTTATTATTTTTATTGTGAGTAATATTCCATGGTATGAATGTATGATAATTTGCTTACTTATTCACAAGGTAAAGGATATCTGAATTGTTCCTAGTTTTTGGTAATCATGGAAAAAGCTGCTATACTTGTGTACAGGTTTTTGTGTAAACGTATGTAAGTTTTTATTTCTCTGGGATAAATGCACAGGAGTACAATTGCTAAGTTGTATGGTAGTTGCATGTTTAGTTTTTTTTTTTTTAACTGACAAACTATTTTCTAGAGTGGCCAGCTATACATTCTTACCTTTATTTCAGTCACTGTGATAGAGGTGTAGTAAAATCTAATTGGGGTTTTGTATTTCCCTAATGGCTAATAATGTTGAACATCATTTCATGCTTATTTCAAATCTGTATATCCCTTTGGGTGAAATGACTCTTCATATCTTTTGCCTATTTTCTAACTGGATTTTTTTTTTTACTATTGAGTTTTGACTGCTCTTTATATATTCCAGATAGTAGTCCTTTCCATAAATTTTTTTAAATTATACATAAGTCTAGAATCAAAATATATGACTTCCAAAAATATTATGGCATGAAGCTATAAACAAAGTTTTCAACTAAAATACAAAATAGAAAAAATAAAAGCCTGTCTTAGAGATTATACTAAATGAAACAGATCATGATAAATAAAAATTGATAATGTTTTAAAAACAGCTGAAATGACAGTCTGTCAAGTAAAAATCAATGAAATTACTCTAATGAGGTCATACTTGGGATACCCTCATTACAAAAACCAGATCCAAGTCATGATAGAATCAGATGGAAGAATTTTCTTTTCTTTCTTTCCCCCTTCCCCTTCCCTTTTTTCTTTTCTTTCAACAGGGTCTCACTCTGTCGCCCAGGCTAGAGTACAGTGGCATAATAATAGCTCACTGCAGCCTCGACCTCCTGGGTTCAAGCTATCCTCCCCACCTCAGCCTCTTGAGTAGCTGGAACTACAGGTACACACCACCACACTCAGCTAATTTTTGTATTTTTTGTAGAATTGAAGTCTCACTGTGTTGCCCAAGCTGGTCTCACACTCCTGGGCTGAAGTGATCCTCCTGCCTCAGCCTCCCAAAGTGCTGGGATTATAGGCATAAGCCACCGTGCCCAGTCAATAATTTTCCATCTAATAAATAATTCCCTATCATTTAACAATTTAGTTCTTGGGCTTAGCTAGTAACAGAAAGAGAAACCAGTTGGCAAAATTAATCTGCAGCTAGACAATGAGACCCAATGAAGGTGTTCATTTTAGATGGCCAGGTGGGGCTTTTTCAACAAAATGTATTTATTCAGTTCTCTCTTGCATGTAGTACATTTAATAAAATAAAACTGCTCAATGGTATTATCAAGCCAATTATCACAAAAAGAAAAAGTCTAACTACAATATTATATATTAATAAACATAGATGCAAAATATAAAACAAAATTTCCATCACAACAACTGGTAATGACCTGTTTTGAAAAATAACACCCAAATCCTCCAAAGTTCAAGGCTACCTTCAGGAAGCCTTTCTGAACTCCTCTAACTCACAATAATAACCTTTCTGTTCTCTAAATGTTCACTGCATCTATGTGTCTGTATCACTCATGCACCATTTAACATTTTCACATGTGTATCTTATCTCTCTAGTAAACTAGGAGTCCAGGAGTTAAATACCCAAGAAGGACATGATTATGCTTAAACATAAGGCTATGTTCTAGGGACGAGATTCAAGATGAAAAGATTTAAATTCTAGGTCTTTCATTTACCACCTTAAATCACTTTACATCTCTGGCCTTCCTCACTTGAAAAATTAGAGGAATATATGATCACAAAGAAAATCAGAATGAAAAATCAAAGCATTCTAAAACAATCAAATAATGTTGTTTTATTCAAAGATATCAAACTTTTGTGTTTTATTATTGTATCAACACAGCTTTTTCAACCACCAACTCACAAACACCTGTCTCTAACCCCACTCCCATTTCCTCACCTCCACACTTACACATAAGATTTTGGAGTGAAGCCCGAAGTTTAAAGGGGAAGAAATTGTAAGGGATTATTAAAGTGAAAAAGTACTACGAAATGGCCAAGAGCTGCAGCAAAGAAAGTATATACAGGTTATATGAAATTCATATTCCCAGAGGTAATGTTACCTTTTTATCTTTTTCAAGAAATCTCTTTAGGGCACTTTTTCATTGTTCTTTCAAATTTTTAAATTTCCCTTGCAGTTCAACCCTTCATTACACTAGATTATTAATCTTGGAAGCAATTAAATGCAATATCTATAGGTAAGGGTGTATTTTATTAATTGCAAAAACAAGTTAAATCACAAAAAGTTGTCCATACCTTGTACTTTTTCTGCTGCCCAGTACTTCCCTGCAGTCTCCAGAATCCAGGCTTCGTTCCTATCAGCTATCAGGAAACTGTTGTGATAGCTAAATACCATCCTACCCTCTGTGCAGTTTCCACCCTGGCCATATTTTTCTAGTAAGTCAACAATGACATCGACGGCTTTTTCAGCTGTATCAGCTCTTTCAAGGCCAAGTCTAAAACAAAAATATAAAGTTTTCATAATAAAATAAATTTCCATTATTTTTCTTAAATAATTTCATGCTCATGAGATTTTTTAGATTCAAAGTAAAATTTCTTTCAAGTTAACACATGAAATGACATCTAACTTTAAAATTTTTCCTTCTGAAGTCAGTTTGGAATCATGGAAATAAAGTTTCTGGAGTCAAACAAACCTATCAAATTCGAAGTTGGTAATTCACCGTCAAGTTACTTTATCTCTGAACCTCAGATATCTCATTTGTAAAATGAGCACGATAGCCCATGAGGTTATTGTGAGAATTAGTTAAGGTGTGATTAAAGTATGTTAGGTACTTCCAATGAATTATAATTTCCTACTTCTTCCCTTCTCCCAAATAATAATATCTGAAAGCTGGGCATGGTGCCTGTACTTGTAATCCCAGTTACTCAGGAGCTGAGACAGGAGAATGGCTAGAGGCCAGGAGTTCAAGACAAGTGTAAGCAACATAGCAAGACCCTAGTCTCTGAAAAAAAAATTTTTTTAATTAAAAATTAGCCAGGTGTGGTGGCATGTGCCTTTGATCCAAGCTACTTGGGTGACTCAGGTGGGATGACTCCTTGAGCTCAGGAATTCAAGGCCACAGTGAGCCATGATCACACCATTATACTCCAGCCTGCATGACACAGTGAGATCTCATCTCAAAAAAATAAAAATTAATTAATTTTAAAAAACCAAACAAAACTGAGAGTCATGAAATTGCATGCCGGTACTTTAAACCATTTTGACACAAACTGCAAAGTATCAAAGCCCTCTCAAAAATAGGAAAATAAAACAAGTAAGAGTTACACAAAAATTATAAATTTAGACAAGGTCTGTAGTATAAAATGTAACAAAAAATAACCTGACAAGGTCCATTCCTAATAGTGCTTCTTCATCACAAACTTCTTCTCTTCCCCATACAGCTTCATTCCCAATGCAAACTCCATGCTCATTGGCTCCCATTTCTGCCCCCCACAACCACGCTGGGCGACTCAGGACAACAGCATATGTTTCAGGAACTTGATCAATTTCTATATATGTACACTGTAAAAAAAAAAGTCATAGCAAGAACCACAAAACCAGAAAAGTTATCAAAATCCAGAATTTAAAAAAATCAGTCAGAAGACAAAATTGTTATGAAAGAGGTAAAGGAAATATAAGTAAATTGAAATTTTCAATAATAAAGGCATTACCCTTAAAACATATTCAGAATAACCCTAAAATATTTATTCATTCAAATATTTGCTGAGCATTTCCTATTATAAAACATTCTGCCAAGAGATATGTTAGTTACAAAGATGAATCAGATAAAGATCTCACTTTTGAGAAACTAAAACTTCTACATTAAGATAAAATAAAGTATAAAGTATTAGGGTCATGAAGTGAAGACAAGGTGCTATTGGAGCTCAGGAAAAAGGTGGTCTCTAGCTGTAATATCTTGAAACATATTTGTAGATGTGTGAGTTGAAGCTTAAGGAAGTAGTTCTCAACCTCAATATCCAGTGTTTCTTGATTAGTGATATAATTTCTCATATGGTAGCCTTCGAATACGAGAGTTTGGTCATAGGAATCTCACATCACATTTTGAAGTCATCCATTAGGTATGTCCACAGCAATGAAAAGAATAAGGACCACTGTTTTACAGGACAGGCTATATTTAAATATGAAGAAATAAAGTGGAAGTGGTATCACAGATGAATAAGTGGTCTTAGCAAAAGAAAAAAATATGGCATAGGATACAGAAAAAAGTCTAATATTTAATATGTTTTAATATTAGAATATCAATAAAATAAAATCTAAAAAGTATTAATTAGCAACAATAGCATAATCTGAAGCTCTCATTTTAAGTTCCACATTAAATGGGTTTTTTAAATAAGTTTTTAAAGGATCCTTTAATTAATGTGTATGCTACCAAGTGACTGCATAAAATGTATATTGATAGTGTTAACATAGGGCCTAATAAAGCTTTTTTGATGTGTCATAAAACTGTCATTTCCAAAGTCTGGGATGACTTTCCTATTCTACATCAAGTAGAACTTATACCAATTCAGAATCAGAATCCGTTTTGTCCATCAAATTCCAGCTAACTCCAAGCTGAATTAAATGTTCATTCCCTTCTGCTGCCACAGCATGCTACTGTTACTTAAATTTAGCACTTAAACCATCCTATTTTATAATGGGGTATAATGCATACACATCTTATTCCTATACTAGACTCTAAGCTCCTGGAACACAGTCTTGACAGCTGACTTTAAATCTCTTGCCCTATCTAACATGCTTGCATATGGAAAGCATTCAAATATTTATTCAAATAATGGATAATTTTATTACTGTTATTTCAACTTCCTCCAAATCACTGAAATAAAAGATCACAGTTTATTTCTGACTCATTTATTTTTCAAATGTAAATTCCTCAATTTTAACTTCTACAGTTTCTTCCAAATTGCTATTTATAGAAATAACTTTATGATATTTTTAAAAGGCATATTGCTAACAAAACATTTATTTCACCTACCTTAAGACGTTCTCCCAGGTTATCATGAATTGCAGCAGGAAAATAAACCACCTCTTGTACTTCATCACGGAGTCTATCTGAATTTTTTCCAAAAATAATCCTGTTATCGACTGTTGCTGGAGGTAATGCCACGAAAGTGTCACAGGAAAAAGGTTCCATTTTTTTAACTAAAAATTATACAGATGTTTTAAAATAAAAAAAACACTTTTAAGTATATAAAAATAAAGTTTTACTCAATGACAAAAGGATATTATTGCCATATCTAATTAAGGATGTTCATTAAAGCTTTGATTTTTTTATTTTTATTTTTTGGAGACAAGGTCTAGCTCTTTCACCCAGGCTGGAGTGCAGTTGTATAATCAGGGCTTACTGCAGCCTGGAACTCCTGGGCTCAGGAGATCCTCCCCCTTCTGCCTCCCAAAGCCCTGGGATTACAGGCATGAGTGACCATGCTTGGCTGTTCATTAAAGTTTTAAATTTTGTATACTATAGCCTAAAAATCAGTAAGAATATGACTTGGGATCAATCTTGTACTACAACTCAGTAAGAAAATGGCAATGAGAACTACCTTCATCTAGTGTATAGTTCACATTTATTCTCTAAGACCTTTCTCTCCTAAAGTCTTCCCTGAATTTTGTTTCACCATTTCCATATTTGGGAATCCGTGTACCTAGCTCTACTGTTGTAAAGGCTAGATTCCACTACATTTGTGTATATATAAGTCCCTTTACTGGACAATGAGATCCTTGAGGGCTGGGAGTATGTCTTACTAATCTTTGTATTCTCATTGCTGGAACTTGTCTTATGGAAAAAAATCTTATGTGCCCAGTACTTCCTCAAAGGAAGGAAGAAGGGGTCTTATTTGAGCTGGGAAATTATACAGATTATAATTCTGATGAGACTGAAATTTTGAAACCGACTCATTGATTCAGACAAAAATATGTCAATATAATTCCAAATTGCTGATATTTCTAGGAGAAAGTTCACATATTTAATTTATAAATCGCAATTATATACTTTAATATCTAGATTACCTCTTCAGTTGTAACTTGGAAAATCTTAGATCTTCACTTATAATAGAACACCTAAAGGTCCTTATTTTGCTGCCAGAACAGACACATTGTTTTACAGAGTTTCCTTCTTTCCTTTAATAATGACAAAACCTTAAAATGGCTTTACACAGGCAGACGCTAGCAATTTAAAAACAAAATTTAAATATAATAAATGTTTCCTTAAAAAGAAAACAAAATGACTAAATAAAAACGTCAGCCTGAAACCCCTAAGGGTTTTCCTCTTCTCCTCAGTGACGAGAAGTCTGATGTCTTGATGGTTCTGTTATTTTCTTTCTGTATTTCAACCCTTATGTCCTGGATCTCCTTCTATTTGTGTTTTATAGTTAGTTCCATCACTATATAATTTTGGCAGACTATTTAATCTCTTTCTTCCCTATGCCTTCTGCCTCATCCGAAAAATAAAAGACACTATTTGATGGGCTGTTATGAGAACTTAATAAGGCAACACGTAAAGTGTTTTGCACAGTGCATAGAACATAGTAGATATTCACATGAAAGCTGTTATTGTTATTATTTGGTAGGAGAGAAAATTTTTCATAAAGCCTTATTCTTTTTTTTTTTGATGGAGTTTAACTCTTGTTGCCCGGGCTGGAGTGCAATGGCGCAGTCTCGGCTCACTGCAACCTCTGCCTCCTGGGTTCAAGTGATTCTCCTGCCTCAGCCTCCCAAGTAGCTGGGATTACAGGCGCGTGCCACCACACCCGGCTAATTTTTTATATTTTTAGTAGAGACGGGGTTTCACCATGTTGGCCAGGCTAGTCTTGAACTCCTGACCTCAGGTGATCCACCCACCTTGGCCTCCCAAAGTGCTGGGATTACAGGCGTGAGCTACCGCGCCCGGCCAAGGTTTATTCTTAACATTACCCTGATAGAGAACTTGGTTGGAGCATCACCTGCTGCAGTAGCAGCCACGTCCACTCAAAAACTTGGAGTCCCAAGGGCCATCAAGCTGCAATAGGTAACCTGAGCTGCCTAACTGGGGTCGTAGGGAAAGCTAAGGAA
This sequence comes from Hylobates moloch, assembly GCF_009828535.3. Lineage (NCBI taxonomy): Eukaryota > Metazoa > Chordata > Mammalia > Primates > Hylobatidae > Hylobates > Hylobates moloch. Next base: position 68,075,465 of record NW_026652276.1, read on the forward strand.
ACTTGCCCCCTGGTTAGAATGGCACCTAGCCCACTGAGGAGGTGAAGCCTTGAGAGATTTTACCAACTCCTAAAGCGTTATTCGTCATTCAATAAGTATTTATTGAACGTCTTTCAGCGCCAGCACCGTACAGCTGGGGACAAAATAGACAGGGCCTCCGTTCTTGCAGAGCTGTCTGTCATTCTATTTCACGCGCTCTTAGTTCAGCCGGCGCTTTCAGAAACATCATATCGTTGGATTCTCGCAAGCATACTACGGTTAGGGCCGGAATTATTATCTTCATAATATAGATGAGAAAAACAGTGCAGAAAAGTTTTTGCAGCTCGAGTCAGAGTTCACAGAAAGTAATGGGCTCGCGCTTCAAGCACCTTTGGTCGAAGGGCAGCCGCGGTCCACCCCGCACCCCGGCCCTGCGCGCTCAAACCGCAGCCGGTGCAGCTGGGCTCCGGGGACCCTCGGTCAAGCAGTGCCGCGCCACAGTTGGGTCTTCCCGGTTTCTGTCTCAACTATGCACGCCCCTCCCCCGTGCACGCCCCTCACCTGGCCTCCCAGCTACCCGAAGTGACAGGTGGACGGAGGGAGGAGTGGCCGGTGGAGGAATCAGTTGCCGGAAGCTGTCACCTTTGATCTCGGAAGTTCCCCTTGCTGCTGGAAACGCAGTTCCGGTTAGGAGGCTGAGTTTGTTTACGTTGCTTACAGATCTAGCTGCTGCATTCCCTAGTTCCAGTTCCAAGATGGGGAAATCCTTCGCCAACTTCATGTGCAAGAAAGACTTTCATCCTGCCTCCAAATCCAATATCAAAAAAGTGAGTAAACAGACCCGGGGAGGGATCAGGCCCACGGGGACTGCCTTCCCAGAGGCTGCTGGAAGTGAAAGTGGTGGTGTCTCTTAGATCCCTAGGACAGCCTCCGCTTCTCTAGGCCTAAAGCCCTGGTGGTCTCGCCTTTCTCTGCTGAGCAGCTCGCTGACGCAGCGGGTCCTCAGCGTTTATTCTGCAACAGCGAGGAGACCGGTGGCCTAGAGAATCTTTGTCGGCCAGAATGTAAATCCATACTATGTGAAGACTAATGTCAAAATTCCTCAGTACTTCCCTCAGCTGATTCTGGTTTTTTGTCTTTTCGAATCCCAGGGATCACGGCTTCTGAACTCTACTTTTCTGTACAAAGAAGTCTCCCCGTTTATTTAAGATAGATCTTTTAAAAATTTACCCAATAATCTAGTGTATTTTTGATGACCTCGTTGAAGTTTAGCGTTTTACATAATTACAGGTTTACCAGGTGTAATACCTTAGTGAATATCATAGTAATGAAAAGCAGAAGAGTGAAGTAGAAAGAATCGGCTTTGGAGTCAAACCTGGATTCTAGTTATTCGAGCAGTCACTTTTAGCCTTAAGACCTTGCACAAAATATTTTTAATATCTGACCCTCAGTCTTCTAATCTGTAAATTAAGGATGATTGACTTAATTGTGAAGATTAAGTGAAATAGTGGAGATGAAGGATTTGAAACAACGTAGGCATCTATCACTGTGTCCACTACAGAGAGGAGGTGCTCAATAAAATGTTGATTGCCCCTACACAGAAACTTGTGAAAATAACTAAGCTTTTATTTGTTTTTAGAACGAGTTGAGGTGATGAGATATTGCTGTGTACTCTCACTTCTAGACCAGTGATTCTCAACTTTTTCACTGTTACCTTCCTAAGGAGTCTTATTAAACATTTTTTCTTAATAACTCCCCCATGAAATTTTAATAACACAGATACACCTTGAAAGCTCTTTGGTAATCATCCAGCCCCATCTCCTCATTTTATAAATGAGGAAACAAATTTGCCAAGAGTTACACAGCTAGTTAAATGTTGTACCAGAACTAGGATCTGGAACACCTGATTAACCCAGTGATTTTTTTTCCACTGCACCAGTGTGTGTTTGTGTGGTTGCAACTGTGGGAGGGACAGGTTTCTTGTGTTTGGTTGGCTCAATAACTTCTGATACCAAACACAGACATTTCCTTTCTCTGCATACTTAGGGGGTCAGCTGTAACTATTTTTACAAGAATGAAGAGATTAGATGGAATTCAGGTGCTTGCTTATTTGCTGTTTAGAGACAAATATACCTGAGAAATCATAATTTTTTACTGGAACTTTTGACATTTCGCTTTATAAATTTCAATGTGTCAGCTTTCTTACAAGAAACAAGAAATCCACGGAGAATAACTTTTGCAAGTCCGCTATGAGAAATTCAGTAAAGCAGTTATAGGCTTAGAACCTACATTCTTCTCATCCTTGTAAAGTGTTATGTAAAATGTACCAAATATTGTTGTGGCCTCTTTGATCTGTTTTATACTTTTCCCAGGATAGAGGAGAAGAATGAAATGTTTTTGATTAGCAGACCTTTCTAGATAGTTAACACTTTATGGGGAGGGGGGTGACCTCTAGCATTCTTTATTAACTAAGGATAAAGGAACTATATTAAGTGAAGATAAATAGAAAAATTTATCAGGGTAGGAGGAAACTTTTGGAGGTGATGGATATGTTTATAGTGTAGATTGTGGTGATGGTTTCACAGGGATATACTTGTCACCAAACTCAGGTTGTATACATTAAATATGTACAGCTTTTTATATGTCATACTCCAGTAAAGTTTTTTTTGTTTTGTTTTGTTTTTTAAGAAATAGAAGTGGAGGAAACAAAGGAGTTTGATCAAAGAGTGCAAAAGAGTTCCACCATGAAAATTTTAAGGGCCAGGTATGGTGGCTCATACCTATAATTCCAACACTTTGTGAGGCCAGGAATTCAAGACCAGCATGGGCAACAAAGTGAGACCCCATCTATATTTAAAAAGAAAGAAAGAAAATTCTAATTCTAAAATTAGGCATGTTGGGTTTATTAAAGTCCAGTAGGTTCTTTTTTTCCTTGTTTGTTTTCAGTTTCCCAAGCTTATAAAAAGTCTGATAGGTTTTAAGGTCTCATTTGTTCACCAAAAATAAGAGTGAATGCTGTATATCTGCTAGTCACTCTGTTATGTATTGTTATGCGCTGCCTCAATCATTTATGTCACAGGATACACTGTTTTGTTCAGCTGTTCTTTCTTTTTCTTGATTTTGTTAATGAAGGAAGCAGTTAATTTACATTGTGGTCCAAGCTCTTTAGTCTTGTGGACTGGCAAACAGTTCACAAACTGGCTATTGACAATAGTACTACTGTAAACTCCCTTTTTTGTGAAACTCTCTGTTCACTTATCTGTAATAACTACTCTCTTCTAGTTTTCCAGCTCTCTTATTAGACTGTTCTTTTCCCATCAACTTCACTGGATCTTTATTCTTAGCCTGCTCCTAAAATATAAGTGTTCCCCAGAGTTTCATCCTTGGCCCACTTCTTGCTTACTTAGTATGCTTGCCCCAAGCAATCACATCCAACTAGCTGGTTTTAATTAGCCTGTTTACTCATGACTCAAATCTGCAGTTCCAGTTTTCTCTTCTTAACTTTGATGTGGCTCAAGACAGCTATCTACTAGACATTTACATCTTCATGTCCTATAGGCACCTCAAACTCAAAATATCTGATATAAAAGTTTTTTACCCCAAATCAGCCCTTTTTATACTTGCTATCTCATATGGGTAGAAATACAGATAGTAAAACAATCCTTCATCCTGTTACCCAAACCAGAAGCTCAGGATTCATCCCTTTTCCCATCACTCCTTTATCTAGTCAATCACTGAATGCTATTGGTCTTACCTTCCAAATATTTCTTGAATCCATCTTTCCTTTCTGTCACTGCTGCCTGTGCCTTAATTCAGACCCTCATCATCTTTCACCTATATCGTTGCATTTCCTAAGTGGTTCTACTGCCTCCAATCTTGAGTCCTCTCAAATCCATTCACTACACAGCCATCAGAATAGTCATTTTTATTTTAACAGCTCTGCTGAGATAAATTTACCTGTCATACAAACACCCATGTAAAATGTACAGTTTAGTGGTTTTAAAAATATATTCATGGAGTTAAGTAATCATTACCACAATTTTAGAACTTTATCATCACCCCAAAAAGAAACCCCCGCCAGGCACGGTGGCTCACGCCTGTAATCTCTGCACTTTGGGTGGCTGAGGCGGGTGGATCACCCGAGGTCAGGAATTGAAGACAGCCTGGCCAACGTGGTGAAACCCTGTCTCTACTAAAAATACAAAAATTAACTGGGTGTGGTGGCGGGCGCTTGTAATCCCAGCTACCTGGGAGGCTGAGGTAGGAGAATCGCATGAACCCGGGAGGCAGAGATTGCAGCGAGCCAAGATTGCGCCACTGCACTTCAGCCTGGGTGACAGAGTGAGACGCTGTCTCAAAAAAAAAAAAAAAAGAAAGAAATCCCCATACCTGTTAGTCACTCCCATTTCTCCTTAACTCTTCTCCCTCTCTCCAGCCCTAGGCAAGCACTAATCTACTTTCTGTTAGTGGATTTGCCTATTCTGGAAATTCATTTAAATGGAATCATGCAATCTGTGGTCTTTTGTGACTGGCTACTCTCACCATAATGTTTTTTGAAGTTTATCCATGGTATGGCATGTATCGGTACTTTTCCCTTTTTATTGCTAAATAATATTCCATTGTATGGATGTAAGTTATTTCGATAGAATTGTCTTTTTTTAAGCACAAATCTGATCTTTTTCAGCCCCTTATTAAAATATTACAGGATCGAGTCCAAGTAATCTCATTCCATCATTTTTCTCCTTCTCCCCTCCTACTATTCTCCCACCTCAGATTTATTTGTTTATTTATTTATTTATTTATTGAGATGGAGGCTCACTCTGTTGCCCAGGCTGGAGTGCAGTGATGCAGTCTCGGCTCACTGAAGCCGCTACCTCCCAGGCTCAGGTGATTCTCCTGCCTCAGCTTCCCGAGTAGCTGGGATTACAGATACACACCACCACGCCTGGCTAATTTTTGTATTCTTAGTAGAGATAGGGTTTCATCATGTTGGCCAGGCTGGTCTCGAACTCCTGACTTAAGGTGATCTGCCCGCCTCTGCCCAGCCTCAGATTTTATATGTTAGTAATATTGAACTACTTACGTTCTATTTTATATCTCTGGGCCTTGCCTGAGTCATTCTCTCTGCCAGTAATATCTTGGCCTGTTTTTTTCCTTGGCCATGCCTTGATCCTTTTTGAAACCCTGCCAAATGTGTGTGAAATTACCTGTGTATTGAGTTCTCGTGGCAAAGTTTTTAATAGCAAAATACTGGAAATTTCTTAAGTGCCCATTTATACAGTAGGAGATAAATAAATTATAAATTATGGTATGGTCCCACAATATGCAACTTTACCACCCAAAAGAAGAAAGTGTTTGTTTACTGATCCGTATTAGTCTTGTATTAGTATTAGTCTGTTCTCATGCTGCTATGAAGAAATACCTGAAACTGGGTAATTTATAAGGAAAGAAGTTTAATTGACTCGCAGTTCTGCAGGGCTGGGAGGCCTCAGGAAACTTAAAATCATGGCAGAAGGGGAAGCAAACACGTCTTTCTTCACATGGTGACAGCAAGGAGAAATGCCGAGCAAAAGAGGAAAAGCTCCTTTTCTGATGGTTTTATCCCAGATTTCCTGAGAACTCACTCACTATCACGAAAACACCATGGAGGTAACAGCCCCTATGATTCAGTTACCTCCCATCGGGTCCCTCCCACAATACGCGGGGATTACGGGAACTACAATTCAAGATGAGATTTGGGTAGGGACACAGCCAAACCATATCCTTCCACCCCAGCCCCTTCCAGATCTCATGTCCTCACATTTCAAAACACAATCCTGCCCTTACAACAGTCCATCAAAGTCTTAACTCATTCCAGCATTAACTCAAATGTCTAAGTCCAAAGTCTCATGTAAGACAAGGCAAGTCCCTTCCACCTATGAGCCTGTAAAATCAAAAGCAAGTTAATGACTTCCTGGATACAACAGGAGTACAGGCATTGGGTAAATACACCCATTCCTAATGGGACAATTTGGACAAAACAGAGGGGCTATAGGCCCCATGCAAGTCCAAAATCCAATAGGGCAGTCATTAAACCTTAAAGTTCCAAAAGGATCTCCTTTGACTTCATGTCTTATATCCAGGGTGTGCTGATGCAAAAGGTAGGCTCCCAAAGCCTTGGGCAGCTCTGCCCCTGTGGCTTTGCAGGGTATAGCCCCCCTCCTGGATGCTTTCATGGGCTGGTGTTGAGTGTCTGTGGCTTTTCCAGGCACATGGTGCAAGTTGGTGGATCTACTATACTGGGGTCTGGAGGACAGTGGCCCTCTTCTCACAGCTCCACTAGGCAGTACCCCAGTAGGGACTCTGTGTGGGGGCTCCAACCCCACATTTCCCTTCCGCACTGCCCTAATAGAGGTTCTCCAAGAGGGTTCCACCCCTGCAGCAAACATCTGCCTGAACATCCAGGTGTTTCCATACATCTTCTGAAATCTAGGCAGAGGTTCCCAAACCTCAGTTCTTGCCTTCTGCGCACCTGCAGGCCCAACATCACATGGAAGCTGCCAAGGTTTGGGGCTTGCATTCTCTGAAGCAATGGCCATAGCTGGAGTGGCTGGAATGCGGGGCACGAAGACCAAAGGTTGTACACAGCAGTTGGGAGGCTGGACCCGGCCCAGGAAACCACTTTTTTCCTTCTCCTAGTCCTCCAGGCCTGTGATGGGAGGGGCTGCTGTGAAGTTCTCTGACAACCCTGGAGACATTTTCCCTTGTCTTGGTGATTAACATTCGACTTCTCATTATTTATGCAAATTTCTGCAGCCGGCTTGAATTTCTCCCCAGAAAATAGGGTTTCTTTTCTATTGCATTGTCAGGCTGCAGAATTTCCAGAATTTTATGCTGTGCTTCCTCTTGAATGCTTTACTGCTTAGAAATTTCTTCTACCAGATACCTTAAGTCATCTCTCTCAAGTTCAAAGTTCCACAGATCTCTGGGGCAGAGGCAAAATGCTACCAGTTTCGTTGCATAGCAAGAGAGACTTTTACTCCACTTCCCAAAAGGTTTCCCATCTCCATCTGAGACCACCTCATCCTGGACTTCATTGTCCATATTACTATCAGCACTTTGGTTAAAGCCATTCAACAAGTCTCTAGGAAGTTCCATACTTTCCTACATCTTCCTGTTTTCTGAGCCTTCCAATTCTCTAGGAAGTTCCAAAGTTTCTATTTTCCTGTTCCAACCTCTGCCTGTTACCCGGTTCTAAAGTCACTTCCACATTTTCAGGTATCCTTTTAGCAGCACTCCATTCTACCTATACCAATTTACTATATTAGTCTATTCTCACACTGCTATGAAAAAATAACCAAGACTGAGTAATTTATAAAGGAAAGAGGTTTAATTGACAGGGCTGAGGAGGCCTTAGGAAATTTACAATCATGGCAGAAGGGGAAGCAAACATGTCCTTCTTCACATGGTAGCAGTGAGGAGAAGTGCTGAGCAAAAGAGGAAAAACCCCTTATAAAACCATCAGATCTCGTGAGAACTCACGCACTGTCATGAGAACAGCATGAAGTGTAACCACCCCCACAATTCAATTACATCCCACCGGGTCCCTCCCATGACACATGCGGATTATGGGAACTACGATTCAAGATGAGATTTGTGTGGGGACACAGCCAAACCATATCAGATCTCCATGGTATATAATTTTATTTTATACATATTTTGTGTGCATATGTGTCTGTTTGCGTAAAGTATGTTACCATTTATATAAGAAGAATGTTGTATATGTTCTTTTGCATATATATATATACATTAGAACATCTTGGAAGGATATATAAGAAATGTATAACATTGACTACCTATGAATATAGTTAACATAATTTAAACTATAAATACAGCTTTTAAAAAACCAAAACTTGCTATAAAGCATTCTATGGACTGGGCACGGTGGCTTACGCCTGTAATTCCAACACTTGGGGAGGCTGAGGCAGGTGGATTGCCTGAGGTCAGGAGTTCAAGACCAGCCTGGCCAACATAACGAAACCCCTTCTCTACTAAAAATACAAAAAAATTAGTTTGGTGTGGTGGCAGGCTCCTGTAATCCCAGCTACTCCGGAGGCTGAGGCAGGAAAATCACTTCAACCTACTCCGGAGGCAGAGGTTGCAGTGAGCCAAGATTGTGCCATTGCACTCCAGCCTGGGTGATAGCCAGACTCCGTCTCAAAAATAAAAAGAACTTGTATCAAGGCACTTCAGATTTTTCAGGTGTTAATTTGTAATGATGTAATTATGGCCAAATTGGATTATGTTGTAAACTTTCAGCCAAGTTTATCCAGCTCTTGGCCTGTGGGTCACACGTGGCCCAGGATGGCTTTGAATGCGGCCCAACACAATTTTGTAAACTTTCTTAAAACATTATGAGATTTTTTTGCCTCATTGGCTATCGTTAGTATATTTTGTGTGGCCCAAGACAATTCTTCTTCTTCCACTGTGTACTAGTGTGTTTTCTGTGGCCCAGGGAAGCCAAAAGATTGGGCACTCCTGCTTTAAACAATTGCATTTCATATTTTATTATACAAGAAAAGCAAACTTTGTTTAATTTAAATTCAACAATTTAATTTGCATTTTTACTTCACTAATCTAGGTATGGATGGCAGAACAGAAAATATCATATGATAAGAAGAAACAAGAAGAATTGATGCAGCAATATCTTAAAGAACAAGAATCATATGATAATAGGTAAGAAATTCTGTTACACCAGTATATCTAGAATTATCAATTTCATGGGAATAATTTCCTACTGAATGATATATTAAGTCAGTTTTTTGGAATCAAATACCCAATTATAGGATTCATGTCTTTCCCTGAGGGCTATCTCTTTTACTCTCATACCTGTAGATGGCCACTTTTTCCAGCCTTACCCATAATTCACATAAAATATAGATTCATGTGACTCATATACAGTCTTTGAGCAAGTCTCAAATTAGGCAAAGCTTAGAAGAACAATCATGTCTACACTTGAACTGCTGAGACCTCTTACAAACTTATTTCTTTAACACACTCAAAAGATACCCAGGATACTTTCAAGAGGAAAAGTAAAGTGACTTTGACATGCATGTCATTGTTCTGTTAAAAGCTGTATCATGGCTAGAGTTCTTCATTGGTGTCTTCTAACGTGGTACCTGCCTTTAGCTATTGTGTTTGTATATGCAGATCTAACACTGAAGCTGTTTTCTCTTGGTTAATCAAGCAACTGAATAGTGGTGTTTTGGTAAATGGTCCATGAAGTTCAGTTTTCAATCAAAATATGGAATTTAGCAAAGTAATACTAAACTATTACTACTCTTTAAAATATAATATATTGAGAGGAAAGTTAAAGAAATAAAAGTTAAGTAGCTTTCTCACTAATTTTATTTAATCTTAGTAACTTTTATTGAGTACTCCATGCATGGCAATAAGTGGTATTATAGAGACCTATAAAAGTGTGTGAAGTGTAGTTTCTCTCTACCCTTAAGAAACCCTAGTAAGAGATACAAATACATATAGTTCAAGGCCAAATATAATAACTGATATATTAAAAACATACACTGCTTTTAAAAATACAGCATGTTAGTATAGGAAAGAATAATTCCATTTAGGATAACGGAAGACTTTATGGAAGAGGTGACATTTAAGCTGAACTCTGAAGAATGATAAGGATTTAGATAGGTGGTTCTCAACTGAGCACCGTTTTTTGCATCCCCCCCCCCCCCCACCCTGCCTGGGAACATGTAGCAATGTTTGGAGACATTGTTTTGACAATGTTTTGATTGTCAGAACTGTGGACTGGGGTGCGCAACATCTAGTGGGTGGAGACTGGATGCCACAAAACAGCCTACAATGCACAGGACAGCGCCACACAACAAAGAACTATCTAGTTCAAAATGTCAATAGCATCACTGTTTAAAAACCCTAATTTGGTCGGGCGTGGTGGCTCATGCCTGTAATCCCAGCACTTTGGGAGGCCAAGGCGGGCAGATCACCTGAGGTCGGGAGTTCGAGACCAGCCTGACCAACATGGAGAAACCCCATTTCTACTAAGAAATACAAAGTTAGCCAAACCTGGTAGTGCATGCCTGTAATCTCAGCTACTCAGGAGGCTGAGGCAAGAGAATTGCTTGAACCTGGGAGGCAGAAGTTGCGGTGAGCCGAGATCACACCACTGAACTCCAGCCTGGGCAACAAGAGCGAAACTCCGTCTCAAACAACAACAAAAAAACCTTATTTTTATATTATTAATAGTAAAAACATATTGGAAAATGGAGAGGGTGTTCAGGAAACAGTTGCTGAGTTAGAGGGATAAAAACAGAGTGGAGGTGGAAAACTAGGTTTGAAACAGATCACAGTGTTCATGTTTATTCTTTATCTTAAAAAAAAGTTACTATTTTCCCTTTTAATTAATATTTGAAGCCCTGAAAATACCCTATTTCTCCTTGGACTTTTGCCTAATTTCGATATTCATCAGTAGATCTTGCCTGCATCAATTATTTATTTCTGTGATGTTCTAATGGTTATTTTCTATTTCTATCATTCCCTCTACATTTATTAATTTGAATTCCTCTGTAAGGAAGAATTTCCCTTATCTAGTTATTATTAATTTTCTGTCAATATGGACTCATGGCTATTTATTTAATTCTTTGGATGATTATATAATACTATTGTTACTTATTTTCTTGCTCCAGTTGTTTCAGTTTGGGCCATTGAGAGCTCTGTTAGATTGGCTCGTGTATCCATTTAACATGCACCAACGCTGTTTTGTTTTTTTAATGCTGCTTCTGGTCCCACGAGCTGGTCAGACTCGTCTTTTATTTTCCCTGCTGCAACACTGGAATCAGCCAGTTTTCCAAGGCACCCAGATTCCTTTCATTGGTGAATGATATTTAGAAACCACAATCTGAGCGCTAAGTGTGTTCATTGCTACTAAGATGTTATTACTTCTAGGTTTGGTTATTTGAATGCAAATTTATCAGTAATTGGTCATTTGCCAAGTGTTTATTTCTTCCTCATTCAAAAGTACTGTTTTTGATAGCCAGTTTCATTCTTCAGTAATCTGTTGTTTCTCTTTTAAGTTTTTACTGTCCTAGAGATTTCTTAATGTTTATTGTATCAACCAGTTTATTAGTCACTTTATACTTTTTTCCTAAGATGAAAAAAAAATTTTTTTTTTTTTTTTTTGGAGAGGAAGGTCTCACTCTGTTGCCCAGGCTGGAGTGCAGTGGTATGATTATATCTCACTGCAGCCTCAAACTTCTGGGTTCAAGCAATCCTCCTGCCTCGGCCTCCTGAGTAGCTGGAACTACAGGCACGCACCACCACACCCGGCTAATTTTTTCTTTTTTTGTAGAGACAGGGTCTCTTGCTCACTGTGTTGATCAGTCTGATCTTGAACTCCTGGACTCAAGCAATCCTCCAGCCTTGGCCTCCCAAAGTGCTGGGATTACAGGCATGAGCCACCACGCCCAGCTGAAAATCACATTTATTATTCTGTCTAGATACATATAAAGATTTTATGGGATGTCAAAAAAATCTATGTAAATTTTTAGTCGAGGTTAAAACAAAAATACCAATATTATACCTTTACCTTTTATATATGTCTTGAATTTTGCATAAAGTGGGAAACAATCTTTTAGTTTGGGTTTTATTATTATTTTTGTTTCAATATAAATGAATTGGGTTGGGCACGATGGCTGATGACTGTAATCCCAACACTTTGTGGCAGGAGGATTGCTTGAGTCCAGGAGTTGGAGACCAGCATGGGCAACATAGTGAGACTTTGTCTCTAAAAAAAAACAACAAAGAAATAAAATATATATTGCATAAAATTTACCATTTTAAGTGTGCAATTCAGTGTACCCTTAAATTCAGTGTGGTGAACCATCATCATTTCCAAAACTTTTTCGCTATCTCCAACAGAAACTTTGTGACCATTTAAGAATAATTCCCTATTCCCCTTGGCCCACAGTCCCTGGCAACCACCATTCTACTTTCTGTGTCTGTGAATTTGCCTATTCTAAATGCCTCATATAAATTGAATCATATATTTATTCCTTTGTGTGTGGCTTGTTTCACTTAGTATAATGTGTCCAAGGTTCATATATGTTGTAATATGTATCAGCACTGTATTCCTTTTTGTGGCTGAATAATTCTCTTTTGTATGTACATACCAGATTTTGTTTATCCATCTGTTTGAGTATTGGGTTACTTCCACCTTTTGGCTATTGTGAATAATGCTGCTATAAACGTTGGCATAGAAATACCTGGTCAAGTCCTTGTTTTTAGTTCTTTTGGGTATATACCTAGGAGTGGAATTGCTGGATCACATGGTAGGTTTATATTTAGCATTTCGAGGAACCATGAAACTGGTTGTCACAGTGACTGCACGATTTTACATTTCCTACTAGTAATGGACTTGGGTTTCAGTTTCTCCATATCCTCTTTAACATTTGTTATTTTCCTTTTTTTTTTTTTTTTGAAGATAGCCAGCCAGTAGGTGCAAGGTGGTATCTCATTGTGATTTTGATTTGCATTTCCCTAATAACTAGTGATACTGAGCTTGGCTTTCAGTGTATTTGATTTTGATTTTTTTGTTTTTGTGACGGAGTCTCACTCTATCACCCAGCCTGGAGTGGAGTAGCGCGATGTCGGCTCACTCCAACCTCTGCCCGCCAGGTTCAAGCGATTTTTGTGCCTCAGCCTGCCGAGTAGCTGGGACTACAGGCGCCCGCCACCATGCCCAGCTAATTTTTGTATTTTTAGTAGAGATGGAGTTTCACCATGTTGGCCAAGCTGGTCTCGAACCCCTGACCTCAGGTGATCCACCCGCCTCAGCCTCCCAAAGTGCTGGGATTACAGACATGCGCCCCTGTGCCCAGCTGATTTTGATATTTTTAATGATGTGAATTTAAGATGTAACTTATACACCTGTTTAAAGTGTTTGTTGTTTTTAAGTATATTTAGACCTTTGGAGCCATCACCGTAATCTAATTTCAGAACATTTACATTATCCAAAAAAGAAATCTTCTACCCATTAGCAGTCACTTCTCATTCCCCTGCCTTTTTCCCCTTCTACCTCTCAGCGCTGAGCAGCCACTAATTTACTTGCTGTCTCTATAGATTTACCTATTCTGGACATGACCTATAAATTAGATCATATGTCATGTGGTCTTTTGTGACTGGCTTCTTTCACATAGCGTAATGCTTTTGACGTTGACCCATGCTATTGCATATATCAGTACTTCAGTCCCTTTTATTGCTGAATATCACTCTGTTTATATCTACATCTATTGGATGAAGATCCCTGTGGCCTTTTGCTTCTTTTTTACAGGTCTTTATAGAATCCAGTGGATATAAGGAGAGGAATTATAATCATGTCATATATTCTTTGTGATTGTCTTTTCCAAATATAAGGAGAAATTATATTCACTCTTTAGCCTCCTTTATTATTTTTACTTGGATCTTATGAATTAAAACTTTGAACCAGTCATTCCATTTGTTACAGAGCTTTTTTTCTAAAAAGCCTAGTGTATCTTTTTTTAAACAGAGCTCAAACAGGGAACTTTTAGTATTAAAACAGAACTATAAAGAATGTGATTTTTGTCATTCACCAGACACTGAGTCCATCATACTAGTTGGCATGTGTAGACTTTTTTGCTGTTGTTGTTGTTTTTGAGACAGAGCCTGGCTCTGTCGCGCAGGCTGGAGTCCAGTGGCATGATCTCGGCTCACTGCAATCTCCGCCTCCCAGGTTCAAATGATTCTCCTGCCTCAGCCTCCTGAGTAGCTGGGATTACAGGCATGCACCACTACGCCTGGCTAATTTTTGTATTTTTGGTAGAGACGGGGTTTCTCCATGTTGACCAGGCTGATCTCAAACTCCTGACCTCAGGTGATCCACTTGCTTTGGCCTCCCAGCGTGCTGGGATTACAGGTGTGAGCCACTGTGCCCAGCTGTAGACTTTCTTTATTCTTTTTTCACTGGCCTCACGAAAGAATTTTATTTTCTCATTTACTGTGACTCTTACAAGCCCTGGTTGGATTTGACTTCCTAAAGAAATCCCTGAGAGACTCATTTTTTCCAAAACTGATTCCTTTGCCTTTTCTTTTTTTGGTGGGAAAAAACAAAACCATTTGATCCCTTACAATTAAGAAAAAGCGTTGGCACTATTTAACTTAATTGTAAATTTGTGATCGCATATGGGATTTCAAAGTTGTCATAAAATTGCCACAGCATTTCAGGGTTTCAGAAAATCCTATAAGAAAAATGACCATGTTATTTTTCCCCTTTTTTGTTAGGATGGGTAGGATCTCTCAGGTAGTAAGAAAGTCCCAGAGCTTATAACCCGTTACTAAAGAGGCAGCACTGTTTAATTTCCATTCAGATGTAATCTAGTTAGTGGAGTAAAGTTTTAGAACTCTGTTTCTAACAAAAATATTTTATCTTAATTCCCATAGGCTTTTTGGTGGGGAGTGGATTATTCTATAATTTTTTATTTTTGTCCTACATAAAATCATTAACTTTGTCTTGTTTCACTTAGATTGCTTATGGGAGATGAACGTGTAAAGAATGGCCTTAATTTCATGTATGAAGCCCCTCCAGGAGCTAAAAAAGGTACTTATCTCCTTCCTTTTCTTTTTTTTTTTTTTTGAGGTGGAGTCTTGCCCTGTCGTCCAGGCTGGAGTGCAGTGGCGCCATCTCAGCACACTACAACCTCCACCTCCTGGGTTCAAGCAATTGTCTTGCCTCAGCCTCCCGAGTAGCTGGGATTACAGGAGCACGCCGCCACACCCGGCTAATTTTTGTATCTTTAGTAGAGACAGAGTTTCACCATGTTGGCCAGGCTGGTCTTGAACTCCTGACCTTGTGATCCACCTGCCTCAGCCTCTCAAAGTGCTGGGATTACAAGCATGAGCCACCACGCCTGGCCTCCTTCCTTTTCTTTTAAGTCTTTGATGTGTTTGCAGCTAAAGATGGAAAAGTACTATGACAGATATTTTTTTAAAGTTGCTCTCCATCTTTTAAAATTGCTGTTATCCTGTGAAGATAATAAAAACTATAATCATACAACAGAATAAATACTAAAAAATATCTTTCTAATCTGATAATATTTCATAATGTGCCCTTTGAGAAGGAAGAAACCTTCATGTCCAAAGTACACTTATTCTTTCATAATTTGCATATGTATCTTTAGTCCTTGTTACTAAATATTTAATACATTTGTAAATAAAAAACATAATATTCACTGTCAATGAACAGTAAAAAGTTTAAAAACTATGAATTAACATACTTATTAATTTTAATTTTGTATTTTATCCTGCAATGGTCTGAATTTTTATCATGTGAAAGAAGAAAAAAAAACAATGAATTCTTATAAGTGACAATTAAATAACATGATATCATAGTGTATACAGTAGATTTTTATATTGACGTTTTTAACTTGTCATACCTTTTTTCTTCCATATTTTTGATATGCAATCAAGAAAACAAAGAGGTAAAGTACTATTTTCTATGTCTGAATTTACTTGCAATTGATTGTATTATATGGAAAAATTAAAAGAATTTTCAATGAATGTTTTTAGAAAGAAGAAACAGAAGGAGAGACCGAATACAAATTTGAATGGCAGAAAGGGGCCCCACGAGAAAAGTAAGGACTAATTTACTTTTAAGACAAGATATGTATCATTTAGTTTACATTTACTGATATCCCATCTTATGTTGCTTTTTCAATCATTAGAGGAGGCAACTGATGTGAAAAGTTATTTTTAATGATTTTAATTAGCTGTCTTATTCAACTAATCTGCTTGCTCATAGTCTTTTGTTTTATATACTTTTTCATTTTTTTAATATCACAAATTATCAGACTAGACACATAATAACTAAATGGTGTTTGGAAATACTGGATAGATTTTATAGTTCTGTATTCTTACTGAAGTAATATATTTCATAATGTTCTTAGAATTGTAAAACTATTTTTCTGATTAACTGCTGTTTAATTTTTTAAATTATTCTTAATATTGTGTTTGTACATTTCCTCTATTTAATAGATATGCCAAAGATGACATGAACATCAGAGATCAGCCCTTTGGTATTCAGGCAAGTGACACAGATTTTACTCTGTAAGAATAATTTTTATTTAATAAATGTATCTTTATATTGTTGTCTAAAAGGTGTTTAAGGTGAAAAGGGGCATTATGGTTTTGATTTGTATCAGATAATATAAGGAATAGAGGAGAAAACATAAAATGTAGTAGGCTGATAAAAGACAGGAATCAGGCTGGGCGCAGTGGCTCATGCCTGTAATTTCAGCGCTTTGGGAGGCTGAGGCAGGCGGATCATGAGGTCAGGAGTTTGAGACCAGCCAGGCCGACATGGTGAAACCCTGTCTCTACTAAAAATGCAAAAAATTAGCCAGGCATGGTGGAAGGCGCCTGTAATCCCAGCTACTCAGGAGGCTGAGGCAGGAGAATCGCTGGAACCCAGGAGGTGGAGGTTGCAGTGAGCCGAGACTGCACCATTGCACTCCAGCCTGGGCAATAGAGCGAGACTCCATCTCAAAAAAAAAAAAAGGAATCAAACTTTTATAGTGAGAGCTATAATGATATTGGTCTCTGCAGTTTTCAAAAAATTTGGAGAATCAGCTCAAGGTCAAGAAAAGATTTAAATCTATTATTGGTTTAGAATCAGGACAGACTATCATCAGAGGGCAAATCCTTGTTGTAAAGAAAGTTTTATTGGAACACCGCTTTGCCTATTCATTTACTTATTGGCTGTGGTTGCTTTCCCACTGCAGCAGCAGAGTTGAGTAGTTAGCATAGACAACATCTGTCCCAAAAAGCCTAAAATATTTACTACATTTGGACCTTTACAGAAAATGTTTACCAGCTCCGGGTTTTGAAATTTGAAACTTTAAAGGTTAACTTATTAAAATGAGAGAATTTAAGCTTAAATTCTTCACATAATGACATAATTCTTTTTGGTATTTTACCATTTCTTTTTGGATGACATTATATTGCCACCAAGTGAGAGGCAAAAAGAAATGGGATTCAGCTTAGTTTCTAGGCAAAATTGATAGTGAAAGATTTTAGTCTTTGCATTAAATTACCAAACATAGTTTGGAGTCTTTTTCCCTGGAGATCTTTTAAAAATGTAATTTAGCTTAAATTCTATCAAGGAATAAGAATTTGAACATTGGTTAGATTCTTACTTTTTTAGTAACCAAAATCACATTCATTATTTCTCAGGTTCGAAATGTAAGGTGCATTAAGTGTCACAAATGGGGTCATGTCAACACAGATCGAGAATGTCCTTTGTTTGGTCTTTCTGGAATCAATGCAAGTTCGGTTCCCACTGATGGCTCAGGTAGGCACTAGACATGATTTGTTTCGGGAGAGGACAAACAAGGAAAGATAAAACAACATTTTTCTTTACTCTTTCTGGGTATTGTTTTATTTGGGTTTGTGTGTGTGGTTTGTTTGTTTGTTTTTGACTAAGACCGTTCCCAAAATATGATTAATGGGAAACTCTGATCATGTATGTTGAATTGAAATGCTGTGTAATAGGATTAAGTTTAATTTTTCCAGCCAAAGGCCCTATGAACTAAGTTTTAAAGTAAAATACATTAAACATAGTTTATCAGGCTAGTAGCCTAAAAATGGAAGGAAAAAATGCTTATTTCTCATATTCATATCCTGAATTATAAAAATAGACTGTACTGAAAGCCTCAGCAGCCATCTCTTTGTAGTACAGAGGTAAAAACAAAGCTGAGTATGTTAAAATTGTTTTTTACTTAAAGGTACTTACTGTCCTACATATTACTGTCTACTTCAGAAAAATTGGTCTAATTTGGTTTAGATCATTTTGGTTCTTTTTCTAAAGAGATACTAAACTGAGAAGTTTTAACTTAAATTTATTAGTGCTTTGTTAGTGTATTACTGAAACAGGCACAATAATGCAACCCTAACTTGTAATAGATATAATCTGTTTAATCCTGTAACCTTAAGCAAGTCCTTTCACTTTTATGAACTTCAGCTCCTTATTTTAAAATAAGGGTGATAGTATAACTCAGAGATTTTCTGCATTTTTAAAGCAGCTAGAGAACCCTTTTTTTTTTCTTTTAAGAAATCTTACATGAAACCTCAGTATACAGAACATAGAAAAGCAGGGCTGCTCTACTGAAGCGGATGCTGTAGGCATGAAGCCCTGTCCTCTCAGGCCACCAAGGCCTGTGATGCACCTCCTTAGAGTCCCTTTGGCTTTCACTGCTGCCTCAGTCTGAGCCCAGGGTTTATCCTCAATCAACATACGTTCTTCAGCCACTAATCACTAGCTAGAGATCCTGCTTCTTTCCAGCAAGCTGATTCAGGCTATAGGATTCAAAGTGCCAGTTCTCCTATTAGGAGCTTAGGAATTTGATGAATAAATTTGTTTTTTTTGTTTGTTTGTTTTTTTTTTTTTTTTGAGACGGCATCTGGCTCTGTTGCCCAGGCTGGAGTGCAGTGGCACAATCTTGGCTCACTGCAACCTCCAACTCCCAGGCTCAAGCTCTCTTCCCACCTCAGCCCCTCGAGTAGCTAGCTGAGACTACCGACACACACCACCATGCCTGGCTAGTTTTTGTATTTTTTAATAGAGATAGGGTTTGCCATGTTGCCTAGGCTGGTCTCGAACTCCTGGGCTCAAATTGATCCACCTGCCTCGGCCTCCCAAAGTGCTGGGATTACAGATGTGAGCCACCATGCCTGGCCAGTAACCACCTTTTAAGTAGAAGGAAACTATTTGTGCAGTTTAAGTAGAAGGAAATTATTCGCTCAGTATTGGCAGGTGAGACAATAGGTCTGGCAATCTCTGACAAAAGAACATCCCACTGATACCACAGTACAAGTATACCCTTAAAAGCTTACATACCTAATGCCTCCTCCTCCCTTGCCCCCAGCTAACTAGTAGAAGAAGGGAGAAAGGCCTCAAAGGAAATAAAGCCCCAAAGAAAATGGAGTGGTGTACGTTATATACCCGTTGGCTCAAATATTTCCGACCACTTCTTTTTTAGTCACAGGGAGTTGTTATTATATCTGGAAGTATAATCTGTTTTCTGGAAGGGGTTGCATCTTACCTTTTCTTTCACTCGAACCTTATAATGCCCCTACGACTGCATGACTCATGGGTTGACTTGGGACAGGCAGAAGTAGTGGTTGTCTTTATGCCCCAGCCTTGTGTAACTCTGATCCTGAGTAGTATAGACTCCAGACTCAGTGCTTTCTTTTAATAATCAATAGACTTGATTTCTTTTGAGTCTGTATTAGAAAGTCTGCTAACAATCAAAAGAACTTGTGCTAACTGAATAGTTAACCTGTTTTTAAGAGTATTGAAAACATTAAAACCTCAAAAAAAATGCCCACAATTATGTCAATTCAGATATAATAAAACTGGTTATTGGCTCTTCTCCAGCCCTCCATTTCTTCTCTTTTTTTTTTTTTTTTTTTTTTCTGAGACAGAGTCTCGCTTTACCCAGGCTGGAGTGCAGTGGCGTGATCTCGGCTCACTGCGAGCTCCGCCTCCCGGGTTCATGCCGTTCTCCCGCCTCAGCCTCCCGAGTAGCTGGGACTACAGGTGCCCGCCACTACACCCGGCTAATTTTTTGTATTTTTAGTAGAGGCGGGGTTTCACCATGTTAGCCAGGATGGTCTTGATCTCTTGACCTCGTGATCCACTCGCCTTGGCCTCCCAAAGTACTGGGATTACAGACGTGAGCCACCACGCCCAGCCCTCCAGCCCTCCGTTTCTATTCATTAACCTTATAATAACTCAGTCACTCAATCTATACAATTGACATTTTTGGAACCCTCTTATGGTGGGGTTTTACTGTGGTACTATACCTTAGTAAAATGAACTTTTTCAGGATCAAGTGAATGAAGTAGAAAAAAATGCTCAAGTATTTGGTTCCTATCAAGTTTTAACATTTATGTAACCAGGCTTAAGAAGTCTACATATTAGTGATTCTTTTTCTCTATCTAAATGAATTGAGCACCTGGGTGGGAGAAGATGAGAAGCATTACCTTTGTGGAAATAGTATGGTTTTTCTGCATGAGGCTGATACCCCTAACATATAAGATGTTCTTTCAGGGTTGGGCATGGTGGCTCATGCCTGTAATCTCAGCACATTGAAAGCCCAAGGCAGGAGGATTGTTTGAGCTCAGGAGTTTGAGATCAGCCTGGGCAACATGATGAAACCCCATCTCTACAAAAAATACAAAAAAATTTAGCTGGGCTTGGTGGTCTGCACCTGTAGTCCCAGCTACTTGAGAGGCTGAGGCAGGAGGATCATTTGAGCCCAGAAGGTTGAGGCTGCAATGAGCCAGGTTTGCACCACTGTGCTCCAGCCCAGGTGACAAAGCGAGACTGTCTCAAAAACAAAAATGTTCTTTCAAGTCAATATGAAAAAGATGAACACACAGACACAAAGGAGCAAAAGACATAAAGATAGTTTACAAAAGGAGGAATTCAGATGACCATTAAACATATGAAAATATTTTCAACAACATTAATAACCAAAGGAATGAAAACTAAAACAATATGTTACCTTTTTGCCCATCAAACCTTGGTAAAGATTTTTAAAAGGTATGCATCCAGTATTGGCACAAGTGTGGTAAAATGAACATTTTATTTTGTTTTTTGGGTTTTTTTTGAGACGGTTTCATCCTGTTGCCCATACTGGAGGGCAGTGACACGGATCTCAACTCACTGCAACCTCTGCTTCCCAGGCTCAAGCAATCCCCTCACCTCAGCCTCCTGAGTAGCTGGGACTCACAGGCATAAGCCACCATGCCCAGCTAATTTTTTATACTTTTTGTAGAGGTGGGGTTTCACCATGTTGCCCGGGCTGGTCTCAAACACCTGAGCTCAAATGATCATCCCACCTCAGCCTCCCAAAGTGCTGGGATTATAGGTGTGATATACTGTGCCCAGCCAAAATGAGCATTTTAATCCTCTCTTGATAAATTAGAGCAACCTTTCTGGAGAGGTTATATATTTGCTGATATATATCAAAAGCCTGAAAAACATGCATACCTTTTGTACCTAGAAATTTGCCTCCCAATAATTTATAAAAAAGAATGTGATAAGGCAGATTTTCAAAGATTTATAGTAGTGAAAGATTGGCAACAACCCTAAATGTTCATCAGTGGTTGGTAAGATAAACATATTTATTCAATCATCGTTTATGGAGCACTTTTTCTGTGCCAGGCCTTGTTCTAGGCTCTAGGAACACAACACCAAAACCTTTCATTATATTGGGAATGACACACAGTAAACTAATAAATAAGAAAATATCAGGTATTCATAAGTTCTGTGATGAATGTTTAATTGGATACTGTGATAAGAACTAAATGGGGAATTACTTTCGATTAAGTGATCAGGAATGGCTCCTCTAAGGAAGCAATGTTAAGCTGAGACCTAAATGACGGGAAGGATGCTGGCATGCAAGACATGGGAAAAGTATTGAGCATCTTAGGCAAAAGGAATAACCTTTTGTATAGAGGAAACCATCAGTTCTGAGAAGCCATGTACTTAGTGGTTAAGCACACTGACTGAGGAGCTGTGGAGCTACACAGCTGCCAGGTTTACAGCCAGGCATCTATGTAGCTCCATACATAGCTAACTGCTTTGCTACTTAGTATCTGTGTAACTTTAGGCAAGCTTCTTAACATCTTTCTGCCTGCATTTGCTTAATTCTTAGAACTGAAGTTTTTTGCTTACTTTTTGAAATAATTGTATTTGCCAATTCTGTATTTGGCATCTTGCACATCAGCCAGTAAGTTTTATTTTTTGAACCCAAGCTCATAGAAGATACAGGCACAACCCCTGATTTACAATCTAATCAGACACATCAAAATAACATAGAATAATCCCAGTTTACAACCTAGTCAGGAAAACAAAGTATGGTATTATGTAAGGCTCTATTTAATAGAGAGTAACTGAGTGTTAAATTATGTAGCTAATAGAGGAGGTGGGACTAAAATGAGCTTTGAAGAATTAAAACTTAGGTAGAAAGAAAGGTTGACCAAAAAAGAAAGATTCACAGAAAAACATAAGCACAGAAGATTTAACTTGGATGACTTTAAATGATAGCAACAGATTTAAATGGCTGTCAAAAAGCTGTCCGAAAGGGCTTGGCCACTGATGCTGTAGCCAGTGTTTACTCAAACTTACCTAATGTAAAGGTTCACTGAAGTATTTTGTGTAAATGTTGGTTCCCAAGCCCCTGTTGCAGAGGGGGTGTTGAAGAAGAGTCCTGAGAGGAGGGAGAAGTCTGAGCATCTTACTCTCCAAGATGACGTTCATCATCTGAAAGTTTGGTGAAACCATTGTAAACAAAATTAATGCCATGGAAGAGAGTGTGTGTGTGTGTGTGTGTGTTTTGCTTGTAAGAAGAAACAGGCAAAACACACACACACACATACACACAGGGGGATAGTATTGAGGAAAAGGAAAGATGGTAATGTGTTGAAAGAGCTTTTTTTTTTAAGGTGAGGGAAGACATTTTCAACATCATTTCTAATTTTTCACCATTGTAAACAGTCTAAATATCCAGCCCTAGGGGAATGGCAAAGTAAACTGTTGATATCTTAAGTAAACTAAGGAATACAACTGAATCTATGCTATGATTCTAATATAAATCTATGGGCATGTAAATTAGGACTGGAAAGAAGCAGAAAAATGAAAATACTATGTTAATTAGGTGAAATTACAGGTAATTTTATTTTTATATTAAAATGTGTGATTAAAAAGAAACTTAAAATTTAGGCTTTTCAAACATTGAGTGTCACATGATATTCTTCAGAAGGCTATAATGTTTTCCTTTGTACTGCCATATTAAACTTATTTTCAGAATAATTGGAACAGCTAAAAAAAGTAGAGTTACTGGTGTGTTGTAAAGACTATGTTCATGATGAGAAATAACTAGCCAACTGAATTAATTCTTTGTCTCAGTCTTTATAGAATAAGATGTTAGGGAACTTTCCATTTCCAGTTTTTCCATTCAAACTGACATGGTATGAGAACAAATACTTGTAAATACATTGGGTATTTTAATTTCTTAAATCTTGTATCTTAGAATATCTGAACTCTATGATAAAATTATGATTTAAAAAATCAGTAACTTTCACCATCTGTGATGCCACATAGAATGATGAAAGTTACTGATCTATTTCTTAGGCATCATCAAGGTTGAGAGCCATCAGCTTAAACTATATGTAAGAACAATTGACGATCTGGGAGCAAAGTACCTTTTTCTATTTCTTTAAATTATGTTTTACTTATTACTTAGTCATGAATCTACCCTAAGGAAATAATCATGGATATGTTCAAACATTCAGTCACAAAGGATTGCGTATAATATTACAGTAAAAGAGAGGCCAGGCTTGGTGGCTCACACCTGTAATCCCAACTCTTCGGGAGGCCAAGGCGTCTAAATCATCTGAAGTCAGGAGTTTGAGACCAGCCTGGACAACATTGAGAAACCCCATCTCTACTAAAAATACAAAAATTAGCTGGGCGGGGTGGTGTGTGTTTGTAATCCCAGCTACTCAGGAGGCTGAGGCATGAGAATTGCTCAAACCTGGGAGGCAGAGGTTGCGGTGAGCTGAAATTGTGCCACTGCACTCCAGCCTGGGCTACAGAGAAAAAAAATAGAGAAAGAACACCTAAATATCTAATAAAATGATATTAAGTGAGTAATTATAAGAATATCGTTACAATGGAATATTATCCCATTAAATGATATGAAGATTTCTTAATGATATGGACATTGTTTACAACCCTTGGTCAAATAAGAAAAGCAGGTTATAAAACAGAGTAGTTACATTTGTGTTTCTCTTTGTATCTTTAGGTAGACATGTAGACAGAGAGACAGATACTTATAGAAAAAGGATTGGAAGGAGATAGACAAATATTAACAGTGGTTGTGTCTGGGTGGTAGGATTACTTGAGACTTTTAATTTCATCTTTTTGGCTTACCTGTAATTCCATTAGTGAAGGTACATTACATTTATAAGTTTTTTAAATGAACATTGTTTTAGAAGACTTAAAAACTGTACATAGAAATAAATTATTTAAAATTGAATTGCTCAATCAATGCTTTTAAAGTTTGACTTAAATTTAGCAGTAGTACTTAACTAAAACTAATAGAAACTCTCAAAGATTTCTCAAAAACAAAATCAAAATTCTATATCAAATAGGAAAGCAAATAATAATGATGTTGTGTTCTGAATTTGAATGCAATGAAAAATAAACTGACCAATTTTCTAATCCACTTGCTGATTCAAGCTAAAAAGAAGTCTTTTCATTTAAAAAAAAATCACCTATTGAATAATGTCTCACCAGTGAACAGAGATTATTTTTGCAATAAGGCAATTTCAGTGGATGTGGTTATCATGGGATAATCACACCCCTGGGGTACAGCCTTGTGCCTGTAATCTCTCAGGAGTGTAATTATTTCATGATAACCGCACCCCCTGGTGTTGCATTATTTCTATTATGAAATTCTTAGTTTAGTATATAAAGTAACTTACTTTGATCACTGGAAACTGCAAGGTGCTGTTAGAATGTTCCAGCTGTGAGGTTTACAGAGACCAGCTATAAGATTTACTTCTCTTTTACAAAGTTAAATTAGGCAATCAAAATGCTTCTTTGGGCTAAAATGGTTTAGAATATCTTTTCTACTGATATGATCATCTTAACTTTATAAGTTTTCATCCACTCCAGATACTCAAAATTATATGTAAAACTTGTAAGCTTCAGTGCTGACTGAATTTTTATAAAATATTTTTATACTACAATACAATTAAATGGCCAGCCCTCCTGGCTTTTATCTATATTCTGTAGCCCTTATTCTTATCATTGACTCTTAACATCTGTCAGCTACTTGTGTTTTTAATGTATATTTAAATTAAACATTTTTAAATCCACAGTGGGATATATCAACAGCAAGTTTGTTTTCTTTTAACAACTTTTTTGGACTACAATTTGCATACCATACAATTTACCTATTTGAAGCATACAACTCAATGGCCTTTAGTATATTCACAGAGTTATACATCCATCACCACAGTCAATTTTAGAATATTTTTGTTACCCAAGAAAGATACCCCTTAGCCCTCACCCTCTAGTCCCCAGCCTCAGGCAACCACCTAATTTTTTCTGTCTCTATAGATTTGCCTACTCTGGACATTTTATATAAATAGAATCATATATGAGGTAAAGAATGTGGTTTTAATACCATTTTCTTTGCCTTTGAATTTCACAGTGTAATACAACTAAAACCACCGATACCTGCCCCACATTCGTCCATGGAGTATTTTTCTTCTTTTTTTTTTTTGAGACGGAGTCTCGCTCTGTTGCCTAGGCTGGAGTGCAGTGGCGCGATCTCGGCTCACTGCAAGCTCCACCTCCTGGGTTCACGCCATTCTCTCGCCTCAGCCTCCCAAGTAGCTGGGACTACAGGCGCCCGCCACCACGCCTGGCTAATTTTTTTTTTTTTTTTAGTAGAGGCGGGGTTTCACTGTGTTAGCCAGTAGCCAGGATGGTGTCGATCTCCTGACCTCGTGATCCGCCCGCCTCGGCGTCCCAAAGTGCTGCGATTACAGGCGTGAACCACGGCACCCAGCCCATGGAATGTATTTTTCTGTGATGCTTAAACACATACACACAGCAGAGTGCATAGTCTTATAATAATTAAAGCTTCTAACCCACAAGGGGATAAGAATTTGTGTATAGTTACCTATAAAGCAAATGAATGTTAGTAAGATTGTCAAAATAAATATAAAGCAAAATTCTATCTATTAAGTAATTCTTTTCCCCAAGCAAAGATTTTGCACATCTTTCCATGTTTGAATTGTAGATTTATTTCTTCAGGAAGCAAGCAGGTAACACTAAACAGTCACTCTGGGCCAGGTGTGGTGGCCCACACCCATAATCTCCTCACTTTGGGAGGCTGAGAGGGGAGGATAGTTCAAGACCAGCATTTGAGACCAACTCTGGCAACACAGCAAGACCCTATTGCTACAGAAACTTTTTATAAATAAATAAACAGTTACTGTGTAGGAAAGCTAGACCTGGGGTTGTTGGGAGTGCTAGCTCTCCTTCAGCCTGCTTCTCAACCACCCATTATGCCCGCCATTGAACTCGGCTCTACACCAGCAGTGATAGTGGATGAACCAGCCCTGAAACTCTAATGCAGGCATGCCTTTTTTGATCATGCTTCACTTTCTTGCCCTTTGCAGATGCTGTGTTACAAATTGAAGGTTTGTGGTAAGCCTGTGCTGAGAAAATCTATCAGCACTAGTTTTCCAACCGTATGTGCTTACTTTGTCTCTGGGTCACATTTTTGGTAATTATTGCAATATTTCAAACTTTTATTATTATATCATTATGGTGATCTGTGCTCAGTGATCTTTGACATTACTATCGTAATTGTGTTGAGATGCCACAAACTGCACCTATAGAAGATGGCAAACTTAATGGATAAACGTTTTGTGTATTCTGAATGCTCCACCCACTGCCTCTTATCTCTCTCACTTTCTTCAGGCCTACCTGTTCTCTGAGACAGAATGATATTGAATTTAGGCAATTAATAACCGTACAATGGCCTCTAAGTGTTCAAATGAAAGGAAGAATCACACATCTCTCGCTTTAATCAAAAGCTAGAAATGATTAAGCTTTATAAGGAAAGCATGTTGAAAGCTGAGATAGGTAGAAAGGTAGTCCTCCTATACCAATTAGCTAACTTGTGAATGCAAAGGGAAGGTTCTTGAAGGAAATCAAAAGTGCTACTCCAGTGAACACACAAATGAGAAAAAAGTGAAACAGCCTTACTGCTGAAATGGAGGAAAATTTAGTAATCTGGATAGAAGTTCAAATCATCCACAACATTCCCTTAAGCCAAAGCAAGGCCCCAGACTCTCTGCAACTCTGTGAAGGCTAATAGAGGTGAGGAAGCTGCAGAAGAAAAGTTGGAAGCTAGCAGAGATTGGTTCATAAGGTTTAAGGGAAGAAGCCACAAACCTAACAAAACTGCAAGGTGAAGCAGCAAATGCTGATGTAGAAGCTGCAGCAAGTTCTCCAGAAAATATAGCTAAGATAATTGATGAAGGTAGTTACACTAAACAACAGAGTTTCAATGTAGATGAAACAGCCTTCTATTGGAAAAAGATGCCATCTACGACTTTCATAGCTAGCAAAGAGAAGTCAGTACCTGGCTTCAAAGCTTCAAAGGACAAGCTGACTTGTTAGAGGCTAATGCAGCTGGTAATTTCTGAAGCCAATGTTCATTTATCATTCTGAAAATTCTAGGGCCCTTAAGAATTATGCTAAATCTACTTTGCACGTGCTCTGTAAATGGAAGAACAAAGCCTAGATAACAGCACATCTGTTTACAGCATGATTTACTGAAGATTTTAAGCCCATTGTTGAGAATTGCTATTCAGGAAAAAAAGATGCCTTTTAAAATCTTACTGCTCATTTACAATGTACCTAGTGACCCAAGAACTCTAGGGACAAAGGCCAGCCAAATTCCTTATTACACAGCAGTTGTATTTTCATTTTCTTTTTTAGAGACGGTCTTTGTTGCCTGAGCTGAAATGCAATGGCACAGTCATAGCTCACTGCAGCTTCAAACTCCTGGGCTCAAGCCGTCTTCCTGCCTTGGTCTCCCAAAGTGCTGGGATTACTGATGTGAGCCACTGCGCCCAGCCATTTTCTTTAGTTCAAAATATATATTTTTTAACTTTCTCTTGAGACTACTTTTATATATATAAGTGTGTTTTTAGATCTCTAAGTATTTGGGGATTTTCCAGCTATCTTTCTGTTACTGATTTCTGGTTGAATTCCATTATGGTCTGAGAGCATGCTTTGTATGATTTCTATTCTTTTACCTTTGTTAAGGTGTGTCATATGGCCCAGAATGTGGACTATTTGGTGAATGTTCTATACAAGTGGGAGAAGAATGTATATTCTGCTTTTGTTAGAGGAAGTGTTCTATTAATGTTAGTATATCCGGTTGATGGATGGTACTATTCAGTTCAACTATATCCTGCTGATTTTCTGCTTGCTGGATCTGTCAGTTAGTGATAGAGGGGTGTTGACATCTCCAACTATTTCGTGGATTTGTCTATTTCTAAAAACATTTATATCTGTTTTTGCCTCGTATATTTTGATGCCCTGTTGTTAGGCACGTACACATGGGATTGTTGTGTCTTCCTGGATAATTGACCCCTTTATAGTTTATGTAATGTCTCTCTTTGATGATTTTCCTTGCTCTGGAATCTACTTGTCTGACATTAGTACAGTTACTCCAGCCTTATCAATTAGTGTTAGCATGGTATATCTTTTTCTGTCCTTTTAATTTATCTGTGTCTTTATTTCTAAAGTGAGTTTCTTGTGGACAACGATAACATATAGTTGGGTAGTTGGGTCTTGTTTTTTTTTATCTACTCAAATAGTCTTTTTTTTTTTTAAGAGACAGCATCTCTCTCTCTTGCCCAGGCTGGAGTGCAGTGGCAAGGTGGTCTCAAACTCCTGGGCTTAAGCTATCCTCCCACCTTAGCCTCCTAAGTAACTAGGATGACAAGCATGCACAATCATGCCCACCAAATTTTTTTTTGGCAGGGGACGGAGTCTTGGTCTGTTGCCCAGCTGGAGTGCAGTGGCATGATCTCGGCTTACTGCAACCTCCGCCTCCAGGGTTCAAACAATTCTCCTGCCTCAGCCTCCCAAGTAGCTGGGACTACAGGTGCCCGCCACCACACCCGGCTAATTTTTTTGTAGTTTTAGTAGAGACAGGGTTTCACCATGTTAGCCAGGATGGTCTCGATCTCTTGACCTCGTGATCTTCCTGCCTTGGCCTCCCAAAGTGCTGGGAATACAGGCATGAGCCACCGTGCCCAATGCCCAGCTAATTTTTTAAAAACGTTTTGGAGAGACAGGCTCTCACTATGTTGCGCAGGCTGGTCTTCAACTCCTGGCCTCCTGCCTTGGCCTCCCAAAGCACTGGGATTACAGGTGTGAGCCACCACACCCAGCCTCTGTCTTTTAATTGGTGTGTTAAGACCATTCTTATCAAAAGCAATGATTGAAATAGTTGGATTAATATCTACTATATTTGTAATTGTTTTCATTACCCTAATTTTTTGTTTCATTTTTTTGTCTCTTAGTTTCCGTTTTCTCTGGTTTTAATTGAGCATTTGATAGGAATCCATTTTATCTCCTCTTTTAGCATATTAATTATACTCTAAAAATTTTTTTAGTGATTGCCCTAGAACCAGTTTTGTATGTATGCCACAGTTGTAAATATGAATTTACAACTAATCTAAGACCACTTTCGAATACTGTACAACTTCATGGTTAGTACAGGTATCTCATAACAGAGTAACCCAATTCCTGTTGTACAACTGAATAGCTCCCTCGCATCCCTTATAACATTGCTGCCATACTTTTCATTCATACCTAAGCTGTAATACCCAATATATTGCAGTTTTCATTATTTTGAACAAACTTGTCTTTTAGATCAGTTAAGAATATGAAAAATAAAAGATTGTATTTTACAAACTTCATTTCTTTCTCAAACATTCTGCCTTTCTTTATGTAGATCTGAGTTTCTGGCTTATATCATTTTCCTTCTCACTAAGGAACTTCTTTTAATATTTCCTTCAAGACAAGTCTACTGGCAAAAAATTCCTCCATTTTTGTTGTCTGAGAAGGTCTTTATTTCTTCTTCACTTTTGAAGGATACTCACACTAGATACTAAATTTCTTCATCTTTGATTTTTTCACAGTGTGAATGTGATATGCTTAGGTATAGATTTTTTGGTATTTATCTTGCTTGGTGTTTTCTGGGCTCTGGATATGTGGTTTGGTATATATCATTAGTTTTGGGAAATCCTCAGCCATTGTTATTTCAAATATTTCTTCTGTTCCTTTCTCTCTATTCTTCTATTATTTGCATTATACACATGTAACACCTTTCATAATTGTCCCACAGTTCTTGAATATTCTTTTTCTTTTCTCTCTTTTCAGTTTGGGAAGTTTCCACTGACATATCTTAAAGCTCACTGGTTCCTTCCTCCTGAGGAGCCCATCAAAGGCATTGTAAATATGAATTTACAACTAATCTAAGTCTGATAGTGTTCTTGATTTCTAGCATTTCCTTTGATTCTAAGAGTTTCCATCTCTTTGCTTACATTATCCATCTGTTCTTGCATGTTGTCCAGTTTTTCCATTAGAGCCCTTAACACATTAATCTTAGTTATTTTAAATTCCCAGTCTGATACTTCTAGAATCTCTGCCATATCTAAGTCTGGTTCTGATGCTTGCTTTTCTCTTGAGACTGTGGCTTTTGCTTTTTGGCATATGATATGGTTTGGCTGTGTCCCCAACCAGATCTCATCTTAAATCCCCACGTGTTGTGGGAGGGACCCAGTGGGAGGTAAATGAATCATGGGGACAAGTCTTTCCTGTGCTGTTCTCATGACAGTGAATACGTCTCATGAGATCTGATGGTTTTAAAAAGAGGAATTCCCCTACACAAGCTTTCTCTCTTTGCCTGCTGCCATCCATGTAAGACGTGACTTGCTCCTCCTTGCCTTCCACCATGATTGTGAGGCTTCCCCAGCCACGTGGAACTGTAAGTCCAATTAAACCTCTTTCTTTTGTAAATTGTAAGTTTGGGGTATATCTTTATCAGCACGTGAAAACGGACTAATATAGTAAATTGGTACCAATAGAGTGAGGCGTTGCTGAAAAGATACCTGAAAATGTGGAAGCAACTTTGGAACTGGGTAACAGCAGAGGTTGGAACAGTTTGGAGGGCTCAGAAGAAGACAGGAAAATGTGGGAAAGTTTGGAACTTCCTAGAGACTTGTTGAATAGCTTTGACAAAAATACTGATAGCAATATGAACAATAAGGTCCAGGCTGAGGTGATCTCAGATGGAGATGAAGAACTTGGGAACTGAGCAAAGGTGACTCTTGTGTTTTAGCAAAGAGACTGGCAGCATTTTGCTCCTGCCCTAGAGATTTGTGGAAGTTTGAACTTGAGAGAGATGATTTAGGATATCTGGCGGAAGAAATTTCTAAGCAGCAAAGCATTCAGGAGTTGACTTGGGTGCTGTTAAAAACATTCAGTTTTTTAAGGGAAGCAGAGCATAAAAGTTCGGAAAATTTGCAGCCTGACAATATGATAAAAAAGAAAATAAAATAAAAAAGAAAATCCCATTTTCTGAGGAGAAATTCAAGCTGGCTACAGAAATTTGCATGAATAACAAGGAACCGAATGTTAATCCCCAAGACAATGGGGAAAATGTCTCCAGAGCATGTCAGAAGTCTTCATGGCAGCCCCTCCCATTACAGGCCCAGAGACCTAGGAGGAAAAAGTGGTTTTGTGTGCCAGGCCCAGGGTTCTGTGCTGTGTGCAGCCTAGGGACCTGGTGCCCTATGTCCCAGCCACTCCAGCCGTAGCTAAAAGAGGCCAATGTAGAGCTTGGGCCATGGCTTCAGGGGGTGCAAGCCCCAAGCCTTGGCAGCTTCCATGTGGTGTTGAGCCTGTAAGTGCGCAGAAGTCAAGAATTGAGATTTGAGAACCTCCACCTAGATTTCAGATGTATGGAGACGCCCAGATGTCCAGGCAGAAGTTTGCTGCAGGGGCAGGGCCCTCATGGAGAACCTCTGCTAGGGCAGTGCAGAAGGGAAATGTGGGGTTGGAGCCCCCACACAGAGTCCCTACTGGGGCACTGCTTAGTAGAGCTGTGAGAAGAGGGCCACCGTCCTGCAGACCCCAGAATGGTAGATCACTGACAGCTTGCACAGTGTGCCTGGAAAAGCTGCAGACGCTCAATGCCAGCATATGAAAGCAGCCAGGAGGGAAGCTATACCCTGCAAAGCCACAGGGGCTGAGCTGCCCAGGCCATGGGAACCCACCTCTTGCATCAGTGTGACCTGGATGTGAGACATGGAGTCAAAGGAGATCATTTTGGAGCTTTAAGATTTGACTGTCCTGCTGGATTTTGGACTTGCATGGAGCCTGTAGCCCCTTCGAAAACAAAGGGGCCAATTTCTCTCATTTGGCATGGCTGAATTTAGCCAATACCTGTACTCCCACTGAATCTAGGAAGTAACTAACCTGCTTTTGATTTTAGAGGCTCATAGGCAGAAGAGATTTGCTTTGTCTTGGATGAAACTTTGGACTGTGGACTTTTGAGTTGATGCTGAAATGAGTTAGAACTTTGGGGGACTGTCGGGAAGGCATTATTCGTTTTGAAATGTGAGGACATGAGATTGCGGAGGGGCCAGAGGTGGGATGATATGGTTTGGCTGTGTCCCCACCCAGATCTCATCTCGAATTCCCATGTGTTGTGGGAGGGACCCAGTGGGAGGTAATTGAATCATGGGATCACGTCTTTCCCATGCTGTTCTTGTGACAGTGATTAAGTCTCACGAGATCTGATGGTTTTAAAAAGAGGAATTCCCCTGCACAAGCTCTCTCTCTTTGCCTGCTGCCATCCATGTAAGACATGACTTGCTCCTCCTTGCCTTCCACCATGATTGTGAGGCTTCCCCAGCCACGTGGAACTATAAGTCCAATTAAACCTCTTTCTTTTGTAAATTTCCCAGTCTAGGGTATGTCTTTATCAGCAGCATGAAAACAGAATAATACAGCATACCTTATAATTTTTTGTTGAAAACTGGACATGGTGTATCAGGTAAAAGGAACTGAGGTAAACAGGCCTGTAAGGTGAGGTTTTATGTTTATCTGGCTAGGCCTTAGACTGTGTCTACTGTTTGCTGTCACTGTAGATGTCAGAGGCTAAAATTTCCTCTAGTGTCCTTGTTTTTGTCTGCTCTTATCTTTAGCTTTCCCAAAAGACTCCTCTTTCAGTATTAAGCGTCTGAGCCTTGCAGTTCTTTCATTTTTAATCCCCAGATATTATACAGGAATGCTCCTTATGTGGTAGTAAGATGTGGGGGAGAAGGAAGCATTCTCTTATTCTATGATTAGGTCTTAGTCTTTCAGTGAGCCTGTGCCTGTGGGCTGTAACCTTCACATGTGCTTCTCAGCTTTATTTTCCCATTTAGGCTTGGCTATGGTGACATAGTTTCCCTTGAGAGTAAGCATTTGTTGAGGAAAACAAAATGCTCTGGGTATATTTGGAAATGGTTACTTTTCCCTTCCCACTGATGGAAGGGAAGCACACGGAGATTGGTCTTCACAATGAGAATCTGGTGGAGACTCTGGAAATAAAACTCATGAAAATGGGGCTCTACTATGGTTGGGCCTCTAGGAGCTTTTATCTGTCAAGCTAGTCCGTGCTCAGTCTCCAACAATTAGTCAAATTACTCTTAAGTATTCCTACCAATGGCTGGCTCCAGCAGTAGTTTCTCATTCCAGCAAGCTATAATACTGTGTATTACCTATCTCTCCAGTTTTCAGGGCAGCGGTTTGCCCTGCGACCTCAATTCTCTGATAAATGTAAGATTTTTTTTTTTTTTTTTTTTAGGCAGAGTCTCGCTCTGTCGCCCAGGCTGGAGTGCAGTGGCACGATATCGGCTCACTGTAAGCTCCGCCTACCTCCCTCCTGCCTCAGCCTCCTGAGTAGCTGGGACTACAGACGCCCATCACCGTGCCTGGCTAATTAAGATTTTTAAATTTTCTGTTTTTTCAGCTTTTCTCTTGTTATGAGAATAAGAGGACTTTCAAGCTCAAAGTTATAAAAGCAACAAAAAGTGAATAAACATCGAGTCCAAATTTGTTACTATTTATTTCATATTTTACTAATTTTTTGGATTTTTCAGTTTAAGTTATTATATATTTATAGTTACTTTGCCATAATTTTTTGTTTTTGTTTTTGTTTTGTTGTTGTTGTTGTTGTTGAGAAAGGGTCTCACTTTGTCCCCCAGGTCAGAGTGCAGTGGCACAGTCGCAGCTCACTGCAGCCTCAACCTCCTGGGCTCAAGCAATCCTCCCACCTCAGCCTTCAGAGTAGCTGGGACCACAGGCACATACCACAATGCCTGGCTCATTTTCAAATTTTTTTTGTAAAAAAATTTACAAGCTCTCACTATGTTGCCCAGGCTAGTCTCAAACTCCCGGGTTCAAGTGTTCCTCTGGCCTCAGCCTCCCAAAGTGCTGAGATTACAGGCATAAGCCACAATGCCCAGCCCTGCCATAATTTTTTTAAATTTAGCTAATTTTTTCAAATATTTGGGACTGAGTAGATAGGATAATATGGTAAATTTCATGATTCGAATAAAAGTAAATTTCAAATTCAAAATAATGTCACCAGATACACTATACATATACAAAATTGCTTTTAAAAAAAATAAGAATTACCTAAGTCTGAGTTCTAGACACACCACAAATGGGTAAAATATGATAGGGACTTAATGTCTCAAATGTTTCTATCCACTCTTGTTTACACTATAGTTTTTAGTGTGTTCTAACCATACGAAAATGAACAATTTAAACTAAGGAAGTTTTGTTTTACACTTGCTGCAAAGATTTGTTTGTGTGTCAGTGTTCTTCTCCTTGCCTAATTTTTCCTAATTCTTGATTTAATTTTTCTTGAAGAATGCTGCACTAAGCCATGGTACTGATAGATGTTTTCTGCAAGAAGAGCTGCACATGCTTCTCCTCCATCTTTTCTTTTTTTTTTTTTGAGACGGAGTCTCGCTGACCTCCCGGTACACATTCACCCCTCCTGGACTACAGGCCCCCCACCACCCGGCTAATTTTTTGTATTTCGTGGTCTCGAGCTCCTGACCTCGTGATCCGCCAGCCTCGGCCACTCAAAGTGCTGGGATTACAAGCGTGAGCCACCGCGCCCGGCCTTCTCCTCCATCTTTTCATAAACCTTTCGTGTTGAAGGCATTTTTGTTGCTTGGGAACACATTTGGGAAATTTACCAAAATAATTGTCTGATCATAATATTTGCTAGGAAGACCGCTGGGAGCACACCAGAGGAACTTCCTGTAGAAAGAAAGATGATAAACTCAGTTGCCCTTCTGGCAGTCCTACCTGAATCTGTTACAGAGCAGTTCCCTTATGCAACTCCTTGAAAAGGTGAAGTCCTACCAGGATAGCTACTCATAGCCCTGCATCTAATGGCAGACTTCTTTTTAATCCTCCAACATAATTCTACTGCAGAAAAACATTTGTGTTACCAGAATTTTATTAAAGCTAAACTCCTAAAACAGGCAAATATTGAAACTAGTAAATAAAGAACCGACCTCAAAATAAAGAAGTGAAGTTAGGCACCATTTCCCTCTTTTATAATATATAGTTGATCGTGGTTGATTGTACTTGATTATAGTTGATTATAAGTCTCTCCTTTATAATATGTAGGTGATTGATGTTTAAAATTTTTTTATCCAAGAGGAAGCTAGTTAGTTGAAAAGAAATACTGGCCTCTTAACAAGGTATTTTAGTAAAACTTGTCCAGTCATAGTGCTTCAAAGGTCAAAATGATGCTCCTTATTAGTACTTCACATTTTGGCTATTTTATTTTAGGTATTACCAATGGTTAAGTCATTTCAAATTATTTATACACACTATTATAATTTTGTAATTAAATTTGTTGTTAGCATGGCTGTTCCTTGAAATTTTGTTGACTTGAACAAATTAATTACAATCTTGTTCTGTCAGTAAATGACCCTGCTTGGTGTTAAAGGCATGTACTAGTGGAGGCTACACCTCCCATAATCTCAGAGGAGAATTATGATTCTCCAGTCACAGTCATAACTCTCTTTTACATGACTCTTCCTATTACCATCATTTCATCTACTCAAGGTCTATCAGCTTCAAGTAAAGAAATTAGCTTGTGATTACCTGAGAAAAGGAGAGTGAATGAAATTTAGTTCACTCAGTAAATATTAATTCTTCTACCCAAATCATACTTAAATGAATTTAACACAAACCTGCATGTTCCACTACTGGTTTAGTGAGTGAGTGAATGGAAAGGCTTTGCTAACTATTCTAAACATTACCATTTATAATCTCTTCTGAATGTATAATAAAAATTTACAATTTAAGTCTTTCCTATGAAATAATTTTCCCCAAAATATTATACACTTGAAGGCAAAAAACAAGTTCTCTCAAATACTAAGGAGATAAAATAATAAACTCTCAATATTACACACTAATTTTTTAAAATTTATTTATTTTACTTTAAGTTCTAGGGTGCGTGTGCACGTGCAGTTTGTTACATATGTATACATGTGATGTGTTGGTTTGCTGCACCCATTAACTCGTCATTTACATTAGGTATTTCTCCTAATGCTATCCCTCCCACATTCCACCTCACAACAGGCCCCAGTGTGTGATGTCCCCTTTCCTGTGTCCAAGTGTTCTCATTGTTCAATTCCCACCTATGAGTGAGAATATGTGGTGTTTGGTTTTCTGTCCTTGCGATAGTTTGCTCAGAATGATGGTTTCCAGCTTCATTCATGTTGTTACAAAGGACATGAACTCATCCTTTTTTATGGCTGCATAGTATTCCATGGTGTAGATGTGCCACATTTTCTTAATCCAGTCTGTCATTGATGGACATTTGGGTTGGTTCCAAGTCTTTGCTCTTGTGAATAGTGTCGCAATAAACATCCATGTGCATGTGTCTTTACAGCAGCATGATTTATAATCCTTTGGGTATATATCCAGTAATGGAATCGCTGGGTGAAATGGTATTTCTAGTTCTAGATCCTTGAGGAATCGCCACACTGTCTTCCACAGTGGTTGAACTAGTTTACACTCCCACCAACAGTGTAAAAGTGTTCCTATTTCTCCACAGCCTCTCCAGCACCTGTTGTCTCCTGACTTTTTAATGATCGCCATTCTAACTGGTATTACACACTAATTTTAAAAACCATTTTCTATGTTATATACTTGGGATATGTAAGTTTGAATTCCCTATGCAGAGGACTTCTCATAGAGAGATATATAATGTGTAGATATAATGAGTGGCTACAGTACCATAGTCACTCAGTAATCACTGTTTATGGATTTAAAATCTTTTTTTTTTTTTTTTAAGTAAAATGCACTGGTCTTAAATGTAGAGTTTGAATTTGACAAATGTATATACCCAGGTAACCAACATCCCTGACAAGATACAGAGCATTGCCATCACCCTAGAAAATGCTCTTCTGTCCTTTTCCAGGCTGCCTTCTCCCACAACCATTTTTCTAATTCCTAATCCAATATATTAATTTTATCTGTTCTCGAGCTTCTTAATAAGTGAAATCATACAGTAGGTACTCTTTTGTATCTCATTTCTTTGATTCAACAAGTTTTTGAGGCTCATGGATGCCTAACTTTTCAAGAGCATTCATTTTCCCATAACTCATTTAAAACATAATGCTAACCTCTGGGCTGGGCACAGTGGCCCACGCCTGTAATCCCAGCACTTTGAGAGGCTGAGGTCAGGAGTTCGAGACCAGCCCGGCCAATATGGTGAACCTCGTCTCTAATAAAAATACAAAAATTAGCTGGGCATGGTGGCATGTGCCTGTAATCCTAGCTCCTTGGGAGACTGAGGCAAGAGGATTGCTTGAACCTGGGAGGCAGAGGTTGCAGTGAGCTGAGATTGTGCCACTGCACTCCAGCCTGGGCAACAGACTGAGACTCTGTCTCAAAATATAATAGTAATAATAATGCTAACTTCTAATACTTCAGGTTCATCACAGCACAAATGATTTTGTGTAGTCCTGTAGGGCTATGAATTAACTATTATTGCCAGATGTATCATCACTAAAATATTTGCATATAAATTAAGTTGAAAATATAAGTAATTACATAAAAGTCATATATCTTTATATTCATTCTAGGCCAGGCACGGTGGCTCACTCCTGTAATCCCAGCACTTTGGGAGGCCAAGGCGGGTGGATCATTTGAGGTCAGGAGTTCGAGACCAGCCTGACCAACATGATGAAACTGCATCTGTACTAAAATACAAAAATTAGCCAGGCTTTGTGGCCAGCGCCTGTAATCACAGCTACTGGGAGGCTGAGGCAGGAGAATCGCTTGAACCCAGGAGGTGGAAGTTGCAGTGAGCTGAGATGGTGTCATTGCACTTCAGCCTGGGCGATAAAGCAAGATTACCTCTCAAAAAAATAAAAATAAATAAAAATAAAATATCTTCATTCTGTAAGGCAAAGTTTCTAATAAACAGTGATTTTTTTTATTAGCATACGATAAGGACAGTTTCATATTTCTTTGCCTTTGTGTAATTTCCAGACACATAGACTAAAATGAAATGTTTAATTTTTCCTTTACATTGTGTGTTTCAACAGACATCAATTAGCTGTCTTCAGTATGAACTTGGGATAAGGGCAATAAGAAACCCTATTGTTTCCAGCCTCCACTAAGATGAACTGGCAGTGTGTCAGGAAAATTCCCAGTATGGAGCAGTTTTATTACAATTCAGTACAGTTGGTTCTTGCATAACCTTTAGAAAATCATACATAAAACATTCTCATCTATATAAATAAAAATCACCCACACACTTTATTAATAGCTTTGTTCACTTTTTTCCTGGGTGTTATGCTGCATGTTCCTACTGAGCCCCTTTTTTTAGTCTTTTTAAAAGATAACTTTAAGCTTTCTTAAAAGCAGAAAGGTTATGGTAATATTAGTAATCAATTAGTGTAAGATAATTCTTGATAAGTCCCATTAGACACATATCTCCCTCCTGATCACATACTCTAACTAGTGTCTAACTGTCCTTTTTACATTTTGTGACAGGGACTGGCTTATTCACTAGATATAGCCAATTTAACTTTAGGAAAGAAAAAAGGGAAAGAAGATTGTACTTTCTTTCATTTGTGATAATGTTGGGGTTTATTTTAAAACAACTTTTATGGTTATACTACTGTTAGTTTGACTGCAATAAATACATGGGAAAGTGATTACAAGAACATACAAGTAGTCTTGGCCTCCTTTTTCTTTAGCTAGAAACATGTTTTCGTTAACCAGAAGTGTATTTTCAGGTGTCATTTTCCTAAATCCAAACTTTACAAAACTTGCCATATATTCCCCCAACGTATGTGGTATAAAGTATCAAAATAGGCCGGGTGCGGTGGCTCACGCTTGTAATCCCAGCACTTTGGGAGGCCCAGGCGGGCGGATCACGAGATCAGGAGATCGAGACCACCGTGAAATCCCGTCTCTACTAAAAATACAAAAAATTAGCCGGGCGTGGTGGCGGGCGCCTGTAGTCCCAGCTACTTGGAGGGGCTGAGGCAGGAGAATGGTGTGAACCCGGGAGGCGGAGCTTGCAGCGAGGCGAGATTGCGCCACTGCACTCCAGCCCGGGTGAGAGCGCGAGACTCCGTCTCCAAAAAAATAAATAAATAAAGTATCAAAATAATTTAATAATAAGCCTCTAGACTTAACTACCAATTTATAGGAAATATAAGAGCTAGAGAAACATGTTAAATGGCATCACTGTCCAGAATGTGGGAAATCTACAGGACAAATTACCCAATTTCTTTAACAAATGAATAACAATAGGGAGGGGAAGATAGGTAAATGTTTTAGATTAAAAGAGATTTATAAATCAAATACAGTATGTGGACCTTGTTTGTATCCTAATCTGAACAAACCAACTGTAAAAAGATACTTTTGAGACAGTTTGAGAAATCTGAATGTTGACTATTCGATGACATTTTAAAATTATCAATGTTGGGAGGCATAATAAAGGTATTGAGGTTGAGATTTTATTTAAAATATTCTATGAAAAAATAAATTTGGAAGTAATAGATAAGAATGACAAAATATTGTTAATTGTTGAAGCTATGTGATGTAGGTTTGCAATTTTCCATAGTATAAAGTTAAATTAAAACACACACACACACACACAATGAGAAGAGAAAAAAAAAATAGATCATCACTGTAATAGGAAGCAAAACTATATTCACTTTAGGGTAGCAATTTAGTTTCAGCCAACAGTGGCAACCTATAAATTAAGTACATAATGTGTTAAATTTGGGAGAAGGAGAGACAGGCCGGTCGGTCAGTCTGTCCTCTTTCCTTCCCCTTCCTCCCTTCCTGCCTTCCTCCCTTCCTTCCTTCCTTCCTCCCGTCTGTCTTTTTTTCTTTCTTTTCACAGGATCTCACTCTGTTGCTCAGGCTGGAGTGCAGTGGTGAGATCACAGACTCACTGCACCCTCAACCTCCTGTGTTCAAGTGATCCTCCCACCTCACCCTCTCTAGTAGCTGGGAGTATAGGCATGTGTGCCACCACGGCCAGCTAATTTTTGTGTTTTTTTGTAGAGACAGGTCTCATCATGTTTCCCAAGCTGGTCTTGAACTCCTGGACTCAGGCGATCCACCCGCCTCTGCCTCCCAAAGTGCTGAGACTACAGGCATGAGCCACTGCGCCTGGCCAGGAAAGGCATTTCTAATTCAGCCTTACCTAACCTACATACAACTCACTGCCCGCTTTTCTCCTACTTAATACCATAAAATTGTAGGTGATAATGTATTGTTTGAAAAGAATGATGGGCCAGGTGCGGTGGCTCACGCCTGTAATCCCAGCACTTTGGGAGGCGGAGGCGGGCGGATCACGACGTCAGGAGATGGAGACCATCCTGGCTAAAGAAAAGAATGGTGAACTTCTAATGGAGCAGATGGACCTAGTGTTTGCAGTGAAACACAAGTGTCTTTGACTTCAGCTTTAGTCTCCCTCCTGTGCCATTTGTGGCATTCCCCTGGGACTGCCATACTATAATTGTGGAGTCAGTTGTATGCCATTTCCTCATAGCCAGAACTTTTGAGTTTATATATTATTCTTTGATAAAATACCTATTTTACAACAGGACGTTCTTTTTTTACCTTTCATTGTTTTTGTTCTGTAAAAATGAATACTCTTAGTGAGTAGATTAAGCGCTTTACACACATAATTTTGTGTGGCATAATTTACCTTCTAGGAATTTTTTCTTTCCTGAGACTCGATTTCATGGTATTTTTCTAGTAGAGCCTGGGTCTAATCAGAACATGGAACTGTACACAATTGGTATTTTGATACTTATCCATATCACGGCAAAGAAAAGTTTGTAAAATAAATGAATGTTGAAAGCAGTTTCTTCAGTGGACCTGCTTTTCTAAGTGGGAACATTGGTTTTCATGCTGTGAAGGCTTGGCTGAGATGATCTAGAAAGGAGCCCTCATGAATCTGCATTTTAGAACAAATGCCTTCTTTCTGAATTTTCTAGTATTATTCTACCATGGCAAGTTTAAGAGTAAGCCAAACAATTTTTAAGATCCAACTCCAGCTATAATTGAAATTATTAAGGCACCATACATGAAAGTAGTTATTTTGCATTTGAACATATTTGTGTAATCTATTTTATCAACATATCTGTAATCATCTATTTTATCAACTAAATTTTGAGTTCTCAAAAGATCTGGAGTCATTTCTGTCAATGTAACTCTACATACATAGCCTCTGTCATAATAATGTGAGAGTAGAAAGATGCTTGCTAAATATATCTTCATTAAACCTGACTTGTTTCATCTCCTAAACCTAGAACTTTAAACCCAGAACTTTGGTTGATAGGAGAAGGTTTAAGTACAAAAAAAAATGTGAGTAAGACTGGATTGTGAAAAGTATTACTACTAAGAGCATTTTTTTGA
Source organism: Hylobates moloch (assembly GCF_009828535.3). Taxonomy (NCBI): domain Eukaryota; kingdom Metazoa; phylum Chordata; class Mammalia; order Primates; family Hylobatidae; genus Hylobates; species Hylobates moloch. Next base: position 68,117,121 of record NW_026652276.1, read on the forward strand.
ATTATGAAAAGTACCATCAGATAGTCATGGAAGTTGGATAGTGGCCGGGTGCAGTGGCTCACAACTGTAATCCCAGTACTTTGGGAGACCTAGGCAGGTGTATTATTTGAGCTGAGGTGTTCAAGACCAGCCTGGGCAACATGGCAAAACCCTGTCTCTACAAAAAAAAAAAATATATATATATATATATATATATATAAAATATATATACATACATAATATATCTTATAAAAAGACAATTTCTTATATAAGAAAGTTGAATAGCTACTGGTAAAAATAATAGTTGTTACTCTTTATTAAGTACTATTTGTCGAGCACTTCACTAAGCACTGTATTTACAGTCATACATTGTGAAAGTGTGCTAAATTTATATACTACACAGAGTTTTCAGTTGGGGTTTTTGAAAAATATAAATGTTAGAAGAGTAATGATTGTTTAATCGTCTGTATAATCTCTGTAACACTGGGGAAATACATCATTTTCTTGAAGTGGTTGGAAGTACTGTAAAGAAGGCATGCTTTCTGTAACATCTTATTAAAATTACCCATCTTGTGATGAAAACTGATGAAATTAGTATAACCTCTCATCATGATGGCCAAGCTTTGTGACCCTTTATTGGAGTGGTTTTTATTCTAATTATTAACAAGTTTGGTGTCTGAATTCATTCGATATCTAATAAAATTGTTGACAAGGAAATGTAGTTTCGACACTTCAGAAGAGACATTTTCTGCTTTATAAAATTAAGTTCCTACATGTGAAATTTGAGAAGCCACCAAAGTAAACATTCTATTATTCATTTAAAGCTCTTAATTGAGCCGGGTGCGGTGGCTCACGCCTGTAATCCCAGCACTTTAGGAGGCTGAGGCGGGCAGATCACGAGGTCAGGAGTTTGAGACCACCCTGACCAACATGGTGAAACCTCATTTCTACTACAGATACAAAAATTAGCCAGGTGTGGTGGTGGGTGCCTGCAATCCCAGCTACTCCAGAGGCTGAGGCAGGAGAATTGCTTGAACCCAGATGGCGGAGGTTGCGGTGAGCCGAGATCATGCCACTGCACTCCAGCCTGGGCAACAGAGCAAGACTCCATCTCACAAAAAAAGCTCTTAATTGTATGAGCACTTCTATGCCATTTAGAGGCAACCAGTATTAATATTTAAAATTCAATTTTATTTAAGATTGTATTATCAATATTAGCAACCAGACCAAATAATTAAAAGGCCATTAAAGTAATACATAGGAATTAAAATTTTTGTATAGAAGAAAATTTAAAACCCTCTTGGTTTAAAATGAAATATTAATATAAGACAGGTGTTTTTGTTTGTTTTTAACTAAATAAGCCTTTTTTTCCTAAAACTATGACATCATTAATAACTTCCTCCATACTCCAATAATAGTTTTTTCCCATCATCTCCCTAGTACCTAGGGCAAACCTTCAGTTGTTCTTGGCAATATGAATGTAATGGTAAAGCCCGGAAAGTCCAGTAAAATACATTATCTTATAACTGAGTTTTTCTCACCAAATTTTTAACCACATCTGCTATTGACAGGTAAACAAATTTGAACTGATTGCCTTTTGCTTTCCGTGATAACATGCAGGTGAGTGTGCAAATAAGTGGTAAAAGACCAACGAAGCAGTAAAAAGAAATAGACAAAGTATTTAACCAGCAAACTAAAGAACTCATTTCTGAATATTTTTCTATCCCCCTGCCCTCCCTTATGAACTCCTTTTTGGCAGTAACTGTCTCGTTCTTCCTTAAATGACAGACACATAAGCTGGAGTAGTTCATTTAAGCCAGTGTAGGTGATTTAGGCTGGCAACTTTAAATAGCTGCCATGAAATGTTGTCATTAGTTTGCTATCTGCAGGGAAAACAAAATGAAACAGGAATATACAAAAGGAGATAAGAGTCTCTCTTACCTTACATAAACCTTATGTTTGAGGGTAGGGGGCAAACCTTTAAAAAAAATTATTAATTTATTTATTTAGAGACAGGGTTTTGCCATGTTGGCCAAGCTGGTCTTGAACTTGTGGGCTCAAGTGATCCTCCCGCCTTGGCCTCCCAAAATGCCGGGATTACAGGCATGAGCCACCACTCCCAGCTGAAAATTTTTTAAATTTATTGTTAGTTCATATTTGGGAACCAAAAAGCTCACTTTTCAGTCTGAGATTTTGCAAAAGTGGAAGTGTAGTGTCTTGTAAAAAAAAATAAAACATACATACGAATGAATAGCCAGCCTAAAACTGCGTGTTAGCAACCCAAGCTAGTAATTAAAAATTTTGAAATCTGGGAATAAAAGCAAGATTAATTAAAGTACTTGGTGGTTACCCATAGGGTGTGTGTGTGTGTGTGTGTATGTGTGTGTGTGTGAGATTAGCAACCACTTGGCAATGTATTCAGTATTGTTATTTGACAAATAAGGATGAGGAATTCTGAATTGGAAATAAGGATAATAAATTCCTCATGTACCTTTAAAAATACATATTTTAAGTGAACTCTTACTGAGAGAATAACTACTAAAAGTTTAATTGTAGTTTTTTATTATAATATTTCGCTTTGATTTTATACTAAAAACTGCCAACCAGATAACATCTAAATGTATCTTTTTCAATATGATAAAGTTACATAAGAAGACTCCCTTGCACGTAAAGAAAAATGCAATTATTTTCCATTCTGAATCTTCAGACTGCTGTTTTAGAAAATCATATCTGATTATTTGCTCAGCAGAAGATTATTGAGTTGATTTAGCTGTGATTTTACTTAACAAAGCTTCAACTGCATTCCTACTGTGGAGTCCGAAAAAGGTAGAGAGATATAAATGATACATTCAAACTGTGATTTTTGTGAAAAGGGCCATCCATGCACCCCTCGGAGCTAATAGCGGAGATGAGAAACAGTGGGTTTGCACTGAAACGAAATGTACTGGGGAGAAACTTGACCGCAAATGATCCATCACAGGTAATGATCTTTTTATCAGTAAGCTGAAAATGTCTATAAATCTAAATGTGATTGCTTGTGAATTGCTACTTAATGTTTTCCAATATGCATATATCCATAGGAAAGTAAGATAGAGCAAAGAAAATGCCCAAAATGTATTTTGATTTTGCTTTATTATTTTAATCTAAATGAGAAATTGTTTATAAACCTGTATTTTAATAAATGAAACTGCTCCTCTGAGTTTATGTGGATAAAATAGCTAACTGAACTGGTGATGAGGTTGTTGGTTTTTCCTTCCTGCTAACTTACTCCTGATATGACATTAAATAGAACCAATGGTTAGAAGTATGTAAAAACCCCTAAAAATTGTAGAAAATATTTTAAACTTATTTATTTTATTAAACTATACATAGATCCAGAAAATGATTGAGTTTGAAGGGCTATATATTTGATAGTGTGCTGTTGAAATTATAATAAAAGCTAAAATTGTGGATATTTTGACATTCCTATAAAACTCATAATCTTTTTATATTTTATTAAATTAAAAATAAAGTATTTAAACTGGCAAGTGTTAACATTCAAGAGATAGAGAATGGGAGTCATGCTCTAAACATTTTATCTGTGTTTGTCTATCATCCTTTTCCTGAAAAGTTTCCTAATGCTGGCAAAGCAGTCACATTAACCTCTTAGTGCTGTATGATCCACTTCGGCAGGGAGACTACAAAAAATTTTTTAAATTCTCTCCCACTTCCCAATCCAAACTATCATATTCATTTACAGTGTGTCCCTGATACAAAACTTATTTATAAATGTTTTCTTTTTTATCTGCTAACTACTTTGTCTTGAAATCTAGCAATTTAATGATATCTTTGTTGACTCAGGAGTATGTTGCAAGTGAGGGTGAAGAAGATCCAGAAGTTGAATTTTTAAAGTCACTAACAACCAAACAAAAGCAGAAACTTCTCAGGTAATTTAAAAGTATATATTTAATAGATTTATTTTTTCCTTAGTATTCATCTCAGTATCGTATTCAACTCTGATCCTAAGAGCTCATGAAGGTACTTAAACCATGCATCACATTTATTGATTATTCTTCACCCACAGCTAATACAATTTTGTCTGTCTTTTCAGTAACACGGAAATGAGTGTAAGATTGTATACTCAGATTATACCACAAAACTATTGCACTTTTCAGAACGTTTAATTTAGAATTAGACTTATTTATAGCTTTTACTTTTCAAAATAGATTTGTATGTATCTTCGCACACAATTTGTTCTTAGGAAACATTTTTGGCCATTTTTTTTAACGTTTTGTAAAATTTTATGAGAATGCAGAAAGAATGCTTAAATTTAAGGTAAACGTGAATTTTGTTAAACAGACTACCTCCGAATTAAAAGAATCCAATAAATGTCTGCTGGGTCCAATAGAGGGAGCTCATGATGCTTTCAGTATGTAGAGTTTCGAGAATGGCTAGACAGAACCTAGAGACTTATTTTCAGAGTAACTCAAACATACCATATAAACAAGTTACTCCTCCAAGAATGTGAAGTACTCTTTAGAAATTCAGAATGTTTTAACAGGATTGTTCTATTTACAAAACTAAACAATTGTTGAAAACAAGTATTAACTATATTATTTTATAAAACCAATATTTCAAAAGTTTAATGTGTACTCTTACTCAATTTCAAGAGAATATTCTCTTGAATTTTGATAATGTTGATTAATATTTATATACTATAAAATAGTACATAAAATTAATTTTTCATCTGATTATAGCTATATATTTGCTTTTATAGTAGTTTCAACTGATGTTACACACCTTTCACAGGCTTTCTTTAGGATGACCATTTAGAGTGCTATATAATTTCAACTCAGTAAGAATTTAACAAAAAAGTAGTCATTACTATTGAAGTATAGTCAGAAAATTGGCTTGATGCATTTAATTTTTAAATTTAATGTATTCATGCTTTGAATAATTTTAAAGGAAGAAAATGAGTTGTCATTTAGTAAACAATGCGTTCATATATGGATACCAGTTTTTTTTGTTTTAATTTTTTCTTTTTCTTTTTTTTTTTTTTTTTTAAGACAGAGTCTCACTCTTTTGCCCATGCTGGAGTGCAGTGGCATGATTTTGACTCACTGCAACCTCCGCCTCCCGGGTTCAAGTGATTCTTCTGCCTCAGCCTCCTGAATAGCTGGGATTACAGGCAGGTTGCCACCATGCCCGGCTAATTTTTGTATTTTTACTAGAGATGGGGTTTCACCATGTTGGTCAGGCTGGTCTCGAACTCCTGACCTTGTGATCCACCCGCCTCGGCCTCCCAAAGTGCTGGGATTACAGGTATAAGCCACCGTGCCCTGCCATGGATATGATTTTTAATAACTTCTAAGAAAATATATTGTTTATTCATAACTTACAGTTGATGAAATAACTGTTTTTCACACAGTCTGTTACTGTTTATTTCCCAATTACAGGAAATTAGATCGACTGGAGAAGAAAAAAAAGAAAAAAGATAGAAAAAAGAAAAAGTTTCAGAAAAGCAGAAGTAAACACAAAAAACATAAGTCCTCTTCTTCCTCGTCTTCCTCCCCTTCCTCCTCCTCTTCCTCTACTGAGACTTCAGAAAGCAGTAGTGAGAGTGAGAGTGACAATAAAGAAAAAAAAATACAAAGGAAGAAAAGAAAGAAAAACAAGTGTTCAGGGCATAACAACAGTGATTCTGAAGAGAAGGACAAGTCTAAGAAGAGAAAGCTTCATGAAGAACTTTCTAGCAGTCACCATAACCGGGAAAAAGCCAAGGAAAAGCCCAGGTTCTTACAACACGAGAGTTGTAGGGAGAACAGCAAATGGAGCCATTCTGATTCTGACAAAAAGTCCAGAACCCGTAATCATAGCCTGGAGAAGAGAGGCTCTGAAAGAAAGGAGGGGAGCAGCAGAAGCCACGGCAGGGAGGAAAGGAGCCGGAGAAGCCAGAGCAGAAGTCCTGGTAGTTACAAGCAAAGGGAGATAAGGAAACGGCCACAGCGAAGTCCCGGTGAAGAGCAAAGCAGAAGAAATGACACCAGAAGCCATGGCACAGATTTGTATAGAGGAGAAAAAATGTATAGAGAGCACCCAGGAGATACACATACTAAAGTGACACAAAGAGAATGAAGCAGAAGTAGAGAAGAAAGACTGTATGTGACAATTACCTGGGAATAAAAATATCTCCACTTTTTTACTGAATACCTTTAGCAAGGGCTTAATTATGTACTATTGTCTTTCCAATAAAAAAGCTCAATTTTAATTTTTCATCTCTAGACTGTCAGTTCAAGTACAAAACTACATGAGTACTATAAGAATGAATTTTGCAAATATTTGTAAGTAAGCTATTTTGGGGCTGTAGAAATATTTTCTGTTGGTAACTGTTTCTTGTGCCCCATACCAGATAAAAACCGCATACAACTCTGACATTTTCTTTGTTCTGAAACATCATTAAAAGAATGACAGTACATTGAATGGGTATAATTTAATTTTTTCAATTCAAATTTGTTATTCTAGGATTTGAATTTGCTTGAAGTGAATTATAATTATTCAAATTCATTAGTATAAATTAAACAAGGATTAATAAATCTTTAAGACTTTTAAGCCCCCTTTAGGTGTTTTGTTCTATAGAATAAGCTGTTTACATTTGGATAATATTAGTTTTCCTTGCAGGTATACAAATTACCTCAAACTTAAAACAGTCCAACTGGGCCAGGTACCGGTGGCTTACGCCTGTAATCACGGCACTTTGGGAGGCCCAGGCGGGTGGATCACCTGAGGTCAGGAGTTCGAGACCAGCCTGGCCAACATGGTGAAACCCCGTGTCTACTAAAAATACAAAAAATTAGCTGGGCATGGTGGCATGCACTGTAGTTCCAGCTATTTGGGAGGCTGTGGCAGGAGAACCGCTTGAACCTGGGAGGTGGAGGTTGCAGTGAGCCAAGATTACGCCACTGAACTCCAGCATGGGCGACAGAGTGTGACTTCGTCTCAAAAAAAAAAAAAAAAAAAAAACCCAGGCACCTGTAGTCCCAGCTACTCAGGAGGCTGAGGTGGGAGAATCGCTTGAACCCAGGAGGCAGAGGTTGCAGTGAGCCAAGATCACGCCACTGTACTGTCAGCCTGGGTGACAGAGCAAGACTCCATGTCAAAAGCAAAACAAAAAACAGTCCAACTGTATTAACAGTTCTAGAAGTCAGAAGTTTGACATGGGTCTTAATGGGCTGAAGTCAAAGGTCTCAATAGAATTGAGTTTCTTCTAGAAGCTCAAGGGGAAAATATGTTTGCTTGCCTGTTCCAGCTTCTAGATGCTGCCTGCATTTCTTGGCTCCTGGCCCCCTCTTCCTCCATTTTCAAAGCTAACAGAGAGGAGTCAAGTCCTTCTCAAATCTAATCATTCTGACACTTTGACATTCTGCATCCCTCTTCCAATTTTAAGGACCTTGTGATTACATCGGGCCCACCTGAAGAATCATGCAATAATCTCCCAATTTTAAGATCAATGTTAATTCTATCTGCAACTTCAATTCCCCTTTTCTTTGTAATGTAACATATTCACAGGTTCCAGGGGTTAGGATATGTACATCTATGAGGGACTATTATTCTGCCTTCCACAAATGGCCCTTCTATTACTGGCATACAACTATTAAAGATTTTACTTCATACCTGGTTGATCCTGCCAGTGGTCCATGGCGGGAGGCAGGGGGTAGATTTTCAAATAAAACAATGCAAACTATTTTGGCATTTCACCAGTATAGGTATATAAGGCATATTTAAATTTAGCTGCAAATTTTCCCTTGTGTTTCAAAGGATATGGTAAAGGAAAACTACAGAAAGAACTGGTACAAATCACAAGTAACATGCAGTTCCAAAAAACATAACTTCACATCTTGGACACAAGTTTTTTTATCAGTGTTTTATATTTTTTTAACCATCCGCTATTTAATACAAAACAAATATTGGTTAGATGGTTTTGATAGTTGGCAGTCACAATTTCATAAATTTTCATAAATAAGAGTAACATTTGAAAGAAGTAAAACCACTCCATATCATCTGATATATATGTCTTTGTCTTGTCTGTGCACACACAGAAAACAAATGTCCTCTAAGAAAAACTAAGTGAAGAGGTAAACAACCCTTGATTATTTAGATTTTTAAGACGCGGGGTGGGCAGGGAGGAACTTGAATTCCTTCCACAGTATTGTTTAATAACATAGCGTACCTCAAAGATCCCTTCTTCACTTAAAAAAAAAAGCAAGCATTTGAAATTGGTAAACACTGCTAATTTACACCTTGAGTTCATCAGTGTTGCAGTGATTATTTTCTACCTTATGCCTTTTTAGACTTTATAATTTTTATAATGTCAAAACCTATGCAATACTTACTACCTTAAAGGGTTTCTGAAGCAATATAGTGTTCATGAAGAGAAATGCTGAAATGCATCCTGTAATTAAAAATGAATTAAAAACGTTATTTCTTATACTTTTTTCATTTGACTCACAAACCGTGGTCCACTTTTTTAATGCAGATGAGATCTTGCTATGTTGCTCAGGCTGGTCTTGAACTCCTGAGCTCTAGCAATCTGCCTGCCTTAGCCTCCCAAAGTGCTGGGATTATAGGCGTGAACCACCATGCCTGGCCATTGTGGTCCACTTTTAACTTTATAAAGTGGCCATGAGATTTTTTTTAGTCTCTGAGTTAATTATCCTTATTGTTAGGATTGAGAAACTATAAAGCACTGCCAAAAGCACCAATATTTTTACCCATCTAATTCTGAGAAAAAATTTCCATGCAGTTATGGAAGATGTTGATTTTGTTTGGCTTTCAGCCTTGGTCACCCAAGGGTGCTCAAAAGCCCTAACGAACTACCATTCTAACTGTAAACTTAAAAACGGAAGAGAGGCATTTTCACACAAAATCATCCATGATAACAAACAGCTTTAAAGAGGCTCAGCTAATGTGTTCCACATACCCTAATGATGGGGAAAACAATTGGAAGTTATTTTTAAAATAAAAATATTGGACATGTAATTCTACTTTTGCTTTTGAAATATAAGGTAGAAACCAAGGAGATGAACCTCGTAAGATGAACCTCATAATAAAAGGGATGTCTAGTATGTGTAGAGATTCCTCTAAGTACCTAAAGCCCAAGAAGAATCCTCCACGTTTAATAAATTATGACTTAAGAACCCAAACAAAAGTCCTCAACGGGGATATTTTTTAGAAAACCAGCCTGGTGAAATTTGTCACTCTTACCCTTAATAGAGAAGTTCCTTTAAAGAAATCTTGGCACATTTACACATTTCTTATTTATCCATGAGCCTGGAACTGCACGAGGTCTAGGACATATTTTGGAGGCATTTCTCCCTCTGCCTCCGCAGGTACTTTTCCCCTAACCTAACATTTAACATAACACTAGCAAATTAATTCCTGTAGGAGGTGCTGTCGATTTATAAATAACCAGGAAACAGCAAGTTGCTAGGTTAGAACTTGTTTATCTGAACGTCTCTGTGGTAAATTAGTCATAATTTATTTTAATAAAGGCCAAAACGGGCAGAGGTTTCTGCAGCATAGTGGCAGGTCTGCTTACCTTGCATTGTGAAGCGGAGATCTTGTTTTGAACCATAGGGCTGAAATCTTAAGAAAGCTTTTCATCTGAAAGGCTTGGAGAGACCTTTATTGCTGTTCTTCCATGAGACTGCTTGCTGATAGTGAATCAAATCATTCCACGCTGCTGGGAGCAGGCGTTTCCCAGTTTTAATCACTGAACATTTCGTATGCTTTGGCATTGAAGCTCAAAGAGTTCAAAATCCACCTGAGCCATTTCACTCTTCTCCTTACCTAATGACCACTGGGCCAAGACGCTGGTGGAGGTAGCTCCGGAGGGCCGCAGCTCCACACTCCGGACGTAAGACCAGGAAGAAAGTAGCATTTTAAGCTTCAGCAGCTGAAGGATATTTAAAAATCTTATTTAGGTTTTCTGAAAAAGAAAACCTCTGCTATAGTTATCATTTCTTGAAAAGAGATAAAAGCATGCAGTACCTGCAGGCCTTGGGAGCATTCTCTGATCAAAAAGGAGAAAGGCCTTTAAAAAGTTGTGAGGAACAAGTCAGACCGGGGAAACTATGGTTTGGGAAAGCGGGGGCCTCTGAAAGCTCTCCTACCTGATCGAGGCTCCTAAAACCCGGTTCCTGCTGACGGGAAAGGAAGAGGTAACTCCACAACACCTTCCCCCTTTCTCCTCCCTTCTCGCCATACTTATCACCCCCAGAATGTAACAGTAATGACGAAGATGTGCGGGACGAACGCGGAGAGCTGCCTGGAACGAAAAGAAACGCACCCTCCGGCCCGAGCTGCCCCGGAGCCGCCTTTCTCCAGTCCCTTCGGCTTGAAGGGCTTCGCGAGGGGATGGACAGAAGTGGAGGTCCGAGGGCTCCTGGGTTGACAGAGCAGGGCTTCCCAGGAGGACGTGGCCCTAAACCTAAAGGAAGCCGGAATGGGGGTGGAGTAGGGTGACGGGATGAATCCTGGCTGGGGTCGCCCCTTCCCATCCCAAGGTGACGCCCCCCTGCGTGCTCTGGTGGTTTCCTTCTGGATGCGCGGTCTGGCAACCTTGCGAAAACACCCCAAACCGAAATGGAGAGGCCGAGAATGAGGGAGCGCACACTCTTCCTAGCAGATGCGCCTCCGGCGCCAGGAGGCCGCCCGACACCCGACCCACAAGGTGCGGCGAGGAAGGGTCGGCGCCGGCCCTCTGGGCGGCTCCCTCGTCCCCGTTGGCCCAAGCCACCCCCCAGAAGCAATTCTCAGGCCTTTCCGCTGGGGACCCGCCCGCCGAGGGCCCTGCCAGTCCCCGCCTAAGCTTGCCGGGTCTCGGGCGCAGTCCCCCGCGCGGGCCGGACTCGCCTTCAGCAGTTAGGAAAGCGAGCGAATTTTTCTGGTCGCTCGGGCTCCACAGGTGAAGAGGGCGCTTTATGAAGCTCCTGGGACAAACATGAAGATATCAACTTTCGTCAGCAATCTGCAAGCAGAATGCGGACTGGGGGAGACACCCTGTCACTTTGCATTTCCTTTATAAATAAATAAATCACCCAGAAATGGTTACATGCCTGCAAAACAATGCAAAATCCCCAGTGTGAAATTCTACAGGAAGAGAGTATAAGGGTCTTGGAAAATCTGGAACTCTTAGGGGCTGTGGTTTTCCGGGTCCTCGACAGCCGGCCCTGGAGGGACGTGTCCCCACGGACATTCTGAAACCCTTTCCTTAACTGGAGTTGCAAACACACAGTCTATATTTATATCAACAATATATGGGGGAGGCATGTCTGTATGTATTTACCTCATACATATTTCTATACACTCCAGCGTCTAGGAAGGGTGGGGGGTAAATAACACTGAACGGTTAAAATTATGGAGAAGGGATAATAACTGATTACTAATTTGAAAGTAAACAAACAGGTGACTTTTTCAGATCAAATTCCTCCTTGTATCGTTACAATAAATATCTCTGAAGGAAGCTCTCTATTTATGTTGTCATTGATTAATTCTTCACTACCTCATTTGATTTCGATTTAGAACGATTTGATTCTAATTTAATTAGCATGTAATTTGGATGTACATAATTACTGTAATTATGACATTCAGGTAAGGCAGCTTTAGGCTGAAAGGCAATTTCAAATTTTCTAGCAACCTACTTTGTACTGGGAAATGGACAAGGACTTTGCGCCCTGCTATCCAAGTAGTAATTAGCACATCTTTGAAATAGGCAGTGCGGCGGGGTTTGTATTAAAACAGCAAATACAAACCCAGCCGAGTTACCCGCCGCAAAAGTGGCTGCGAGTCCCCGGAAACGCACTGCTTCTCCCGGCGCGAGTTCAGGGAGCCTGGCACCCAGGCGCCTTGGCCGGGCTCTCGCGGCTGCGGGTGACGGCGCCTCCGCCGCCTCGGGCGCAGGATTTGAAGGTGTCGCTTTTTAAATTAAAATACAATAAATACGCGCTGGGGGGTGGGGGCACAAAAATGGAGGAGGAGGAAGTCACTCCACCCAGTCTGAAGACGGGCTGGGGTCGGCGAGATAGTGGACTGGAAGAGGAGGGAAAGGGGCGGCGGGGGGAGGACGATACACTGAGAGGAGAGAAAATTGGCCAACGCCCCCAACTGTTACCCGATTTCAGATTTGGGTTTCAAAGGGAAAAGGAGAGGACAAAAGGGGTCGGTTTTTTCCGGGAGGGTGTGCGCACCATTTGGGGAGGCCTCGAGCGGGGAATTTGGGGGCTTCTCGCCGCCCTCGGGGGCCCTGCGCGCCCGGCCCGGCTCCTGCTTGCCCAGCCGCCCCCCGCGCCCCACTCGGGCTGGGGTGTCCGCCGGAGGACGAAGGCGAGGCAGAAGGCTGCTCCGGCCCGCCTCGGGTTGGGGCTGCGAAAGCGGCGGGTCCCTTGCCTCCCTGATTGTCCACGAGGGGGTAGGGGGGTGGGATGGTTTGGTGGCCTGTTTGAATCGGCTTGGTTCCAGCCGGGCCCCGGGTAGTCCACGCGGGCCTTGCGGGCCGGGAGCCGCGGATGCAGAGTCGGAGGGGTCTGCGTCCACAGCTGGATCCCCACATCCTGGGGTCCACGTCGCCGCCGCCAACGCTTCAGCGCTCTCAACTCTAAGTTGGAAGACCCTGAAGTTGCCTTGAAAAGGATGTTAAGTGGACAATTCTAAGACCAGGGCCAACCGGTCGTTATTTTGTTTTGTTTGGATTTTAAGTTAGCACGTTCCAGAAACGACCCTTTTGCCCAGAAGCCACTGCCAAGTAGTGCTCCCCGCCCCCAATAGTAGGGCTCGTTCCCCGCTGGAACGCAAACCCTCGCGTTTCTTCGCAGGATCCGCTTGGTTGCTGCTGCTCGCGGCAAAAGCCGGTCTCCACGCGCTGACAGCCGCGAGCCGGGCAGGCGGCGGCCTTCCCGCCTCAGAGCTCTAGGTGGCGCCAGCGAGCCGCACTAGCCAAGCTCCTCTTACGAGAATCAAGAGCTACTGTCAAACATAAAAGCAAATCAGAGTTTTCAGTTTTTTTAATGTGTTAAGAATGTTATTCCTTAAGAAAATTTGTAGCTAAATTATTCTCACTTAAAATAAACACTTAGTATACCAATTACACAAATGGGCGGGATTTATGTGAGATTTACTTCATCTGCATTTTTGTGGTGGAAGAGAGCCTTGGTGAATACAGATAATAGATGCAAATAAGATTAGAGTTAAAATAAATAAAGTTTCTATCCGAATAAAAAGAAATTCAATTTTACACGACTTGTAACGATTTGACGGAAGGTCCAGACGCGCCATTCAGGTGCACAATCTAATCTCGTCAAAATAATGTTGTTTCCCTCCTCGAGGAAAGAAAATCTCTTTCTTTTCTTTTTCTTTTTCCTCATCAGGTGGAATCCAATTCATTCCAAGGGGAGAAAACTGGTGTCAGAAAAGGAAACGCTGGAGGATGGTGCGGATCGTGGCTGGGTGGGCGCAGGGCCGAGGAAAACTTGCTTTTCGTTCCTGTGTTGCGCTGGAAGCTATGGGACAGGAAATGCCAGGGAAACAGGGGGACTGGAAATCGCACTGCCCTCACCCGGGCCCGGGCGCGACTCTGGGCCCCTAGGCCGCGTCTCCCGCCCCCACCGACCTCCAGGCCGCTACCCGCCTCTGAGCTTGGGCCCCTGGCCACCGCCTCCAGTTCCTTTTGGCCCCTGAGCCGGAGAGGCACAGGCCTCCGGGGCCCCGAGGTGGCCCTGGGGAGGCGCGGGCCCACCGCAATTGGGGACCGAACTCGTGTTGTAACTGGGGTGCTCTCGCCTCCCACGCGCGCTGTCTCCAATTTGGTCATCCCCGGCCGGCCGGTCGCCACCCGCTCAGGTCAAGGTTCCCCGCGCCCCCAGGGGCGCCTAGGGCCGGGGGGAGGCCGGGCAGGGGGCCCAGGCCATGTTTTCGCCTGTTGGCTTCGGCCGGGGCCCCGGGGCCCCGCTCCCTCTGGGCTCAGGTTCCGCGGACTGCTGCCTCCCGGCTGGACGCTCGGGCCGGGGCCGCCGCCCGCCGCTCCCGGGAGCCTGGGTGATGGACGTCCGCTGACCCGCGGGGCAGACGCAGCGCACACAGGCCTTGATCACTGGCCTGCGGAGGGAGCCGCGCGGCCAGCGGGACCTGCACGGCCGGGCCCTTTGATCTGCCTTTATTATCAACGAGAAACAAAGCTGCCTGGGCCCGACGCCCGGGCGCCCGCGTTCCTGGGGAGACCCACCACACCCTCTACTCCATGCCGCCAGCCCGCGGCCCCCAAACGCGCCAGGCACCCTCTGGGCCTCCAGTGCCCCGGCCCGAAGCCCCTCCGGAAAACGCGCCCCTGCCAGCCAGCTCTCCAGAAGACCATCCCCCGACCAGAGGCGCTTATGCAGTGGGGGGCTCCCAGTTATGAACAGCTTGATCGGGGAGAGAAAATGGCCGAAGTGAAGAAAAACTCGAGGAAGAAGAGCGGGGCAGCCTGGCCGCGGGGAGCTCAAGGAGAAGGAAGAAGCCATTGAATGTCACGCTGCAAACTCCCTGCTGAGGACCTTCGTTCTGTTTTATCGCTACTTTGCGACTTGGTGTTTCAGAACAGTTTCCGAGAAAACATTTTGCTGATTGTTAATAACAAGAATTTATTTTTTCTTTCCTAAAAATCAAAACCTTCGCTCAAATTCCCAAGGCGGACAGTAATCAAAAATGGAAAAAAAATTATGTTGGTGCTGACTTCGCTTGTATTTCCTCTTGTGTGGGAAGTCTTTTAGAAATATTTTTATTCTGTAAATATGTACTTTATTTTCTAAATTAACTTTTTTTCGAATTGCGAAATTATCTCATTTACCAATTTTCTTTTTGTCTCTCCCTCTTTTCTCCCTCTTTTAAACTGGGGCTGTTAAGTTGGTGGTCAGAAGACAAAGAGAGTGAAAATAATTTTCATTTCAATAATTGCCTTCTGGTCAATTTAACTGTGCCTTATTTTGAAAGAGACTGTCTAAATGAGATTCCTGTCCCAAATGTGTTCCCAGGCCTGATCCCAGCCTTTAATTATTCCTGAGTTTTTTTCTTCAGAATAAGACGCCGCACTGAGTAATCACAAAGAAGTCAGAGAGCATCCTTGAACCTTTTCAGAAGCAGCGCCACTGATATTCAAATAACCTGCGAGGGCCATTTGACGGCGCGGGGACCTAGGCATTTCCAATTCACTATTTGCATAGATCAGCCGTCTTTGAAAAGGAAAGGAGCAGTTGTCTTCCATAACATTAAAAAGCCTAGTTATCAAATCAAGTGCTTAGTTTGGGGGCTTTTTAAAACGTTTACATTTTATCTCAGGTTGCCCTTTACCGTTTGACATGCAAATTTGGTGCAGTTAATTTAGACAATTAAAAAGATCTTCAAGGGAGCTTTGTCACAGAGAATATTTGGAGTTTTCCCCGCGGACCAGCTGAGATAAAGTTGGCCAGAACAAATGATGTCTAGGAGATTAATTAGATATTTGATAAGACATGAATCCCTAATAAGGGAATACAAGGCACAGGGGGCTGCTGTGTGCTCTAAGTCAAAATTAATAACATTTAACAAGATTTTCATTTAGGCATGAAATGTCTTTTCCGGGGTATTGACTCTAGCGATTTATTCCCTTGAGTTGCCTTCCAACGTACAGGGCCTTGGGAGCTAAAAGATTTCTTTTTTTAAAAGCGTTTTCCTTTCACAGATTGTTTTTAAATCACTTTTAAAAAACAAACAAACCCACCAGAGTTTTCTCTGACCCCTCCCAGAGGTTTAGGCACCTCCCCAATTAAAGCTGCCAAGGACCTTTGCATTTTTTAGGCGCTCCAGAGTTTTAAAATGTCACCTTTTGAGAGCCTTCACATTAAGTAATACAACTACACATCCTTATAACCCAATTTAATTTACGCTGTGATATACAAATAAATAATTTTGACTTCTCAAAAACGTATATGTAGTATGGCTTTTATAACCCACATAAACTTTACATTACCTACAACTAACATTAAGGGAGTTTTTTCCCAACCAAAAAAAAAAATCGACCCACGAAAAGGTTATTGAGGGGGAAACAGGATTTTAAAAAAAGGAAATGTGTTGTTCAGAGTCCTTTAATAATACCAAAATGAAAATATGATGTCAAGATTTTCTTGATACAGATAAACGCATTTAATTTCTTTAGATGACCTTAACTTACGTGTTTGTGAGTGAAATGGTAACTCAACATTTTAAATATCTTTTACATATATACTGACTTTCACAAAGTGCATCAGAAAATTAAAAAAAACTCCCTGAATTTCAGGGATTCACCCCCCCAAAAAAACTCTATTCGAATGAACATTTACAAGAAAATAAAACACAATCTTTTGAACCCTATTTATACAGATGTTATGAAATACAGTGAAACTGTCGCTAGACTTCCAGTTTAATTTCTCACCTTAAGCCTTTTGATGCTTCCTTTTTTAGGAAAAAAGTCTCATTGTAAGTAGATATCAGGCAGGACTTGGAGCATTTTATATATAATATAATCCAAACAAAGGGTGTTTTTATCGGTCCCGTTTGTTTTCAAATGTTCTGACAGTCCTTTGCTGGGTGGTAGCTTGTTTTTGAGAAAAGGAAAGAGACGGGTGTTGGAGGGAGGTGGATAGTGGGCAAAGAGGGAGCCTTTCTATGTATTGCTCTTCGCTCGAGAAGTTTGGGCGAGTGGTATGTGTGTGCGCGCGCGAGTGTGCGTGCTTGTGGTTGTAGGTCTCCGGTGTATGTGTACGTTTGGGAGTACAGTTTTTAAAGTGTTTGTGTCGAAGGATGGTTCGCTTTTGTTTCCGGACCACGCATTCGATTCTTATCCGGGCGCGGAAGGAGGAGGGGAGCTCCTCGCACAGCGGGCGAACCGCAGCCCGGGAGTCCTGAGCGGCTCTACCTCGCGCCCAGCCCGGGCCCCGGGGGCGTCACTGAAGCCCCTGCCCTCCCGTCCCCCGCTCGCTCGCCCTCCGAACCTCTCGTTCGTTCTCGGTGTCTCTATTCGCTCGCATGCTCGCGCCTCTCGCCGGGCCTCTAAGAGTCGTTGGGGCCAGACGCTGCTTCCTTGCCTCCCGCGGAGGCCGCCGCCGCCGCCGCCGCCGCTGCTGCTGCCGCCGCCGCTGCCGCCGCCCGGGCGGCACTGACGCCGGAGTCATGCAGGATGAGGTCGGGGGATTCGGAACGGGGCGTCTCCAGGTTGCTGGCGTCCGTGTCACTGTCGCTGCCCTTTTTGCCCCCGCCGCCCCCGTTGTGCGTCTTAATGTGTTTGCTCAGGTGGTCGCTGCGCATGAAGCGCTTGTTGCACACCGGACAGGCGAAGCGCTTCTCGCCCGTGTGAGTCCGCAGGTGCCGCTGCAGCTCGTCCGAGCGCGTGAAGCGCTTGCCGCAGAAGAGCCAGTTGCACACGAAGGGCCGCTCGCCCGTGTGCCAGCGCAGGTGCGCCTTCAGGTGCGACGTCTTCCCGTACACCTTGCCGCAGCCCGGAATGTGGCAGCTGTGCAGGCCCTTGCGCCGCAGGCTCGCCCCGGCCGGGCCCAGCCGCTCCGCCTCCTGGCAGTTGGGGCAGTCGCAGGTGGCGCGGCCCGAGTAGCGGCGGGCAGAGCGTGCCGAGCTCCCCCCGGCGGCGGCGGCCGCGGCGCCCGAGATCATGGCGCTGGCGGCGGCGGCTGCCACGGCGGCGCTGGAGTCCGAATAGGAGGGCAACACCGGCTTGAAGCCGTCCTGGGCCAGCAGGTGCTGGCTGGTGGAGAGCAGGTGCGAGGCGGCGGCGGCGGAGGAGCCGAGGCCGGTGGAGCTGAAGGCCGAGTGCGTGAGCGAGCTGAAGTCGGGGTTGTAGGTGCCCAGCTGCGAGTGCAGCGAGGCCTGGGGGGCGCCCGAGTGCAGAGAGCTCTGGAGCCCCCCAGCGGGGTTCTGCACTTCCAGCCACGAGCCCGGGCTGCTGTGCACGTCCCACCACGACGACGCCGCGCCGTTGGTCACCTCGCCGGCCGCCAGCGTCGAATGGAAGCCCGACTTGTACCACGACTCGTACGGGTGCGCCATGCCCACGCGCGGGTACAGGCCGTCGGCCGCCGTCGTGTGCACCTTGGAAATGAAGGCAGACTGGCCACCCGCCTCCTGCGGGGACACCCCGGCCGCTGCCGCCGCGGCAGCCGCCGAGTTGGAGAAGAGGCCGCCGTAGTCGCTGCTGAAGGCGGACGACGTGGGCGACGTGGAGGCCAGGCAGAAGGCGCTGTTGGCGGCGCCCGAGCCGCCCGCCAGGCCGCCCGAGCCACGGCCCCCGGTGGCCACCGCGAAGCCCGAGAGGCTGGAGCCGAGGTTGCAGCTGGACGAGGAGCGCTTCCAGGGGTGAAAGCCGCCTTTGGCGAAGGCGCTCGACTCCGGCAGCGTCGTCAGAGGGCTCGTGTTGCCGATCTTGTTGCAGGTCGCCGCCAGCATGGCCAACGGGGTCGTTCCGAAGCGCGGCTCTTCCTAGAGTGGGTGGGATGGGGGAGGGAGCAAGGAGGAGGAGGGTAAGAGGAAGTGGGGGAAGAAACAAAGTGCACCCGTGAGCAGCCTCGTCCCCTGCGGCTGCTCCCGGGGGTCCTGGCTCCCCGCCTCGCGCCTCATCCCCACGCGCCCGCGGAGGAGTCGCCGCACCGGGTGCGGAGCAGGGGCGATCACCGGGGCGAAGGTCCGGGCGCCGGAAAGTTGCACTTCGCTGAGGCTATAAATCAAAGATGCCTCCGTGTTCCCCGCTGCAACCCTGCCTACAGCCGGACTTGGGTTGTCGCCGTAAACCGGCTCCTCTCCCAGAAGACCCCAAGTCGCCCTTCGGGGTGAAGCGCGAAGGTAAACACAGAGACCAGAGACAACAAACACCGGGTGAGGGCGGAGGCGGCCGAAACAGCAGCCAGGGACGGGCGAAACTTGGAGCACTCCCGGGATGGCTACGACTTGACTTTTCTTTTTTAATAGAAAACGTTTGGTTTTAAAGTTTACATACACACAAACACAGCGATTATGAAAACAATAATCCGAGGATAAGCGGCCAGGAACGGATTTCAAAGTCACGGGCGAATTGGGGAGCCGCGGAAATGTAAATGTTTATTAGCGTGACTAGATAGACTGCAAAACGATTAAGACTGTTTTCTGGAAACACCACTGTCGCATAATTGCAACAAAATCCCCAAAGCAAGGCGGGGGATGGGGTATAAATCACGAGGGGAAGAAAACAAACCTCTAGCTTTTTTTTGAAACCAAATGAAAAAGGACTTAAGAAGGCCTTTTCTTGCAAAGGCATCTGCTGGGTTCCAAAAACTTGGGAAAAAATCAGTCCCAGAAATGTGGAAAGTGCTAATAGAAGCTGAAGCTGCAGTCTAACAGCAACAGTTTCTCCGGAGCAGCAGACCCCAGAAGCCATAACGAAAAATTACTCCGGTTAAAACAAGCAAATGCGTTGCCGCGCTTGCGACTTACCCCGAGTATAGACGTGGCCATAGCAGGTCTCTGGCTGCGCAGCGAGGCTGGGAGCGGGGCTGAGCCTGGCGGCTGCTCGGAAAAACTGCTTGGGTCCCGCGCGGCTCCCGCGTCCCCGCGCTCGCGCCGAGCGGACTCCGGGCTCCCGCCGGCTAAACTCAGCCTAAGTGCGAGGAGCACCCGCTTTGAAGTGCCGCTGGCTGCGCCTCTCGCCCAATGAGGGCGCAGGCAGAGCAGACGGGAGCTGCCCCGCAGCCAATCAGACGCGCCGAGGGGCCCAAGCCCGGGCTCCCGGCGCGTGCCAGTCAAGTTGGCTAGCTAGGGCCGCGGGGGTGGTGGGGAGTCGTGGGGGATACTTGCGGGGGGGGGGGCGAGGGCGGGCTGGGGACTGAAGAAATTACAGTGCAATTAAAAATTTACACTCACGCACCAAGCCAGGTTTAAGTACCAATGAAACCGAGCCACAAGCACCCCCCCACACACACACCACCCCGAGATGTTGCAAGTTAGGGCTGACAGTCCTACTCGACTCCCCACTTGTAGGAAAGGAGGCAGGAGGGGAGGAGACACCCAGGCACAGCCCGCACCAGCAGGGCCCAAGTGGAGACGGAAATGTCAGCCCTCACTTTGTGTGTCCAGGCTCTTGCCTACAGAACACAACTTCAGCTTGTATCTATCATTCTTGCTTGTGATTTTTACCATTTTCGTGTGTCTTCTACCCAATTTCTTATTCCACTGGATTCAATTTTACTCTCACAGTTATCCTGGGGAGGGGGCGCGAAGGGACAGCTCCTCCGAGAGGAGCGAAATAGGCCTCTCTGTACAGATCTGCATCCACAGATTTGTTGGGAGGGCCTGGAGCCTGCTGCATCCAGCCATTTCCCCCCCAGCGGTGTAAGTGACTTCCTAATTGTCGCTCTGGCCTCTGACCCAGGGGGTAATACAAGTGCCACTCACGCTAGAGGCTTCTGGTGGTAATTGAGGGCACCCTTTGTACGGTTTCGCCAGCGCTTAGATACCAGGTTAACCCAGTTGTCAAATATGACTAAACAGTGGGATGTGCTGATTATCTGCCGGGTTTTGCTGGGGGCTGGCATGGGGGTGGGAGGCATCAGCCCATACAACACGCTGCACGAAGCCGCTTATTTTCACATTGTAACAACTTTGGAAACAGAGACCGGCGCGAGCGGCGTCCGCCCCCACCTCCACCTCCGCTGAAGCTGCAGCTTGCTCGGCTGTTTTTTTAACCCGGTGGAGATTTGCATGTCGCGTTTCATCCTGGAGTGGAGTTTTCTTGTCCCAGCTCCAACCCACTCCCACTCCAGACCACCAGGGCCTAGAGGCTCGTCTGTAGGGCAAGTGCGCTGTGTTAAGAGGTGGGCTCCCCCTTAGTGCCCTGCTTTCACGGATGCGCCCGAGAAATCTCTCCAGGACTTTCACCCGGGAGGGTGGAGGACCAGGCCACACGTGGGCGCCTCCACATTTTGCCGGCTGGAAGCATCCTGAAGTCCTCCTTGTCAGTGTGAAAAGAGGTGTCCTCAAACAGACCAGGGTGCGTCTTCGAGTCCCCCAGCAACCGCTGACCTGCTTGTTTTTCTCTTTCTGGGCCCCGCTTTCTTTTTCTTCGCCAGGGTAGCCAGAAGCTGTTTTTGAACCAGAAATACCAGCGCCCTCGGGCAGACCTGGGCACTGGTTTTAATATAGCACACTCTCCACCAAACCCACACCCTGCTTCTTAGGGAAAAAAAATTTAAACTACCAACCCCAAGCCCTCGGGTGCAAACGACGAGTTGTCGCGGAGCCGGTGCAAGTGACAAGGATGTGGAACTGTGCCCCCCGTGTTTTCTCTCCTCTTTTGCAAGATCTCTTGACCCAAAAGTACAACCAGAGTGGCGCTGCTCTCGGCCCTGTGATGGAGCCTGGGTGCGTCTTGGCGCATTCCGTGGGTGGGGAGGGCTATATGGGTCGCTTTCTTGGATTCCTGTTAAAATACTTTGGCTCAGAATGGTTTTTTTTTCTTTTATTTTTTTCTCTTTTTTGTTTAAGGTGGCGAAAGCACCAAGGAAATTATGACAGAGAAAGAGAAGGGACAGAGAAGAGAACGAGAAGGCTCGTGTGGCTGTCAGTGAAGTGCTGTGCCCTGGGAGACTGTAGTGAAAATGGGGGTGGGGAGGTGTGAAAACTCCCTGAGGGACGAGGGGTGGAGGGCTGAGGAGAAATCAGGCCGCCTAGAAGAGCCAGAAAGCCCAGCAGGGGGACCCGGGGGCGGTTCCCAACAGGTGACTTCTGCCCTGGAAGAAGACACTGGTTCTCGGCTTCCCATAGAGTCTCCGCGTGGATTTACTAATAGAGGGATTGTTAAGTGGCAGCGAGGCGTTTCCGACTCACCCTGTGCAATCCGGGGAGGAGAAACGCCGAGGTTTCCCCCGTCCACCGCCTCCCCCACCCCCAACACACCCTCTCCTTAAGGAAACCTGACAAAGTAATAAATAAGACAATCCGAAAAGCCACTTAGCACTAGTGATATTTTCAAGCCAACCATTTAAAACAGTTCTCGCAGACACCTCGGGCTCTGGCGCCCTGCTCGCCTTCCTCTTCTCCTCGTCCCCTCGGATCCCCTCCCCTCCCCTCCCCCTCCCGCCGTTTTCCTCGTAGTTCCAGCTGTCAGACTCTAGACGTGGGCACTAGCATATTCCTTTAGGTACACGCGTCTGCATCACAATAAAAGTTAGGGAAATCTTCCAAACGAACGTAGGCAAACACCCGGGCCACTTCAACTCTAAGGTGGGGCCCCAAGGAAATCTTTCGGAGGAAGTCCAGATTTTTTTCGTCTGACAGATTTTTTTCATCCTCTAAAAAAAATCTAGTTTTTAAACAAAGATCAATGTGTTATGCTAAAGTGTTGAGCTGACTGTTAAAACATTTGGGGAAATAATGACAATGTAACAAAGGCCTGGTTTGGAGTGAATCATCACCCTTTTAAAAGTTAAAGCAATTTTCAGGAGAATAGCTTTCAGCAAACGCTTTACATTATTCAAAACGGCCAAATAATGCTCTATTATAGCGCCTGAATGCTGCCAGTCAGCCCCTAAGTGCAATTTGTGCAAAGGCCCCGGTGCCTTATCTCCACTTCTTTATAAAGAGGTGAATATAAAACAATTTCTTCCAAACCCAGACAGAGAGCACGAAAATTGCTTCCCTTTCTGCAATCAGGGCAATTTAACTGGAGTGCAATTAGCACTATTAAATGTCGATTCTGCATAAACAAATCTGACTGAGCAGCGAAAGTGGGGTGAGAACCTCATATACACTGAAACTGATTTTTTAAAATTATGTATCCGGGTCCTTTACAATTGATCCGTGACGTTTTCATCTTGGAATATATTTACATCATAAATACACTATGGTTAAATCAACATAATTTTTTTGCAAAAAAATTCAATACGAATCCTAATAAAGAAGAATAGGGTAATTAAAGGGAAGAGTTCACCTCCTTTGAACAAATATTGTTTCTCCCATCTTGCCTCTCCCGGGAGCTTTGATCTGAGCAACTGCTCAAGTTGCTCTGTTTAGAAGGCAAAGCCAGGGAAACAATTCGGTCATTAGCGCTAATCGGAAGGATTGGACCTCCTTCACAGGTCCAATAGCCAAAGATAAAATGCTTCTCCCTGATGCGCAGGAAGCGTAGTGGCGACTGGGAGGACCAGTTATTTTCTGAATAACTGGATATATAGTAGCTGGTTAAATATTAGGTGGCTGCCCAGTCTCCCCGGGGCTTTGACCTAGCACAGAGTCTAGCAGCGGGTATACACCACTGGGGTAGGGTGAGGTTGGGGTGGGGTGAGGTGGAGTTACGGGGACTCCGGAATAAGGTTGAAGGGGAGGCGTTAGGGGAGGAGGAACGGAAGGTGCTCGCCTTGGCCAGGCTGGCTGCAGTCAAAGTCTGGACCAGCCGGAACAGGAGGCGGGGGTGAAGGGAGCCCAGCCTATAAAAAGCATTTATCTGACCTGTCCTCCCAACTGCCTTTATTTATTTGCAAAGCCACAGCGCTCCTTTTTAAATCATTTGTGCAATTAATTATGCTTTTCATTTGCATGATCTTCACTAGAGCAGTGATTATCAGGTCAGCACGGTGTGGGAGTTGCGGAGATACATTAATAACTTGAGTTAAAAAAAGAAAAAGCTGCCCTTGTGTACCAATGTTGCCTGCCATGAGCAAGGGAGAAGGAAGCCCAAGAAGGTCCATAGTGCCTGTTGAGTCGGGTGAATCCTTTCCACAGTTGGTGTCTTGTCGGTGGTGAGTGAAAGTGAAATACAGCCTTTGATTAGCAGGGAATCTTTTACAGTTGACACATATTTATATTTTTTAAAGCACCAGTTGTTGAGATCAAATGGATGGAGAAAATTAATTGAAAATTGAGGAACTCTCCCACAGTTTCTGTTGAGCTTTCCTTTAATATTTGTTCTATAATGTCCTAATTCCAGCCCAACCCTTGCAAATGAAAGAGCAAGGAAGATTCAATAGGCCAATGGGACTTTCATCTTTTTTTTTTTTTTTTTTTTTTTATCTCAGAGGCGTCACTGCTATTTAGCAGTGGTAGAAGATGCAAATCTTTCTTGCCTCTGTAGGGTCTGCTGAAGAAATTGAAAACCCCTAGTCTATTAAGTACAGTCCAAACGTTTGTTACACGACTAATTTTCTGCTGTTAGATGTATCTGGGCCATATATTTTAAGCTTGCCTCGATGTGTTTATCTGAGCCAAAAATGCATTAACAATTAAGGGAAAGACTGGTGTGTCAAAGGAAGGAAGGTGACTGTAGACTGTGTGATGATTTTAATGACTGCAATTATTGGAAGATTATTCAACAAGCATCATAGATTTGTTTACTGCATCACTCGGAAACTATGGGGGGCCTATTCAGCTTGGGGTTTTACTTTCCTCCCTCCCTCACCAACTACCACAGAAGGGTCTTAGACCTAAGCAAATGTGGCATTCTGTAGTGGCTTTGTTCTTTTTAAGAGCATCTCTTCCAAAATGATGCACATGTATTGTCTCAGCCAACTCTAATGGAACCACCTTTGGAGACATTAAAGCAATTTTTTCACATAGACCTGAACTAATATCAAGAAAAGCCAGAGGCCAGAGGATTCTGATCATTACTCAGCTTCTCGTAGCCAGGGTACCAGTTTCCTCAGTTCTACCCTTTCATAGGCAGATTTGAGGAGGCTTCCAACTCTTTCCTCCTCCATCCAGGGCTTGGAGAAGGCACTGCAACCACAAGATGTTAAGCAGGAGTGTAGGCATACCTCCAGGACACTCTGGGATAAAGGCTGGCTTTTCCTTCCTTCCCTTTAACACACCCCTCCCCCGTGTTATTTCCTATCACAACTCCTGATGTTGCTTTCTTAAAAATAAGTAAGTAAAAAGAAAAGGTATGGCTAAAAGCATATCAGTTTGTGACTAAGGAAGTTTTTACTGTAAATACAGACACAGGGATGCAAGTAAGGAAAGTTTCTTGTCTGATATTAACAAAATGATCCTCAGTCCACAATAATCTATAACTTGTGGCGTGGGTTTTTCTCATTAATCAGTGACTGATTTGGAAGGGAGATTGCGGGAAAAATGAACAGCAAATATCCCCACTAACACCCCCTTTCTTCCCTCCCCTGTAGAATTGAGACCGGAGCGACCATGCCATCTAGATTTTCTTCCTGGATTCTGCAATCGCCCAAACTCAGGCTTACGGTGGACTTGGCTGGAACCTTCCCTCTTCAAATCTGAGCCTGCAGTATTCTGCAAGTGGCAATTAGGAGCCTATTACAAGCCATTAGATTGATCAATGTACCTTAAACAATGCGAATGAATTATATGACTGATTTATATGGGGAAGAAAAAGAAAGCAGTGGGGGAGGACGATTTCATCTCCTTTACATCCACACGCTGTTCTGGAGAAGAACCGGGCCCAGCCTCTGGTTCGTCATAGCTTAGAACCACCCAAGCGATTTATCTAGAAAACTTTTCAAGCAAAGACAAGGTCCTCTCGGCTTGTCCGGTGGGTGGCGAGGTGCACGTTCTCTGCCCCTCTCTCCGCTTCCTAAGGAAGAGCTTAGAAAGACCAAGGCCCCGAGGGGCGGCGGAAGGTCACAGCGATGCCACACTCCGCTAGCCAAGGACACCACCCGAAGCGGGCCCAGCTGCCTCCTTCCCTAGAGTCTGTCCCCAGAGAGGGGGAGGACGACTTACAGATTTGTTTAACGGAGTGTTGGAGAGCTGCGCGGCCTCCTAATTACGTCAGGAACACAGAACCATCAGCCCTTGAAGTTTCCAGCGAGACTTCGGAAGGAGCGGCGACCCGGCTCCAGGCGCGAGATGACGCGGGGGGTGGGGAGGGAGGGTACTCCGTGGAACGGAACTCCAAGCTAGGGCTGGCGGTTCCAGCTAATCTATCTGGCGAAGACAAAATTACAACAGAGCTGGAGCGATCAAAGCTGGCCCCCGCCCCCACCCCACCCCCGCCCGCCCGCCTTCCCTGCCCAAAGTCTGTTTGTAGTTGTCTCCTCGGCTGCAGGCACACTCGTCCATCTTCTCACGACAAGGAAATTCCTGCCAGTTTTTCCAGAGCCTGCAAGGAGAGGACAAACGCACTTCACCCGTCCCAGAGGAGGAGGATTCCCTTTGTTTAACCTCCTCCTCCCACAGTCGGCCTTCAGCTCTGAAATGGGGGAGGGGGACAGGGAATGGAAAGACCCTGGGCGGGGAAGGGCGGTTATAACAGAACCCCGGGTCCAACTCTGCCTTGCTGGTCCCTCCTCTTCCTCCTCCCTCTTCTCTTTCCAAGCTTCTCCCTCCCTCCCTCTCCCCCTCCTTCCGATCTTCTAGATCCTCTTCCCACCCAAGTCCTCTCCCGGGCTCGAGAGCCCAGAGCCTGAGCAGACGCTGTTTATTTCCCGGCCTTCGTGGTTTGGCGGGAAAGGGCTTCGTCCTGGCTTGTTCTTGAGTGTCTGGGACAAATCCTTTTGTTTGTGTCTAAATGTGGAATGAGAAGCCCTCCAGGTTGATAATGGGGCTCAGAGAGAAGAGGGAAAGAGCAGAGAAGCAACATGCATGTGTCTTTTGCAGCCAGTATGCGATGGCAGTCCAGGGTTTGGAACTCCTTCCAGGTGGATCATGATTTCACACACACACCCAACTGTGCTCATCTGTCTTTTATTACCCCATGTTCCAATCTCCTGGGTTCTTTTCTAAGTTAGTTTCTTTCAGCTCTCTCCTTCCTAGAACCTCTTCTCAGAACCCTACAGTTCAGTGAGAGGGTGAGACAAAAAAGATAGATCCTAAGACTTCCCTCCAGGAAGGGGGCACCCCCGTGACATATCCGGAAACAGGCCAGCCCTGGGCCGACACGTCCATCCTTTCTTGATTTCGGCCACTGTAGAGCCCAACCCTGACAGGCTGGACTTTCCTGTCACACCCACCGATGTCAAACCCACGTCCTTCCAGAGTCCAGATGGATACCCTCCGCCCTGACCCGCTTCTTGGAACATTGACTGAAGGGTATATATACATAGGGGTAGAGGAAGACTCCGTGCACTTTAGACACGTGAGCCTCCCCCTCGCCCCGCTGCCACATGCAGAATGTACACTGATGACAAACAGACACACTTACCAGGGCACATGCCAGCGGCGTCCATCCTCCTTCCCAGCCAGGCATCAGCAAGCGAGACGGCCTTGAGGCAGGTGCCATCGCCACAGGGAGGGTGGCTCCGAGCTCCCGATGTCTCCCTGGGAGTCGGGGCATTCAGGTACCCCAAAGCCAGTTTCGAGCCTCCCGGGCAGGGTGGCCGAAGACCTTGACGAGGCTGGGCGTCCCCCTCCGCCTCCCGCTGTGCTTCCGCGCCGCTTCCTGCTCTGCACCACCTCCGCCGCCGCACTGCCCGAGCGCCCCTCTCCGAGAAGCCCTCTGCCCGCTGCACGCAGCCCATAGGTTCCGCTACATCTGGGATGCATTGCCCCTTAATTGTCAATCCCATTATTGTGATCAAGTGAACGTTGCTAATCTCTAAATTTATTGTTTAGGTAAATAGAGGCTGCATTTAATCAATATGCAGGGCCCCAGCCCTCGCAGCGCCAAGTAACTTAAGTCAACGGTGAAGATTTCAGTGTGTGCGTAATTACAGAGCTCGCGGAATCATCGGTCCAGCTCAATTCCACGTCTCTTCGCCGACCTGGGGGAGGGGGAGGAGAGAATGGGAGGAATCTCCACCCTCCAAGGGGTCGAGGGCCGGCTCCTTCAGGGCAAGTAAATGACTTCGTGGAGGTGACACCGCGCGCCTGGCCCGCGCCCTCGGCGGAGCGCCCTGTGAGCGCGGGGGCCTGAGGCGGGACTGGGGACTGCCCCCGACTTCCGAGCGGCAGAATCTGGCGCTTAGCGCCCCGACTCTACCGCTTCTGGACCCCTCCCCTCCCAAATTTGCCTCAGGGAGGAGGGTGGTTCCCCGTTCGGCAGGTCCCCGGCAGGCGGGAAAGCGGGGGCGGGGCCCTGGAGGTGGGTTGCCCCAAGTTCGCGACACCCCTGCCCCAGCACGCAGGCTCCCTCCTCTCCTCCGCAGCAGCGGGGAGCAGCAGACTTCCTTGCCCGCGGGGAACTCCCAAGAATGCCACGACTGGGCGCGCAGAGCGCGGGTTATTTGCGCTTCTTCTTAGATAGCGATTGTTTCCTAATTTAAGAGGACTTTCGCCGGGCTAGAACTTCAGGGATTCGCAGCGGGGGTGGGCGGGTCTGGGGAGATGGGCGGTTCCCGCCGGCGAAGGGTGGTATCAGCTCCTTACAGTAGCTTGGCTCCCAGAGTGGTGTCAGAGTGAGGGCCTCTTGGTCTTGGCGAGGAAAGGGTTAGCTGAGAATCTTCCGGGGGGGCGGCGGAAAGAACCCGACCCCCGCCACACCCTAGAGTGGGGCCCAAGAAGCTGATCCTCAAGTTTGAGGCGCCAACACTTCTCTTTCGGCAACTCTGTTGTCGCGAGTTTCTCTTTCTTCTGGTTCCTCTTTCTCTGCTCCATTCCCGGACAAGTCGGACATAAACAACCAATAACTTCAGTTGTAACCAGATACCCCTCTTACATGGAATTGTCCGGCTTTCTGTAAGCAAGATTCTAAGGTCAACTCATCATTTGACAGTTTAGGGTGCCATTGCAACCTCCCAACTAAATTACAGCTGAAGTTTGAATATAAGGGCCCTTGGTATTTGATGGCAGCTGGCTGTTTTTAATTTTCGGAATGGAACAGTTTTCGTATAAGGTATCCCTCCCTGCTTTCTTCTTCCCTTAAGTTTCTATTACTACATTCAGAGCCTCCCCTCTGCCCGGCCCAAGCTACTCCCAAGCCTGTAACTCTCCTCATCAGTTGGGCAGACCTCTTACCACTGGGCTGCAAACCAGTGCTGCCTCTGCCTCTGCCTCTACAAGACAGAAAAATACGGTGTCAGACTCTTTTTTCTTTTTTTTTGAGACAGAGTCTCACCCCTTCGCCCAGGCTGGAGTGCAGTGGCGTGATCTCGGCTGACCGCAACCTCCGCCTCCCGGGTTCAAGTGATTCTCCTGCCTCAGCCTCCCGAGAAGCTGGGATTACAGGCGCCCGTCACCACGCCCGGCTAATTTTTTGAATTTTTAGTAGAGACGGGGTTTCACTGTCTTGGCCAGGCAGGTCTCGAACTCCTGACCTCGTGATCCACCCACCTCGGCCTCCCAAAGTGCTGGGATTACAGGCGTGAACCACCACGCCTGGTCCAGACTCTTTTGATTAGCAATGTCAACTTAACCTTTTCTGGATGGCAGTTGTTTTTAAGCTAGGATAAGGAAAAGAAAGGCAAGAGAGCTGATAGCTAGGGCTCCTGGGTAAGCCCTTTGGAGCTCTCAGGAGCTGGGTGTGAATTAAGGCCCACCACTTAAGGCCCTGTGACCTTAGGCGGGCCTTGAAACTTGTGTTTCTTCCTCTCTAAAACGAAGCTAATAATTTCGACTTTGAAGGATTGTTATGAAGGTTAAATAAAACTATACAGGAAAATTCCTAACAATGTGCTCCATACTTATTAATAGTTGAGCTAAAAAAGTTCTTGCTTTCCATTTTCCACTGAAATAGCATTCCCAGCTAAAACTTACTGTGAAACTAAAGGCAAAGCCAACAGCCGCTATAAAACAGAATTTTAGTGTGTGTGTGGGAAGCACAAGGCCTAGTACAGAAGCAAGGTTGGATGAGGATGAATGCAATGACAGCCTGCAGCTGCCTGATTTGGAAGGAGTAAGGTTAGCTGCTCCAGTCAGCCACACATTTCATGGTCTGGCTTTCATAGTTCTGCAGGAGAGAAGAGGAGGCCTTGTCTCTAAAAGTAATAGCTAATATTTATTGAGCAGTTATTATATACCAGACATTCTGCCAAGTGCTTTACACACAGCATCTCATTTAATCCACACAATAATCTTACCATGTGAGTCTTACTGATATCTTTTTAAAAACTTTTATTGTAGAAAATATCTGCTGGGCACAGTGGCTCAAGCTTATAATCCCAGCACTTTGGGAGGCCAAGGCAGGGCAGATCCCTTGAGCCCAGGAGTTTGAGACCAGCCTAGGCAGCATGGTAAAACCCTGTCTCTATAAAAAAATACAAAAATTAGTTGAGCATGGTTGTGTGTGCCTATGGTCCCAGCTACTGGGGAGGCTGACATGGGAGGATAGATTGAGCCTGGGAGGTTGAAGCTGCAGTGAGCCATGATTGCACCACTGCACTCCAGACTGGGAGACAGAGCAAGATCCTGTCTGAAAATTGAAAAAAAAAAATCAAGTATTTATTTAGAAATAGACAGAATATTTTAATGAACCCCTCTATCTCCATCACCCAGTATCAACAGTTGTCAGCTCATGGCCAAACTTGTTTCATCCCTATCCCATCCATTTCCCTCTTCCTTATTTTGAGGCAAATCTCAGATATTATATTATTTTATTTGTAAATATTATGGTATGTATCAAAATGTCAAAAAATAACACCAAAAATCCTCCAATACCATATTACTCTATAATTACATCTAAACACATTTAAAATGATTCCTTAATATTATTAGATATCTAATCAATGTTCAAGTCTCCCCAGTTGTGTCAAAAATGATTTTTTTAGTTTTTTTTTCAAATCAGATCTAAACATGCACATATTGCATTTAGTTAATATACCTCCCAAGTGTCTTTTAATCTATAGGTTCCTCTCTCTCTTTTCCTTTCCTTGCAATTTATTTGTTGAAGTAAGTCAGTCATTTGTTCTGATATCCCCCTCCCCCCAACCCCCCACCCTGTTTTTTTTAAGAGACAGGGTCCCACTACGTTTTCCAGGCCAGACTCCAGTTGCTATTCACAGGTGGGATCATAACGCACTATAGGCTCAAACTCCTGGTCCTAAGAGATCCTCCTACCTCAGCCTCTCCAGTAGCTGGGACTACAGATGCACACCACAGCCCTCAGCTGATATTCTTTTATATTTAAAGTTTTAGGCCGGGTGCGGTGGCTCACGCTTGTAATCCCAGCACTTTGGGAGGCCGAGGCGGGCGGATCACGAGGTCAGGTGATCGAGACCACGGTGAAACCCCGTCTCTACTAAAAATACAAAAAAATTAGCCGGGCGTGGTGGCGGGCGCCTGTAGTCCCAGCTACTCGGAGAGGCTGAGGCAGGAGAATGGCGTGAACCCGGGAGGCAGAGCTTGCAGTGAGCCGAGACTGCGCCACTGCACTCCAGCCTGGGTGACAGAGCGAGACTCCGTCTCAAAAAAAAAAAAAAAAGTTTTAATTAATTAATTAATTAATTAATTTAGAGACAAGGTCTCACTCTGTTGCCCAGGCTGGAGAACAGTGGTGCAATCATGGCTCACTGCACCCTGACCTTCCGGGCTCAATGGATCCTCCTATCTCAGCCTCCCAGGTGGCTGGTACTACAGGAACATGCCACCATGCCCAGCAATTTATTTATTTGTTTACTTTTAGTAGAGACAGGGTTTCACCATGTTGCTCAGGCTGGTCTCAAACTCCTGGGCTCAAGCGATCCACCCGCCTTGGCATCCCAAAGTGTTGAGATTACAGGAGTAAGACACTTTGCCTGGACTTATTCTTTTTATAAATAAACAAACTCAGAGAGGTTAAAGGAATTTAGTAAGGGATAGAAAAGGAATTTAGTCTAAGATATGACCGATTCCAGAATCCAAGCACTTAATGGATTTATTATATTCACTTTAAATCAAGTGATGGAAAGCAAGACACAGAAAAAACACAATCACTCATAAAAGATTTCAGAACATGCATGACTCCCCTAAGTAACCAGTTCCTTTACCAAGTACCCATGGAAAACTGTTCGCTTAAAACCCAGGCAAGGCTTGAAATACGGGAAGAGAAATTGAAAACAGAATAACCCAGTATCCTCCTTATGTTTTGAATCTGACTGAATAAATCCTGCATGCAAATGTATCCATAACATAAAAGAATTTTTACTTCCAACAAATATTTAGCAAGGCAAAAACATTTCTTAACAAATCTATCAGTTTTTTTTCTCCCTTTTTCTTCTTTTCTTCCTGATCTCCCTTTCTCTCTGTTCTGTATAGCTAAGATAAGGAGAAAACATCTCTTTCAAGCAATTATTTAAAAATACCAGTCAAATTAACAATTTGGTAGTTTGATATGTGATATCTGGCTTTTGTTATGGTAGTTTTGAAACCACAGTTACCCTAGCAACTGAATACATTTTTTCTTTAAAAAAATTTTAGCTGTCTGAAGGAGAAAAAAACAAAGAAAAAGAAAACTTCTTGCCAGAATTTTCCCATAATAGCTTCCATTAACTGCAGTGACTTCTATTGGAGAGGCCAGCACTGCTGTCTCCTGCTGTCACCAGTCATTCACTGATCTAGCAGATGTTTTGTTTGATAAGGCCAATTCGAGCTTTATAAAACATTTATTTTTTTCACCTCCAAGGAGCAAATACCAGTAAGGATGGATTCAACGTCTATCACTGGATACCATACAAGGGCCTCAAGCTGCCAGTGGAGCTTGTAGGTGAGAAGAAAAACTAAAACAAATCTGAAGTCT
Source organism: Hylobates moloch (assembly GCF_009828535.3). Taxonomy (NCBI): domain Eukaryota; kingdom Metazoa; phylum Chordata; class Mammalia; order Primates; family Hylobatidae; genus Hylobates; species Hylobates moloch. The sequence continues at coordinate 68,149,708 of NW_026652276.1, forward strand.
TCATTTATTAAAAAAAAGGGGGGAAAAAAGAAAAAAAAGAGGAGGGATGGTTAAAGGGTATTAGAACAGTCCCTAAAAACTTAGCAAAAGGCCGGGCGCGTGGCTCACACCTGTAATCCGAGCACTTTGGGAGGCCAAGGCTGGCAGATCACCTGAGGTCAGGAGTTTGAGATCAACCTGGCCAACATAGTGAAACCCCATCTCTACTAAAAATAAAGAAATTAGCCAGGTGTGGTGGCACACGCCTGTAATTCCAGCTACTTGAGAGGCTGAGGTGGGAGAATTGCTTGAACCTGGGAGACAGAGGCTGCAGTGAGCCGAGATCATGCCACTGCACTCCAGCCTGGGCAACAGAGCGAGACTCCATCTCAAAAAAAAAAGCTTAGCAAGAGGAAAAAGTGAGCAGAAGAGCCAACAGTCTATTATAGAATCTTTCTGGCAATACCTGGTAATTGTGTGGTTGCCAAAGAGGGCAATGATGCTAGTTAATGAGAAAAAGGAAGAAGAAAGGGGGTGATGCACATTGCATTGAGTTTTGTAGATCTGATAAACCATGGGTTGGCATTTTTTTTTTTTTTTTTTTTTTTTGAGACAAAGTCTTCCTCTGTCACCCAGGCTGGAGCACTGGAGTACAATGGTGCGATCTCGGCTCACTGCAACCTCTGCCTCCTGGGTTCAAGCGATTCTCCTGCCTCAGCCTCCTGAGTAGCTGGGATTACAGGCACGTGCCACCATGCCCAGCTAATTTTTGTATTATTAGTAGAGACGGGGTTTCACCATGTTAGTCAGGCTGGTCTCGAACTCCTGACCTCATGATGTGCCTGCCTTGGCCTCCCAAAGTGCTGGGATTACAGGCGTGAGCCAATGCACCCAGCCCATGGGTTGGCATTTTAAGGAGGTGAAGTAGGTAAGACTCAGCAAGGAAAAAAAGATGTACACACACACACATATATATATATACACATACATATATATTATATAAAGTATATAAAGTCCTAATAAGCACTTTTTTTAAAGCAAAATGTAAAAGAGAGCAAAACCAGCAAGATCAGTTAGGACTTTTTCTTAACTACTTAAACTTTATTAAAGGAACTTGCTACTCCTTTGTTGACCATCTGCAAGATGCTATACCTGGGTTGCATTTTCATTCTTGAATCCCACCCTTATGTAAAATCTAAAACTGGAGAAGAATGGCTCTCCAGAGGAAAATCTTGACACTTTTAGCATAAGAAGGGGTGCTGGGTTTTGGGAAGAGAGAAATAGAAATATTAACTACAGATAGCAAAAAAGAAAGACAAGTTAATATTGATGAATTAGAAGAGCTGAGGAAATCTGGAATGAAGGATTACTCTGAAGTATTTAAGCACCAGTAACAACAGACATTACTACCAGAATTAGAGAGCTGTGTAGTAAATTCAGTTCTTGTTTCCAGTCCTTATCCCTTTTCTTTTCTGTTTTAACATGCTCCTTATTTTGAAATATAATTAGAAGCTTACAGAAAAGTTGCTAGAATCTTACAAAGAAACATTCCTCTTTATCTTTTAGGAGATTCGCCAGGTTTTAACATTTTGCATCATTTGCTTTGTTACTCTCTCAGAAGATTCAGATTTTCAAAGAAGACATGGGTTTGGTTTGAGACCAACTAAGTTTGAGAGAATGGTGGAATGTCTAAGCAGAAAAGCTCGGCCAGGTGTGGTGGCTCACCCCTGTAATCCCAGCACTTTGGGAGGCCGAGGCAGGTGGATCACCTGAGGTCAGGAGTTCAAAACCAGCCTGGCCAACATGGTGAAATGCTGTCTCTACTAAAAATACAAAAATTAGCCAGGTATGGTGGTGCGCACCTGTAATCCCAGCTCCTCAGGAGGCTGAGGTGGGAAAATTGCTTGAATCTGGGAGGCAGAGGCTTCAGTGAGCCGAGATCATGCCACTGCACTCCAGCCTGGGCAACAGAGCAACACTCCATCTCAAAAAAAAAAAGCTCAGCAGACTGAGAGTCAAGGATATAGAACTCAAGAAAGAGACTACTCAGAAAGATAACAATTTGAAGAAAAAACTAAGTGGGACTAATTTGTTTGAGGACATGGATTTTGAGGAAAAGGCTAATTCTGAAAGGCAAAAGGTCTTAATTCTGGCCAATGAAAAGTCATGTGATTCTATTAATATATGAATTGTAACTTTTTCATATCTTGGTTCCCTTTAGGGTCATTTGCTATTATTTTTCTTTCACATTTGAAGACTACTTTGAAAATACATGAGGCTTATTGTATGGTTTTATCCAGGGGAAATTCATAAGAAATTGAAAATATTGTCATTAATATAGCTTGTAGGTAACATACATGTTCCAGTTACCATTGTTGTGTAACAAATTACCCGAAAACTTAGTGGCATAAAATGACCATTTTATTATGCTCACAGATTCTCTGGGTCAGGAATTCAGATTGGGTACAGTGGGTATGGATGATTGTCTTCACTCCACCATATGTGAAGCCTCAGTCAGGAAGACTCAAAGGCTGTGGGTAACTCAACAATTGGGGGCTGGAATCACCTGGATATGACTTCACTCACTTATCTGGCAGAGGATGCCGGCTTTTTTTTTTTTTTTTAGATGGAATTTCGCTCTCGTTGCCCAAGCTGGAGTACAATGGCACAATCTCGGCTCACTGCAAACTCCGCCTCCCAGGTTCAAGCAATTCTCCTGCCTCAGCCTCCCAAATAGTTGGGGTTACAGGCATGCACCATCATGCCCAGCTAATTTTGTATTTTTAGTAGAAACAAGGTTTCACCATGTTAACCAGCCTGGTCTCAAACTCCTACCCTCAGGTGATCTGCCCGCCTTGGCCTCCCAAAGTGCTGGGATTACAGGCGTGAGCCACTGCGCCCAGCAGCATGCTGGGTTTTAACCAGGACACCTACCATGTGGTCTCTGCATGGGTGAGTGCGGGCTTCCTTATAGCATACAGCTGAATTCCTGTATTGAGTGTGCCAAGACAGCAAGATGAAACATGGCATTTTTGTGATCTAGCCTCAAAATTTACGTAACATCACTCTCCAGTACTCTCTTATTGAGACAGTCGCAAGTGTTTGCCCAAGTTTAAGGGGAAAAGACATAAACTCCACTTACCCGTAAGACAAATGTTAAGGTCACTTTATAAAAAGAGCACTTGGAATAGCAGATATTGTTTCAGCCACTTTGGGAAAATACAATCTGCAATAAAACATATATGAACACATAAAGGGAGCATCTAATAGAGTGCAAAGAATAGGCATCTGAGAGTTATTTTTCACTGTCTATGACTGTTGAAATTTAAAGTATTTCCTCAAAGACTAAGATATAAAGAAGAATTTTACATATCCCCTATGCCTTCTTTATTAGGAATTATTTTCCATAAATGTCTTGAAAGTGTAAGATTTGCAGTTTTTTTGTTTTTTATTTTTATTTTATTATTATTATTTTTTTTGAGACAGGGTCTCACTCCATCACCCAGGTTGGAATGCAGTGGCTTGATCTTGGCTCACTGCAACCTCTACCTCCCAGGTTCAAGCAATTCTCACGCCTCTCGAGTAGCTGGGATTACAGGTGCACACCACCACACCAGGCTAATTTTTCTATTTTTAGTACAGGCAGGGTTTCATCATGTTGGCCAGGCTGGTCTCGAACTCCTGACCTCAAGTGATCCACCTGCCTCGGCCTTCCAAAGTGCTGGGATTACAGGTGTAAGCCACCATGTCTGGCCGCAGTGTTTTGATTAACATTTTGCTCTTACATGTATAATTTAGTGCATTGCAATTCTTTAAACATCTCATCAGCAAATGAACAGCAGCTCATGAGATGTCCAGAATTACAAAATCTATAGGAGTTTCTCATTTGGCCCAAAATTAAGGGTGCTGATCTAATAACTCGATCACTCACATCTCTTTAAAATAAAAGTTAATAGATTGCTTTAATAGAGAATTATTAATCATATAAAAAATATTCAATCTGTTAGGTGTGCATTCTTTTTTATTAGCTCCCATTTCATTATATAATTCAAAGGTTTGGAATATTGGAAATCAAACTGCATCTTTGAAAGAAACCTTAATACTTTTCTTTGTTACCGCACGTATTTTTTTCTTTTCCTTTTTTTAAATATGAAAAGAGACTGAGGAAGTGTCCTAATGTTTGGTTAATAAATTAAAAACCTATGTTTAAATGCTTTAATATCCTGGTCCTATTTCACTGTGTCATCAGGGGTTGATTTATCAGCTGTAAAATTACATAAGAAACCTTTTAAATGTAGACCTGTTAACAATATTTGAACTTCTGTGCATATACTGTGATCTTCTAATAATGACTACATCAATGGTGACAGCTCACTGTAGCTCACCAGCACTAGCTCTGCAATTGCTGATATATTTTCAGAGATCAGAGAAGGTAACAAGGCTGGGCTTTTTCCAGCATTCAGTGACTGTTACTCATTCAATATTTCAGATCTTTTCTAGCCTTCTCCAAATCCTTTTTTGCAAACCATATGAACAAAACATTACTTTTTTTTTTTGAGACAAGGTCTCATCCTGTCACTCAGGCTGGAGTGCAGTGGCGCAATCACAGCCCACTGCAGCCTCAATCTCCCCAGGCTCAAGTGATCCTCCCACCTTAGCCTCCCAAGTAGCTGGGACTACAGGCACATACCACCATGCCCGGCTAATTTTTGTAATTTTTTTTAGAGTCGGGGTTTTGCCATGTTGCCCAGGCTGATCTCAAACTCCTGGGCTCAAGTGATCAGCCTCGGCCTTCTAAAGTGCTAGGATTACAGGTGTGAGCTACAGCACCTGGCCAGAACACTACTTTTAAGAACCAAGAAACTGCTATATTTGAGTAGCCAATCAATTAAGAAGGCAGAGGAGATGTTGATTGTATAGCAAGGACAGATCTAAGGGAAAGGAGTTTTGAAAGTTGAACACTTTTCATTTTAAAACATTAAGTTTGGCTGGGTGCTGTGGCTTGTGTCTGTAATCCCAGCAACTCACAAGAGAATCACTTGAGGCCAGGAGTTCGCGACCAGCTTGGGCTATGTAGTGAGATCCCATCTCCACCAAAAAAAAAAAAGTTTTTTTTTAATTAGTGTGATACAGTGGTGTGCACCTGTAGTCCCAGCAACTCAGGAGGCTGAGGTTGGAGGATCACTTGAGCCCGGGAGTTTCAGAGTACAGTGAGCTGTGATAGCCCCACTGCACTCCAGCCTGAGTGATAGAACAAGACCTTGTCTCTAAAACAAAACCCAAAAACAAAAAAACATTAAGTTTAATGGAATACATCTGAGTTAACAGTTACGTTAGATGAGGAGGCCTTAGCTCAGAGCAAATCCAGTTTTCTCTGTGTCTAGTTCTACCATAATTGAGCGATGGGGAAAGAAGTATAGAGCAATGTGTATAAGTTAGGGTTTGTTTGGCTACAGATTTGAAAGCAATCAGAAACCAAAATACAGAACATTGGCCTGAAGTGCAGAAAAAAGTTTACTTCCAAACTGATATGGTGACTCCACGGATCATCAGGGATCTGAGTGTTTTTCTCTCCCTCTTTTTTCCCATGGAAAATCATGGACGCCACCGAAGAAGTATCATTAAAGTTTCTCTTCTCCCTGCCCTCACGTCTAAGTCAGAGTCTCCTAAAGAGCCTGAACAGCTGAGGAAAGTCTTCATTGAAGGATTGAGCTTTGAAACAACCAATGAGAGCCTGAGGGGCCATTTTGAGCAACAGGGAATGCTCACAGACTGTGTGGTAATGAGAGATCCAAACACCAAGCGCCCCCGGGGCTGTGGGTTTGTCACATATGCCACTGTGGAGGAGGTGGATGCAGCAATGAACGCAAGGCCACACAAGGTGGATGGAAGAGTTGTGGAGACAAAGAGAGCTGTCTCAAGAGGAGACTCTCAAAGACCAGGTGCCCACTTAACTATGAAGAAGATATTTGTTGGTGGCTTTAAAGAAGACACTGAAGATCATCACCCAAGAGATTATCCTGAACAGTGTGGAAAAAATGAAGTGATTGAAATCACGACTGACCGAGGCAGTGACAAGAAAAGGGGCTTTGCCTTTGTAACCTTTGACAACCATGACTGTGGATAAGACCGTCATTCAGAAATACCATCCTGTGAATGGTCACAACTGAGAAGCTAGGAAAGCCCCGTCAAAGCAAGAGATGGTGAGTACTTCATCCAGCCACAGAGGTCGAAGTGGTTCTGGAAACTTTGGTGGTGGTCGTGGAGGTGGTTTCGGTGGGAATGACAACTTTGGTCGTGGAGGAAACTTTAATCGTCCTGGTGGCAGCCGTGGTGGTGGTGGATATGGTGGCAGAGGGGAGGCTATAATGCATTTGATAATGATGGAAGCAATTTTGGAGGTGGTGGAAGCTACAACGATTTTGGCAATTACAACAATCAGTCTTCAAATTTTGGACCCATGAAGGGAGGAAACTTTGAAGACAGAAGCTCTGGCCCCTATGGTGGTAGAGGCCAATACTCTGCCAAACCGTGAAACCACGGTGGCTATGGTGGTTCCAGTAGCAGCAGTAACTATGGCAGTGGCAGAAGATTTTAATTAGGACACAAAGCTTAGCAGGAGAGGAGAGCCAGAGAAGTGACAGGGAAGCCACAGGTTACAACAGATTTGTGAACTCAGCCAAGCACGGTGGTGGCAGGGGCTAGCTGCTACAAAGAATACATGTTTTAGACAAATACTCTTGCGTATGGGCAAAAAACTCAAGGACTATATTTGTGACTAATGGTATAACAGGTTATTTTAGTATCTGTTCTGTGGAAAGTGTAAAGCATTTCAACAAAGGGCTTTAATATAGATTTATTTTTGCACCCATGCTGTTGATTGCTAAATGTAATAGTCTGATCATGACGCTGAATAAACGACTTTTTTTCTTTAATATGCTGTTTAAAGTTCGTCTACTCGGAAGCCATCTTGGTAAATTTCCCCCAAGAGTGTGAAGTTAGAATTCCTTCAGGGTGATGCCAGGTTATATTTGGAATTTATATCCAACCTGCTTGGGTGGAGAAGCCATTGTCTTGAGAAACCTTGGTGTAGTTTCTCAAGTAACTATCACAACAGTGATAGTTACTGTTGTGACCTGAAGTTCACCATTAAAAGGGATTACCCAAGCAAAATCATGGAATTATTGGTTATAAAAATAATTGTTGGCACATCCTATGCAATATATCTAAATTGATTAATGGTATCAGATAAAATAATAGATGGGAATGAAGGTTGTGTATCATCCATTATCATGTGTAATCAATAAACAATTTAATTCTCTTGGAAAAAAAGGAGCAAGAATCAAACAAACATCAGATTTCCTATCAACACTGGATGCTCAAAAACAGAAAATATACATTCAAAGTTTAGAGTGAAAGTTATTTTAAGTGTAGAATTTTATTTCCATTCAAAATTTCAATCAAGAGTGAGAGTAAAGCACAGTTATTCTCAGAAATTTAATAACTCAGAAGATTTAAAAGCCATATAAATTCCAGGTAAATTAAAAACTTAAGTGCGGTACAGATTTGTTTCCAGCCCAGATGGAGTCACAGAGACCAGATTTACCTTTCTGCCTGAAATCACTGAAAAAATCAGACAAAATCTATGAAACAATGGCTTTTGCAGCACTGGACACGAGACTATGAAGAAGAGTGATCCCTGAGAGATGGGAAGCTAGTCAAGTGAGCCCAGTGATCGTCCAGGCTTAGTGCCTGAGGAGAGTTTCCAGGCTGCAGTGCACCGGGAGTTAAGGCGAACCTAGGCAAGATGCAGTGACCTCCCGGACTTAAGAAGAAGAGCTGAGAGTTGAAGAGATGGTGCTGGGGAAGATCAAAAAACCAAAGCTGTTGGAGTGTGCAGAATAAAATACCGGAGAGAAGAAAGGGTCTCAGAGAGAGAATCACCAAAATGTCCAGAGGTTCTCCCTCACGTACTCAGCTGACTGCTTATCAGCACATGCATGGGAGAAAACAACACATGAAAAGAACTACTCATTAGAAGCTCGTGTGGGGCCAGGAATAGTGCCAATTCCCCCATCCAGACTTGAAAACCTCGTAATTCAGGGGATATTAGGGGAGAGTACTCAGAAGGGTCTTGCCTTCATAGTAGGGGAAAGTCAGCCCTAGATTAAATGCTATTCTGATCTCACCTAATGAGGCTCAAAAGCAAGAACCAAAAGGATCAAACTTTTTTCAGGTTAACTTAGTTGCATCTCAAAAGCTCCAGGATGTTTACAGGTATATAAAAGTATACAGCACCCAACAAAGTAAAATTTACATTGTCTGACATTTAATTAAAAAAAGACAACTCTAAGGCATGCAAAGAAGCAGAAAAATTATGAGAAAAAAATCAATTAATCAAAACTAAATAAAATGGACATAGATGATAGCATTAGTAGACAAGGGCCAGACGCGGTGGCTCATGCCTATAACGCTAGTACTTTGGGAGGGTAAGGCGGGCAGATCCCTTGAGCCCGGGAGTTTGAGACCAGCCTGGGCAACGTGGCGAAACTCCGTCTCTACAAAACTTTAAAACATGTCAGTATAAGCTATGCAAAATAAAACTCAGAATATAAGTCTGGGGTATAAGAAAAAAGAAACAGATCATCAGTAAGCTGTGGGACAACGTCAAGTGGACTAACATATATGTTGCTGGAGTCCTGAGGAAAAGGGGTGACAGAAAAAATATCTCGAAAGAAATAAAAGCCATGACATTTCCAAATTTGATAAAAGCTATAAACCAACAGATCCAAGAAGCTCAACAAACCACAAGCACAAGAAATGTGAAGAAAACTACACTAAGGCAAAATCATAATCAAGTTGCTTAAAATAAATTATAAATAAAAAATATTAAAAGCAGCCAGAGGGCTGGGCGTGGTGGCGGTGGCTCACACCTGTAATCCCAGCACTTTGGGAGGCTGAGGTGGGTGGATGACCTGAGGTAAGGAGTTCAAGACCAACCTGACCAACAGGGTGAAACCCTGTCTCTACTAAAAATACAAAAATTAGCCGGGTGTGATGGTGGGTGCCTGTAATCCCAGCTACTGTGGAAGCTGAGGCAAGAGAATTGCTTGATCCCGGGAGGTGGAGGTTGCAGTGAGCCAAGATCGCGCCACTGCACTCCAGCCTGGGTGACACAGCGAGACTCCATCTCAAAAAAAAAAAAAAAAAAAAAAATATATATATATATATATATATAGCCAGAGGAGAAAGAAGATATGACATGTACAGAAGCACGGAGATAATGATGACAGAACATTTCTTGTTAGAGGCAAGGTAAACAAAAGAAAATAGTGGAACAACATCTTTAAAGTACTTAAAAAGAAAAAGCTGTCAACCTAAAATTGTATATTAAGATATCTTTTAAGCCAGGCATGGTGGTGCATGCCTGTAGTCCCAGCTACTCGGGAGGCTGAGGTAGGAGGATCACTTGAGTCCAGGAGTTTGAGTTCAACCTGGGCAACATATTTAGACCCCATCTCTAAATAAATAAATATATCTTAAAAATGAAGACAAAATAGAGACCTTTTTAGACATCAAAAAGCTGAAAGGACTTGTCACCAGAATATCCACATTACAGAAAATATTAAGGGAAATCTTTTAGGCAGAAAGAATAGTTGGAAATATAAATCTACCTAAAGGAACAAAGAGCATTGGAAGGAACAAAGAGCAACGGAAATGGTAACTATATAGGTAAATAAATAAAATTTTTATCTTATTATTTCAATATTTTATAAAGATAAGCCAGGCACAGTGGCTCACGCCTGTAATCCCAGCACTTTGGGAGGCCGAGGCGGGCAGATCACGATGTCAGGAGATCGAGACCATCCTGGCTAACACGGTGAAACCCTGTCTCTGCTAAAAATACAAAAAAATTAGCCAAGCCTGTGGCATGCACCTGTAGTCCCAGCTACTCAGGAGGCTGAGGCAGGAGAATCACTTGAACCCAGGAGGTGGAGGTTGCAGTGAGCCGAGATCACGCCATTGCACTCCAGCCTGTCTGTCTCAAAAAAAAAAAAGACAATAGCCTAGCCAGAGAAAGAAATGAAGGGCATCCAAGTTGGGAAGGAGAAAGTCAAAGTCAAATTGCCCCTGTTTGCAAACAACATGATCGTATGCATCGAAAACCCTAAAAGTGCCACCAAAAAGTCTTAGAACTGATAAAAAAAATTTAGTAACATTGCAGGATACAAAATCAACATACAAAATTCTGTGGCATTTTTATACATCAACAGTGAGCAAGCAGAAGAAGGAATCAAGAAAGCAATCCAACTTACAATAGCTACCAAAAAATATTCATAGGAATAAATTTAACAAAGAAGGTGAAAGCTAAAGATCTTTCTCTATAAACTACAGGAAAACTATAAAACACTGATGAAAGAAATTGAAGAGGACACACTCAGAAATGGAAAGACATCCCGTGTTCATGTTTCCAACATTCTTGGAAGAATGTTGTGAAAATGACCATACTACTAAAAGTGATCTGCAGATTCAGTACCATCCCTATTAAAATATTAATGACACTCTTCACAGAAATAGAAAAAAAAATCTTAAAATTGCTGTGGAACCACAAAAAGCCCTGAATGGCCAAAGCAATCATGAGCAAAAAGAACAAAATTGGAGGCATCACACTACTGGACTTCAAAATATACTACAGAGCTATAGTAACAAAACAACATGGCACTGGCACAAAAACAGGCACACAGATGAGTGGGACAGAATAGAGAGCCCAAAAATAAATCCACATATTTGCAGTTAGCTTATTTTCAACAAAGACGCCAAGAACATTTATTGGGGAAGGGGCAATCTTTTCAATAAATGGTGCTGGAAAACTGAATATTTGTATGTGAAAAAATAAAACTAGACCCCTGTCTCTCACCATATTAAAAAAAAAAAAAAAGCCAGGCACGGTGGCTTATGCCTATAATCCCAGCACTTTGGGAGGCCAAGGTGGGCAGATCACCTGAGGTCACGAGTTCAAGACCAGCTTGACCAACATGGAGAAACCCCATCCCTACTAAAAATACAAAATTAGCCAGGCATGGTGGCACCTGCCTGTAATCCCAGCTACTCGGGAGGCTGAGGCAGGGGAATCACTTGAATCCGGGAGGCAGAGGTTGCAGTGAGCCGAAATCACGCCACTGCACTCCAGCCTGGGCAAAATAACAAAACTCCATCTCAAAAAACCCAAACAAATGAACCTCAAAATGGATTAAAGATTTAAATGTAGGCTGGGCACAGTGGCTCACACTTGTAATCCCAGAACTTTGGGAGGCCAAGGCAGGTGGATCACTTGAGGACAGGAGTTCAAGACCAGCCTGACCAACATGGTGAAACCCTGTTTCTACTAAAAATACAAAAAAATTATCCAGGCTACATTCTTTGGCCTTAAAAGATATCAAGCCTAGAAATTGTAGAAATTTCTTAGGCTCTTAGGATAAAATATGGAGAGAGGAACTAATTATGGTCTGGAGTTTCATTGGCTGTTAAAACCTATGGAATGTTGTCTGGCTCCTAGTGCTTTTGTATTATATGCTAATGTATGATTTTGCTTTTGAAACTGTTGGGAAGGTTGGAGGTCAATTGAATTGTTTATTCAAAGTCATAAATGCAAATTGTTTTCTCACCTCTGGAATCTTTGAATGAAAGTGAGGCTTTCCTTAAAAGTTAGCAGAAAAAGTTGGTTTTTATTTGGAGACATGTTACGTTAATTACAGTCTTAATTTGATGGAGTACAATGGAGGTCTTTTTAATGAACATGCAGAAGCTGGAAATATTATACTCTATAACCTGTTATCAACCTACCAAATAGGTGAAGAAAAGTCCTAGGTAGAAAATTAAGATTAATATCAATTACATTTCTTTGTGAGGCATGTTTTTATCTTAGCTATTTGGACTCTAGCACTTCATCTGGAATATGTATATTGCATACTTGATAACTACTGTCAGTGGATAGCTCCTGTGCTAATTTGTAAGATTATTGCATTAATGAGCTCTTGCTAGTTTATGTGGCAATAAGAAACACCCCCAAATCTCAGTGGTTTATGACAACAAAGGTTTATTTCTCCCTCTTGGTACATGTCAGCTGCAGCTTGGCTCAATGGGTATTCATTTCAGAATCCAGGTTGATGGAGTAACACAGATTAAAGACATTCGTTACTGTGACAGAGGGAAAAGAGTACAATGGCTAAGCCATGCAATGTCTCTTTAATTCCTGTTTAGATGGTACACATGGCTTATGCCTCACATTTCACTGGCTGAAGGAAATCACATGGGTAAACCTAACCTTAATAGAGTGGGGAAGTCTGCACCTGTAGGAAGGCACTGCAAGTCACCTGGAAATATGTAGGATATAAAATTCTCTTACGGGAAGTGTGGGGGAATAATCGAGAACAAAAATGCAATCTTCCACAGTTATTAAAAGAGATACGTCAAATGAAGAAATAATTCAACAGACTGTTCTGATCTCAGCATTCAAATAAGACCAACTTGGTGGTCTATGTAATATCCTTTCAGGTTTTATCACCACACTTTCAATTTCAGAATCATGCATCTTATAGTGAAATACAAACCCTTGCTACTCAGTGCTATGGTGTTTTTTATGTGGAAAGATAGGGGAGAAAAACCTCCTTAACAGAACCAGTCACTAGTTCTGCCAAAGAAATGACCATTCTCTCTAACAGCAATGCCCAAAGCATTTCTTCCCACATATGGCTCACATGTTTTTTTTAAATGTATAGCAGTCACCACCCTTACACAGTCCTTATTACTATTTGTTACTTTGTCCCTTAAAATGTATCCTCTACTCAAAATCTTTTCTCAGGAAGCACTGTCACTGATGTTTTTCCAGTATTCTACTGAGATGCCACATTCAAGCAGAATGTCAGTGTATATCCCTATAGCAATTCTTCTGGCGGTAATCATCCTGCACCCCTACTTTAGCTTACCAGAGCTAGCTGTTACCCTGATGCCACCACGTCCACGTCTCATGTCTTGTGCAGGGAACTGTTTTTTGTTTGGTTGGTTGTCATTTTTCTTTTTTTTTTTTTGAGACAGAGTTTTGCTCTGTTGCCCAGGCTGCAGTGTTGTGGTGTGTTCTCGGCTCACTGCAGCCTCTGCATCCCAAGTTTGAGTGATTCTCTTGCCTCAGCCTCCCCAGTAGCTGGGACTACAGGTGTGCACCCCCACACCTGGCTAATTTTTTTTTTTGTATTTTTAGTAGAGACAGGGTTTCACCATGTTGGCCAGGCTGGTCTCGAACTCCTGACCTCAAGTGATACACCCACCTCGGCCTCCCAAAGTGCTGGGATTACAGGCTTGAGCCACTGTGGCCAGCTGTTTGGTTGTTGTTGTTGTTGTTTTGTTTTGTTTGTTTTGTTTTGTTTTGTTTTGAGACGGAGTCTTGCTCTGTTGCCCAGGCTGGAGTGCAATGGTGCGATCTCAGTTCACTGCAACCTCTGCCTCCCAAGTTCAAATGATTCTCCTGCCTTACCCACCTGAGGACCTGGGATTACAGGTGCACACCACCACGCCTGGCTAATTTTTGTGTTTTTAGTTAGAGATGGGGTTTCACCATGTTGGCCAGGCTGGTCTTGAATTCCTGACCTCAAGTGATCCACCTGCCTTGGCCTCCCAAAGTGTTGAGATTACAGGCGTGAGCTGCCGCACTCGGCCTGTTTGGTTTTCTTTTGAGACGGGGTCTTGCTCTGTTGCTCAGGCTGGAGGGCAGTGGCGCCATCGTGGCTCACTACAGCTGCAACCTCCCAGGCTCAGGCAATCCTCCCACCTCAACCTCCTGAGTGGCTGGGACTACAGGCACACACCACCACACCTGGCTAATTTTCAATTTTTTTGTAGAGATGGAGTCTTCCTATGTTTCCCAGGCTGGTCCCAAATGCCTAGGCTCAAGCAATCCTCCCACCTCCCCACCACGTGCCTGCAAAGATTACAGGCACGAGCCACTGTGCCCAGCTGGAACTGTTTTTGATGAGCTCAGCTATCACACAGATTTTTTGTTTGTTCGTTTTTTGAGGCTGAGTCTCGCTCTGTTGCCCAGGCTGGTGTGCAGTGGCACTATCTTGGCTCACTGCAACCTCTACCTCCCAGGTTCAAGCGATTCTCTTGCCTGAGCCTCCCGAGTAACTGGGATTGCAGGTGACCACCACCATGCCTGGCTAATTTTTGTATTTTTAGTAGAAAAGGGGGGTTTCACCATGTTGGCCAGGCTGCTCTCGAACTCCTGACCTCAAGTGATCCACCCACCTCAGCCTCCCAAAGTGCTGGCATTACAGGTGTGAGCCATTGCGCCTGGCCACCACACAGATTATCTAAGTCTTCATTTATGCTTCAAGAATTTTGGTATGATATCAGATTTTATATGTTTTTGAAAGAGATTGAGCCCACTGTAGTTTTAAATACCTAAATTTTCGTCTGTTGCTTGATGCCACCCTGTTTTTCAGTTTCCATTGTGATATGATGAACTTTCTGATACTGTTGCTTAATTTTGCTTTTTAGTGCATATGGGAGAATCACTCCCCAAACTCTCATATTATCTTTAGAGAGAAAAGTGTCAATCATTATTATTGGGTGAGATGAGTCATCAAAGAGATTCTGGGCAATAGGTAGACCTGATACAGTAGGTAAAGGTGAGATTGTTCTTTGGGCTTAAGAACTTGCCTGTGATCTTTCCCAGGCACATGAGTGAAGAGTTTGAGGTTTCCGAGAGATAAAAATGAGCAACTGAGTGGATGATCCAACAGAGAGGCATAAACTTTGAACTTGAAGGGTCATAAATTCTTCTGCTTGCCCTGGTGGGATGCTGACATAAGATGGAACACTCACTATGGAAACTCGGATGAATGACATTGCTGAGGAAGCAAATGTTCCTTAAAAGCCTTCACAATACACCAGCAAAAGGGCTTCAGAAACCCGAAAAGGGATGGAGAAAGAGGATCAAATGAAAAAGGTACAGCCCATCTTCACCAATGTGAAAGGACTGACTAGCCAGTCAATACAGGATTCCTCCAAGGAATTTTTAAAAATCACTTTATGGAGGTATGATTGAGACACAAAAACTGTATATATTAAATGTATATAATGATTAATTTGGAAATATGTATACGCTCCTGAAACCATCATCACAATCCAGGCCATAAACATATCTATCACCTCCAAAAGTTTTCTTCCTCTCCCTTTATTTATTTATTATTATTTTTTGTGCTAAGAACAGTTAACATAAGACCTACCCTCCTAGCAAATATATAAGTATACATTACAGTACGTTAACTATAGGCGCTATGCTGTGTAGCAGATCTCCAGAACTTATTCAAGTTGTGTAACTGAAAATTTGTACCCTTTGACCAACAACTTCACATTTCCCCTTCTACCAGTTTCTGTAAACCACCATGCTGCTCTCTGCTCCTATGAGTGTTACTATCCAAGATTCCTCATATAAGTGGGATCGGGCAGTTATTCGTTTTTCCATGTCTGGCTTACTTCACTTAGCATAATATCCCCCAGGTTCATCCATATTATTGCAAGGGGCAGAGTTTCTTTATTTTTTAAGGCTGAATAATATCCTATTTTACGCATATACCATACTTTCTTTATCCATTTATCCGCTGATGGATATTTAGGTTACTTCCATATATATTTTTTGGATACACGGCAATATATACATATTTGCAGATTTTTTTGACATACTGATTTCAGCTCCTCTAGAAATATATACTCAGAAGTGGGATTGTTGGATCATATGGTAGTTCTCTTTTTAATTTTTTGAGGAGTTTCAATACTATCTTCCATAGTGGCGGTACCAATTTACATTCCCACTAACAATGTATGGGGGTTTTCTTTTCTCTCTATTTCACCAACACTTTTGTTTTTTTGTTTTGTTTTGTTTATAATGGTCATTCTAATGTGTGTGAGTAATAGCTCCTTGTGGTTTTGCTTTGCATTTCCCTGATGGTTACTTATGTTAAGCACCTTTTCATATACATGTTGGCCATTTGTATGTCTTCTTTGGAGAAATAGCTATTCAGATCTTTTGCCCATTTTAAAGATGGATTGTTTTTAGTTTTTGTTTTTGCTGTTAAGTTGTAGGTGTTCCTTATGTATTTTAAATATTAACCCCTTATCAGATATATGGTTTGCAAATATGTTTTTTTCTTTTTGTAGGTTGCCTTGTCATTTTGTGGATTGTTTCCTTTGTTGTGAATAAGCTTTTTAGTTTGGTGTAATTCGACGTGTCTGTTTTGGCTTTTGTTGCCTGTGCTTTCGGTGTCATATCCAAGAAAACATTGCCAAGAACAATGTCAAAAAGCTTTTTTCCCTATGCTTTCTTCTAGAAGTGTTATTGTGTCAGATGCCCACTCTCACCGTAGTGGGAGAGTACTGGAATAGTACTATTAATAGAAGAGTTAGGGTTAAGCTTACTAGTACTAAAAGGCCTAGTCACAGCAATTAGGCAAGAAAAAGAAAAAGAAATAAAAGGCATCCAAATTGGAAATGAAGAAGTAAAACAAGTTCTGTTTGCAGATGACATGATCTTATATATAGTAGACACTAAAGACCTAAAGACCACAAAAAATCTGTTAAAACTAATAAATAAATTTGGGAAAGTTACAAGATGCAAAATCAACATGCAAAAATCAGTTGCATTTCTATACACTAACAATGAACTATTCATAAAGGAAATTAAGAGAATAATCCCATTTACAATAGCATCAAAAGAATAAAATACTTGGAAATAAACTTAGCTAAGGAGATGAAATCTTGTACACTAAAACCTATAAAATATTGATGAAAGAAATTAAAGAAGACACAAATAAAATATATATTGTGTTTAGAGACTGGAAGAATTAATGTTATTAAAGTGTCAATGCTAGTGAAAGCAATCTATAAATTAATTGAAATCCCCTATCAAAATCCCAATGGCAGCCAGGCATGGTGGCTTACAACTGTAATCCCAGCACTTTGGCAGGCCAAGGCGGGTGGATCACCTGAGGCCAGGAGTTCGGGACCAGCCTGGCCAACAGGGTGAAACCCCATCTCTACTAAAAATACAAAAATTAGCCAGGTGTGGTGGCACATGCCTGTAATCCCAGCTACTCAGGAGGCTGAAGCATGAGAATCGTTTGAACCTGGGAGGTGAAGGTTGCAGTGAGCCAAGATCATCCCACTGCACTCCAGCTGGGCAACAGAGTGAAACTCCATCTCAGAAAAAAAAAAAAAAAAAAAAAAAAAAATCCCAATGGCTTTTTTTTTTACAGAAATAGGAAAAAACAATCCTAAAATTCATATGGAACCACAAAAGACTCTGAATAACCAAGCAGTCTTGGGTGAGAAAAACAAAGCCAGAGGCCTCACATTTTCTGATTTCAAAATATATTGCAAAGCTACAGTAATCAAAACAGTATGGTACTGGCGTAAAGCCAGACATAGACCAATGGAACAGAATAAAGAGTCAAGAAATAAACTCATACATATAAAGTCAATCAACTTTATGTGCATGTAATTTCATTCATATAAACTTTATAAATTTACATGTATTTCATAGATATAAATTTTTTCTGTTCAACTTTATATGTACGATTTTTGACAAGAGTGCCAAGGATACACAATGAGGAAAGGATAGTCTCTTCAATACATAGTATTGAGAAAACTGGACGTCCATGTGCAAAATTATGAAATTGGATCCTTACCAAATGCCATACACAAAAATCAACTCAAACAAGAAATTTTTAAACCAGAGAAGGAATTCTCTCCCTTCCTTTTCTAGGGGTTAGCAAAAGGCAGCACTCAAGAGACAAGGTGGCTGGTGAAACTGGCTAGGGCCTTGGGCCTACACCCTGTGATAAGAACCAGCAGGTAATTTCTGGAACAGACAGAAAATTCTGTCAGTTCTAGTATTGGTACCTGGCCAGATCTTGCTCTGGCTAGCTGTCTGAGCAGTTTCACCAAGTGTCTAACTAAGACTGGGCAGGAGTAAAGTATGAAAGAAGGGCTGTGTTAGTCAAAGCCAACCTGGGTTGAAAGCTAGGTCTTTTTGATAAGGAATTTGTGTTTTGTAAACTTTTTTTTCTGAGACAGAATCTCACTTTGTGGCCCAGGCTGGAGTGCAGTGGTGGGATCTCGGCTCACTGGAACCTCCGCCTCCCAGGCTCAAATGATTATCCTGTCTTAGCCTCCCAAGTAGCTGGGATTACAGATGCACCACCACACCCGGCTTTGTGTGTGTGTGTGTGTGTGTGTGTGTGTGTGTGTGTGTGTGTTTAGTAGAGACAGGGCTTCTCCATGTTGGCCACGCTGGCCTCGAACTACTGGCCTCAAGTGGTTGGGCTACTTCAGCTTCCCAAAGTGCTGGGATTATAGGTATGAGCCACCGCTCCTGGCCTCTGTTCTCTTTTTTTAATTATTATTATACTTTAAGTTCTAGGGTACATGTGCACAACGTGCAGGTTTGTTACATATGTATACATGTGCCATGTTGGTGTGCTGCACCCATTAACTCGTCATTTAACATTAGGTATATCTCCTAATGCTATCGCTCCCCCCTCCCCCCACCCCACGACAGGCCCCGGTGTGTGATGTTCCCCTTCCTATGTCCAAGTGTTCTCATTGTTCAATTCCCACCTATGAGTGAGAACATGTGGTGTTTGGTATTTTGTCCTTGCGATAGTTTGCTGAGAATGATGGTTTCCAGCTTCATCCACGTCCCTACAAAGGACATGAACTCATTCTTTTTTATGGCTGCATAGTATTCCATGGTGTATATGTGCCACATTTTCTTAATCCAGTCTATCATTGATGGACATTTGGGTTGATTCCAAGTCTTTGCTATTGTGAGTAGTGCCACAATAAACATACATGTGCATGTGTCTTTATAGTAGCATGATTTATAATCCTTTGGGTATATACCCAGTAGTGGGATGGCTAGGTCAAATGGTATTTCTAGTTCTAGATCCCTGAGGAATTGCCACACTGTCTTCTACAATGGTTGAACTAGTTTACAGTCCCACCAACAGTGTAAAAGTGTTCCTATTTCTCCACATCCTCTCCAGCACCTGTTGTTTCCTGACTTTTTAATGATTGCCATTCTAACCGGTGTAGATGGTATCTCATTGTGGTTTTGATTTGCATTTCTCTGATGACCAGTGATGATGAGCATTTTTTCATGTGTCTGTTGGCTGTATAAATGTCTTCCTTTGAGAAGTGTCTGTTCATATCCTTCACCCACTTTTTGATGGGGTTGTTTGTTTTTTCTTGTAAATTTGTTTGAGTTCATTGTAGATTCTGGATATTAGCCCTTTGTCAGATGAGTAGATTGCAAAAATTTTTTCCCATTCTGTAGGTTGCCTGTTCACTCTGATGGTAGTTTCTTTTGCTGTGCAGAAGCTCTTTAGTTTAATTAGATCCCATTTGTCAATTTTGGCTGTTGTTGTCGTTGCTTTTGGTGTTTTAGACATGAAGTCCTTGCCCATGCCTATGTCCTGAATGCTATTGCCTAGGTTTTCTTCTAGGGTTTTTATGGTTTTTAGGTCTAACACTTAAGTCTTTAATCCATCTTGAATTAATTTTTATATAAGGTGTAAGGAAGGGATCCAGTTTCAGCTTTCTACATATGGCTAGCCAGTTTTCCCAGCACCATTTATTAAATAGGGAATCGTTTCCCCATTTCTGGTTTTTGTCAGGTTTGTCAAAGATCAAATGGTTGTAGATGTGTGGTATTATTTCTGAGGGCTCTGTCCTGTTCCATTGGTCTATATCTCTGTTTTGGTACCAGTACCGTGCTGTTTTGGTTACTGTAGCTTTGTAGTATAGTTTGAAGTCAGGTAGTGTGATGCCTCCAGCTTGTTCTTTTGGCTTAGGATTGTCTTGGCAATGGGGGCTCTTTTTTTGTTTCATATGAACTTTAAAGTAGTTTTTTCCAATTCTGTGAAGAAAGTCAGTGGTAGCTTCATGGGGATGGCATTGAATCTATAAATTACCTTGGGCAGTATGGCCATTTTCACGATATTGATTCTTCCAACCCATGAGCATGGAATGTTCTTCCATTTGTTTGTGTCCTCTTTTATTTCCTTGAGCAGTGGTTTGTAGTTCTCCTTGAAAAGGTCCTTCACATCCCTTGTAAGTTGGATTCCTAGGTATTTTATTCTCTTTGAAGCAATTGTGAATGGAAGTTCACTCATGATTTGGCTCTCTGTTTGTCTGTTATTGGTGTATAAGCATGCTTGTGATTTTTGCACATTGATTTTGTATCCTGAGACTTTGCTGAAGTCACTTATCAGCTTAAGGAGATTTTGGGCTGAGACGATGGGGTTTTCTAGATATACAATCGTGTCATCTGCAAACAGGGACAATTTGACTTCCTCTTTTCCTCATTGAATGCCCTTTATTTCTTTCTCCTGCCTCATTGCCCTGGCCAGAACTTCCAGCACTATGTTGAATAGAACTGAGAGAGAGCATCCCTGTCTTGTGCCAGTTTTCAAAGGGAATGCTTCCAGTTTTTGCCCATTCAGTATGATATTGGCTGTGGGTTTGTCATAGATAGCTCTTATTATTTTGAGATACGTCCCATCAATGCCTAATTTATTGAGAGTTTTTAGCATGAAGGGCTGTTGAATTTTGTCAAAGGCCTTTTCTTCATCTATTGAGATAATCATGTGGTTTTTGTCTTTGGTTCTGTTTATATGCTGGATTATGTTTATTGATTCGTGTATGTTGAACCAGCCTTGCATCCCAGGGATGAAGCCCACTTGATCATGGTGGATAAGCTTTTTGATGTGCTGCTGGATTCGGTTTGCCACTATTTTATTGAGGACTTTTGCATCAATGTTCATCAGGGATAGTGGTCTAAAATTCTCTTTTTTTGTTGTGTCTCTGCCAGGCTTTGGTATCAGGATGATGCTGGCCGTATAAAATGAGTTAGGGTAGATTCCCTCTTTTTCTATTGATTGGAATAGTTTCAGAAGGAATGGTACCAGCTCCTCCTTGTACCTCTGGTAGAATTCGGCTGTGAATCTGTCTGGTTCTGGACTTTTTTTGGTTGGTAGGCTATTAATTATTGCCTCAATTTCAGAGCTTGTTATTGGCCCATTCAGGGATTCAACTTCTTCCTGGTTTAGTCTTGGGAGGGTGTATGTGTCCAGGAATTTATCCATTTCTTCTAGATTTTCTAGTTTATTTGCATAGAGGTGTTTATAGTATTCTCTGATGGTAGTTTGTATTTCTGTGGGATTGGTGGTGATATCCCCTTTATCATTTTTTATTGCGTCTATTTGATTCTTCTCTCTTTTCTTCTTTATTAGTCTTGCTAGCAGTCTATCAATTTTGTTGATCTTTTCAGAAAACCAGCTCCTGGATTCATTGATTTTTTGAAGGGTTTTTTGTGTCTCTATCTCCTTCATTTCTGCTCTGATCTTAGTTATTTCTTGCCTTCTGCTAGCTTTTGAATGTGTTTGCTCTTGCTTCTCTAGTTCTTTTAATTGTGATGTGAGGGTGTCAATTTTAGATCTTTCCTGCTTTCTCTTGTGGGCATTTAGTGCTATAAATTTCCCTCTACACACTGCTTTAAATGTGTCCCAGAGATTCTGGTATGTTGTGTCTTTCTTCTCGTTGGTTTCAAAGAACATCTTTATTTCTGCCTTCATTTCATTATGTACCCAATAGTCATTCAGGAGCAGGTTGTTCAGTTTCCATGTAGCGGAGCAGTTTTGAGTGAGTTCTTAATCCTGAGTTCTAGTTTGAGTGCACTGTGGTCTGAGAGACAGTTTGTTACAATTTCTGTTCTTTTACATTTGCTGAGGAGTGCTTTACTTCCAACTATGTGGTCAATTTTGGAATAAGTGTGATGTGGTGCTGGGAAGAATGTATATTCTGTTGATTTGGGGTGGAGAGTTCTATAGATGTCTCTTAGGTCTGCTTGGTGCAGAGCTGAGTTCAATTCCTGGATATTCTTTTTAACTTTCTGTCTCATTGATCTGTCTAATGTTGACAGTGGGGGTGTTAAAGTCTCCCATTATTATTGTGTGGGAGTCTAAGTCTCTTTGTAGGTCTCTAAGGACTTGCTTTATGAATCTGGGTGCTTCTGTACTGGGTGCATATATATTTAGGATAGTTAGCTCTTCTAGTTGAATTGATCCCTTTACCATTATGTAATGGCCTTCTTTGTCTCTTTTGATCTTTGTTGGTTTAAAGTCTGTTTTATCAGAGACTAAGATTGCAACCTCTGCCTTTTTTTGTTTTCCATTTGCTTGGTAGACCTTCCTCCATCCCTTTATTTTGCGCCTATGTGTGTCTCTGCACGTGAGATGGGTTTCCTGAATACAGCACACTGATGGATTTTGACTCTTTATCCAATTTGCCAGTCTGTGTCTTTTAATTGGAGCATTTAGCCCGTTTACATTTAAGGTTAATATTGTTATGTGTGAATTTGATCCTGTCTTTATTATGTTAGCTGGTTATTTTGCTCGTTAGTTTATGCAGTTTCTTCATAGCATCAATAGTCTTTACAATTTGGCATAATCTGTTCTCTAAACTCTTAAAAGAGCCAGGGAAATCTCCTGCCCCTTTCTCCAGGGAGAAGGAGTTGATACTTTAGCCAGACTCAGAGAAACTTACTAGATCACAATATTTTGTGGGCAGGTGTCACTGTGATTAAATACATGAAATTTTTTCTTTTCCTTGCTTTTGTACCATGATAGGATCTTCTGCTCCAAGTAGACATTTTGCTTTTTTGGGGTACTTTCTCTTCACTCGTGCAGCAGAAGGGATAAATGAGCTCAGGTCTGCCTACTTGGGGAAGGCTGGGTCATCTTTCTCTCTATCCTTTTTCATTAGATACTTTAGTTTCTGGATTAAGTATTCTTGCTTGGTCCAGCTAAAATTACTTACATGTTTAAGTAGTTTAAAAAGTCTTTCTTAGGTGGACGCAGTGGCTCATGCCTGTAATCCTAGCACTTTGGGAGGCTGAAGCAGATGGATCACCTGAGCTCAGGAATTCAAGACCAGCCTGGGAAACATGGCAAAACCCCATCTAAATGAAAAATACAAAAAATTAACCATGTGTGGTGACGTGCATCTGTGGTCCCAAATACTCGAGAGGCTGAGGTGGGAGGATTGCTTGAGCCTGGGAGATGGAGGTTGCAGTGAGCCGAGATCATGTCACTGCACTCCAGCTGGGGTGACAGAATGAGACTCCATTAAAAAAAAAAATTCTTGTGCCCTGGAAATTTCTATGAACTAGGATACGCCAACCTGAACCTGTTCCCAATCTGACTTCATTCTATTGGTTGGGGAGAATTAATTCACTCTCACATAGGCAACATCAAAGAATAAAAGGCAATATTTTCAGAGCTAACAAATGTTTCCAGTGGTGGCCAGATTCCAGGTCTACAGATGGTAGGCTTTCATATGGTATAAGTGTTTGCTCAGGCTCATGATGGGATAAACAATATATCGGGTAGTGGATCTATAATAAACCTGTTAGATAATCCTTGCTCCGCAGGTGTTTTACATATAGAATTCTTATATGTGTAAAACTGGGGAGAAAACAGCTGTTCCACAGTCCTTCCTATTCCAGCAGGCCTTTTCTTTTAAAGGATAATGAGTATATATTGCTCCCTGCACGTTCTCTATTTCTGCTGTCACAAAGATAATATCCAGGAGGCATTTGATTCCAGAAGATCCATTTGAAGATTGGTGAATACTACAAATTAATTTGGATGAATTTCTGGAAGTTGCACCCAACTACCCTGTCTCCTTTGAAGTGCCACTCAGGACTCCAGTTTGTCTGCTGCTAGCCTTCTGCAGCCTATTTTGTGGTAGATGAAAGGATCAGCATCATGTAAATCACTTTACTTTCAGACCCTCCCCATACATTGCTCCCTTAAGGAGCAAATCTGCATTGGTGGGAAGGTGACCCTTAAGTCATAATGGTGAAAAAAAGAGTGGTAAAGTTAAGAGTATAGTATGAGACCCACTTTCAGGCCTTCAGACTTGGTGGTGGACTATAGTAACGGAGGCTGCCACAGTGAGGAGCTGTTAGGATCATTGGAGGTATCTCCACCAGGAATCTGTCACCTTGTGCCAAAGGCCAGGAGCCCAGATGGTAGCCCTAGAATTCAGCTGCTCACCAGAAGTTGTTCTGCTAATTTGATGGCCTTGTCTGTTGGGAGCAGGAAGAAAGGAATGTAGCACTGAATTGAGAGCATTCCTGGGAACTTCAAAGGAGGACTGTGAACTGAGAGTATTCACTTTCTGTTTCCTTACGTCTGATTTATCACATAATTTAAGAATTCTCAAAAAAAGTTATTAATATGCTTACTTCAAGTAAACTTTCAAGGTACAAGTTTTTGTGTGAAGATATGTTTTCATTCTCTTAGGTATATACCTAAAAGTGAAATTGCTGGCTTATATGGTAGTTCTGTTTAACCGTTTGAAATTGCCAGTGTTTTTCAAAGTAGTTGTATTATTTTACATTGCCACCATCAGTGTATGAAAGATCCAATTCCTTCGCATCCTTGTCAGCACTTGTTATTGTCCATCTTTTTTATTATAGCCATCCTTGTAGTTGTGAAGTGGTGTCTCCTTGTGATTTTGATTTGAAGTTCCCTAACGATTAATGTTAAACACCATTTATGTGCTTTTTGGCCTTTTGTATATTTTCTTTGGGGAAATGTTTATTGATTCCTCTGTCCATTTAAAAATAGGGTTGTCGGCCAGATGGGGTGGCTCACAACTGTAATCCCAGCACTTTGGGAGGCCAAGGTGGGCAGATCACCTGAGGTCGGGAGTTTGAGACCAGCCTGACCAACATGGTGAAGCCCTGTCTCTACTAAAAATACAAAATTAGCCGGGCGTGATGGTGCATGCCTATAATTCTAGCTACTCAGGAGGCTGAGGCAGGAGAATCGCTTGAACCTGGGAGGCGGAGGTTGCAGTGAGCCGAGATCACGCCATTGCACTCCAGCCTGGGCAACAAGAGAGTGAAATTCCGTCTCAAGAAAAAAAAAATTGAGCTGTCTTTTATTACTGAGCCATGAGAGTTCTTTACATATTCTAGATACTAGGCCTTTATCACGTATATGGTTTGTAAATACTTTCTTCTATTTTTTGGTTTGTCTTTTCACTTTCTTGATGATGTCCTTTGAAACACAATTGTTTTTAGTTTTGTTAAGGTCCAATTTATCTACTTTTTCTTGTTGCTGGTACTTTACGTGTCATAGCTAAGAAGTCATTGCCTAACCCAAGATCATGAAGATTTACTTTTATGTTTTCTTCTAAGACTTTTATAGTGTCAGCTCTTACAGTCAGGTCTTTCATTCATTTTGAATTAATTTTTTTATATCTTGTAAGACAAGGATCCAACTTCATTATTTTGCATTTGAATATCTATTTGTTTTCTAGGCATTTTTGCTTCTTCTTCTTCTTTTTTTTTTTTTTTTTTAGACAGTCTTGCACTGTCACGCAGGCTGGCGTGCAGTGGTGTGATCTCGGCTCACTGCAACCTCTGCCTCCCGGGTTCACGCAATTCTCCTGCCTCAGCCTCCCAAGTAGCTGGGACTAAAGGCATGCGCCACCATGCCTGGCTAATTTTTTGTATTTTTGCTTCTATTTAAAACATGGAAAGTGTTGATAAAAGAACTAATATAGTTATAATGAAATACAGTATTTACAACAAAACTGAAGATTCAGAATTTTCTGGTTTCTAGGTTCAAGTCCAAGTTACATTGGTTTTCATCTAAGGGAAACCACTAAATATTTTTCACTTAATTTTGTAATCACTTGAGCATCACAGATTTGTATAACTCTCTGAATGACCTGCTGGCTATAGGTTTTTATAGTTTAAATAGGGCATTTTCAAAGAGCAAACTGCTTGAGCTGACTCTGAATTCTTCACTTGGTAATTGGTATTCCAAACATGAAGCAAGCATATATAACCAATGGTGAAAAGTGTATTTTACATGTCTTATTTTAGTATTACTTTCTCTTCTTATTTTTATAGCAATGATTGGACAGCCAATACTTGAGCTTTACCCTCTTATTTCATTGCATTTATTGACTTGGATTTAGTCAATAGTAGTTGTTAGATCTAAATCCTGTTCTTCTGTCACTTATAATATTCCCTTGCCTCTTTGTAACTGAAGGTATGGAATTATTTTATTCAGAAGTGGTCAATGAAATTAATTGACCCAACAGACAAAATATCTCAAACTAGGAAAGTTTGACTTCATCTACCTCATTTTTTGAAATTAGTGCAATTGCCAGTTTAGCATTCTTGGTCAAAGAAATATTGGCTACCTTTGAAAATGTTATAGAAAGAAAAGCAGAGATAGTGTTGTAGCAATTTTCCTCAGAGACTTTCAGACCTAAGGCTAATCTCCAATCTGGCTGCCGTGGAACTGGCACCTAACAAGCAGATGCTGTAGGCAAGAATGTGAATTATTAATGCACCATAGCATTGTCGCCAACAGACCGCAAAATCTATCTTAAAAATTCTTTTACATACATAGTAGATTCTAATGTGGCAATGTGTGCTCTCAAAGCTGCAGATATATTTTAGAAAACACCGATGAAGCCATTACTGCTCTGTCCGTTTGTTCATGTATATATCACTATTCAAGAAATTTAAGAACCATAATGATGGAAAATCACACAGAAAGAAAAGAAAAGGAACATGGACTCTGTCAGAAACAAGGGCTACATTTTTATTCAAGAGGTCCCTAATGATGGAAAATCACCGTGAAAGGCAGAGACGAAACCAGGATTCCATAAAGGACCTGACACACATCAGTAGTACAAGTAGGAGAACAGTCATAGCAGACGCATAAAAATAAAGAAAAACAAAATTAACGAGAGACAAGCTGTACTGGGGCTGACGCACAAAACAGCAACAAATCACAGCAAATTCTGAAGATTAATTTAAAAGAATCTTCTGAAATAAGCAAGCAGACAGACAGCATCAATATTAATGAAGCTGAAATGGAACTCCAAAAGAGCCACCGCATAAAATGGCACATGAAATGTTTTGTTTTTAAATGGATTGCAGATTGGATCACAGGACCATCAGGAAAATGAAGGGACATTCATGAGAACATCATAACAGGGCCAGCTGTGTGATAAGCAATTACAACATCAGTGCTAAAATCTCCCATGTAAAAGAAAAACATCAGTGTTGAAATAAAAGAAAATGTCAACAGTCTGCAGATGAGGTAGAAGAAAGTGAATAATAGATTTTATTGAGACTCAATAGCCTGTACTGTCAATATCGAATGTCTGATAAAACGGACAATAGGCATTCGAAGAAAGATCAGGATTTGATTCCATCTTGTACTGCACTCAATTTCCCTTCAGATTGTCAGCTAAGGCAGCCCTGGAATCAGCCCAATGCTTTTACTACTTAAACTACTTGCTGCTTATAAACTAGATGCTTTAGGAAGCTGTATAACTTTGATAGGCTCCTAGAGCTCTCATGTATCTCTCATGTATCCCTATAAATCAAATTTTAAAATAAATAGTTTAAATGTGCTAATTGTCTTGGCTACTTAAAGGGATGCCACAGTCCCAAGTTTTATAAAATGAAGGTGTTTTTATTAAAACGCGAATGCTTATATGCCCATTGGCTATGGGGCTATGGAGTGCTGGCCTCTGGTTGCACAGGTCCTGGAGCCATGCAGCAATGTCTTGTGGTAATTCCACTTGGCATTTCCATCGCTATGTATACCACAGGGGGAGAAAATAACACCCACTTCAAGCTTTTTCTCTCTTCCTATAGCTCTACAACATTTATGATTGCAGGTTGTTGAGCTATTTTAACCACTAGCTGAGCCACAGCCTGCTTGGAGGGGAAGGAGGAGCATAGTGAGGACTACTTCCCATTCACAATTAGAAAAGCAAGTCATGTCTGGCGCAAAACAGCCCCTGTAAGGCCGGTTTCTTCACCATCTTCCCCAAAAAAGATGGGTGGGAACTTAAACTAGAAAGTCCTTTTTTTTTTTTTTTTTTTTTTTGAGACAGAGTTTCACTCTTTGTTGCCCAGGCTGGAGTGCAGTGGCGCTAGCTCAGCTCACTGCAACCTTCGCCTCCAGGGTTCAAGCAATTCTCCTGTCTCAGCCTCCTGAGTAGCTGGGATTACAGGTGCCTGCCACCACGCCTGGCTAATTTTTGTATTTTTAGTGGAGACAGGGCTTCACCATTTTGGCCAGGCTGGTCTCAAACTCCTGACCTCAGGTGATCCGCCCACCTCGGCCTCCCAAAGGGCTGGGATTACAGGCATGAGCCACCGCGCCCGGCCACTAGGAAGTCCTTTTACAAAGCTTTACTCTCTGCACTACCATAAGGAAATAATATTAGCTCTGTGGTCATTTTAAAATATCTTCACAGATTCTTTGGAACTCTTCCCTTCAGGAGGTGGCGTTTAATTCTCCTCTCCTTGATAGCTGGCTGGACTTAATGACAAATAGCGTGTGATGAAAATGATAGGTCCTGCCTATAGAGACTGGGTCATAAAAGTCACCGTGTCTTTCTCCTTGCTCTCCCTTGAAACACTGACTCTGGGGAAAGCAGTTGCCATCTCATGAGGACACTCAAGCAGTCCTGTGGACAGGCCCTCCTGGGTGAGGAACTGAAGCCTCCCACCAACAGCCCACAGGAGTGAGTGAGGCCTTCTGTCAAGAACCGTGTGAGTGAGCTGTCCTCTAGTTCCAGGCAACCGTCATATGACTGTAGCTCTGACCAACATCTTGGCAAAGGTTTGGGATAGTGGTGGGGAGAAGAAAACAGAATAATTCTGTAGTCTAAACGTAAACCTCTCATTAATAGACCGTGTAGAATATGATGCTGTTTTTCTCTACAGAACTTTCCTGTTCTCCTGCCTTACCACCCCATTCCTCATTCTCAGAGAAAGGAGGTGCCATTAGTCTGGGTCTCTCGATGTCTTGGCAACACACCTACAGCCTACACTGCATCTATAACCCACATTCCTCTAACTTCACTCCCCTCCCGTGTAATGCCAACCCCTCCATCTGCACCCTGGATTCCATTCTCCTCTGTTTTCTCAGAGAACTTGAACTGTTACTGCTTTTTCCTTTTCTTAACTTTAATCCCTCTCTACTGGCTCCTTTCTATCGACATTTAAGCATTTTCAAGTGTCTCTCATTTTAAAGGTTCTTTGAAATACCAAGTAGTGAGTACAACTAAATTGTGTGAAATGATAAAACCCAGGCAGAGCTTTGATAAAAGAACTTGACTCCTCCAACTGCAGAAAGCATCTTCCCAGAGAGCCTTTGCACTTCATGTGCTACTGATGCATTCCTTCAAAACAAGTATTTGTTAAGCACCTTCCAGGATTGGGATGGAAAGATGGAAATGTTTTTATTCGATGGAAATGTTTTTATTCAACAGAAAAATAGAAAATAGAAGTTGGTGGCTGGGCGCGGTGGCTCACGCCTGTAATCCCAGCACTTTGGGAGGCCGAGGCGGGCGGATCACGAGGTCAGGAGATTGAGACCATCCTGGCTAATACGGTGAAACCCCGTCTCTACTAAGAATACAAAAAATTAGCCAGGCGAGGTGGCGGGCGCCTGTAGTCCCAGCTACGTGGGAGGGTGAGGCAGGAGAATGGCGTGAACCCGGGAGGTGGAGCTTGCAGTGAGCCGAGATCGTGCCACTGCACTCCAGCCTGGGTGAAACAGCGAGACTCCTTCTCAAAAAAAAAAAAAAAGAAAAGAAAATAGAAGTTGGCTCCAAAATTCCCACGGAAATATATATATATAGTTCATGAGTTTCTTAGAAAAAGAAAGAAGGCCGGGTGCAGTGGTGGCATACACCTATAATCCTAGTACTTTGGGAGGCCAAGATGGGAGGATCGTTTGAGTCCAGGAAGTCGAGACCAGCGTAAGCAACATAAGGAGACCTTTTTCTTCTTAGACAGGCATGGTGGTGTGCCTGTAGTCCCAGCTGCTTTAGAGGATAAGGCAAGAGGGTAACTTGAGCTCATGAGTTGTCAGCTGCTGTGAGCTATGATCATGCCACTGTACTCCAGCCTGGGTGACAGAGCAAGACTCTGTCAAAAAAAAAACAGAGAGAGACAGCAAAGAGAAGTAAGTTTTCTTCGTAGTGGGAAGGTATAACTATACATAAGGACTGAAATGCTTAGCCATTTGGATGAAGTCTTTCCACCAAAACCATTTATTCTACTTCTTAGCCCTAACAAACAAAACTAGGCTGGGTATGGTGGCTCACGTCTGTAATCCCAGCACTTTGGGAGGCTGAGGCGGGCGGATTGCTTGAGC
Organism: Hylobates moloch; assembly: GCF_009828535.3. NCBI lineage: Eukaryota > Metazoa > Chordata > Mammalia > Primates > Hylobatidae > Hylobates > Hylobates moloch. The sequence continues at coordinate 68,180,019 of NW_026652276.1, forward strand.
TCAGGAGTTCAAAACAAGTCTGGGCAACATGGTGAAACCCCATCTTCACACATACACACAGAAAATACACACACACACAAAATAAACACACACACACACACGCAATTAGCCGGGCATGGTAGTGTGTGCCTGTAGCCCCCAGCTACTCAGAAGGCTCAGAAGGGAGGAGGATCACTTGAGCCTAGGAGGCAGAGGTTGCAGTGAGCCGTGATTGCACCACTGCACTCCAGCCTGGACGGCAGAGCCAGACCCCGTCTTGAAAAAAAAAAAAAGAACCAGAAGTATGGAAACTTTTACAGATTCTTGACATTAAAACCCATAACACGTCTACACCCAAAACATACAGCCATATTCTTTTCTTTTTTTCTGTTTTTCTTTTGTGTGTGTGTGTGTGTGTGTGTCTGTGTGATGGAGTCTCGCTGTGTCACCCAGGCTGGAGTACAGTGGCACAATCTCAGCTCACTGCAACCTCTGCCTCCCGGGTTCAAGTGATTCTCCCACCTCAGCTTCCTGAGTAGCTGGGATTACAGGCATGCACCATGATGCCCGGCTAATTTTCGTAGTTTTAGTAGAGATGGGGTTTCACCATGTTGGCCGGGCTGGTCTCGAACTCTTGACCTCAAGTGATCTACCTGCCTCAGCCTCCCAAAGTACTGGGATTACAGGTGTGAGCCACCGCGCCCAGCCATAGCCATATTCTTATATACTCAAATATTCTATAGTTAAAGATGAACTAATACAATATAAAGATTTGACTTTTTAAGAAAAAGAAGCATTTATAATAGCATCAAAACTATGTTTTTGTCTAAAGACCCACAAAACAATTACACTAAAAATGACATAATACTGCTGAAAGAAATTAAAGAAGATCTAAATAAAGAAAAGTTATACTTTGTTCATGGAGTTGAAAATGCAACATTGCTAAGATGTCATTTCTCCCCAGATTGATCTATAGATTCAATGCAATCAAAATAAAAAGCTCTGCAGGCTGTTTTGTAGAAATTGACAAACTGATACTAAATTTTGCATGAAAATGCAAAAGATCTAGAATAGCCAAAACAACCAAAAGAGAACAAAGTTGAAAGACTTACGCTATCTGATTTCAAGGCTTTATAAAGCTTCAGTAACCAAGACAATTACTTGAGTGTACTTTGAGGTATACGTTCAGGTATATTGGCACAATATAGACAAATGAAATAGAAAAGAGTTAAGATATATAGGCCCATACTATATGGACAACAGATTTTTTGACAAAGGTATAAAGGAAATTCAAGATAATCTTTCCAACAAATGATGCTGGAACTCTTATATATCCACATGCAAAACAATGAATGTGTGTATACTTATCAAGTTGCACATTTTAAATATAGTTCATTGTATGTCATTTATACCTCAACATAAAGATCTGCTGGGCATGGTCGCTCATGTCTGTAATCCCAGCACTTTGGGAGGCCAAGGCGGGTGGATCACCTAAGGTCAGGAGTTCGAGACCAGCCTGGCCAACATGGTAAAACCCCGTCTCTACTGAAATAACAAAAAATTAGCTGGGCATGGTGGTGCATGCCTGTAGTCCCAGCTACTCTGGAGGCTGAGGCAGGAGAATCACTTGAACCTGGGAGGTGGAAGTTACAGTGGGCTGAGATGGCACCACTGCACTCCAGCCAGGGTGACAGAGTGAAACTTGATCTCAAAATAAATAAATAAATATCCAATTTCTGAAGATCGAACACGTAATTGCCAGATGAAATTGTCAGAAGTCTTCGAAATCATAATTAGAATGTCATCAGGGTTAGGATTTCCTGTGGATGGATAAACACAAGAGGTCAGAATTTGATCAAGATCACCCTCCCCGTTGGTAAGTTTCCATTAGGCTAAATTCCGATGTTACCATTAGATTATCTGTTTTTGAACATGAAGCATTTTCTTATTGTATACAATTAGAATTGGTGATCAGAGGAGGTCAGGAGATCAAGACTATCCCAGCTAACATGGTGAAACCCCATCTCTACCAAAAATACAAAAAATTAGCCTGGCATGATCAGAACCAATTGCCAATATGCTAATAGATTTTAACTTTGAAATAAGAAAAGTAATTCTCCGAAATAAGCTCTGATTTTGGAATTATACAATTCTGCCAGGTATTCTTTTCCTACTGTCCTTGATAATCTGAGTTCACATTATAATATTAGACTAGAAATCCTATTTTATTCTTCATTCATTTATTAGAGATGAGGTCTTGCTCTGTCCCCTAGGTTGCAGTGGAGTGTTGCAGTCATAGCTCACTGTAGCCTCAAACTCCTGGCTCAAGTGATCCTCCTGCCTCAGCCTCCTGAGTAGCTAGGACTATGGGTACATGCCACCATGCTTGGCCCCTATTAAATTTAATGTCCAACCATGCTAAGGAAATTAAATGATTCCCAGATTCACCCAGGGTAAAATTCTGAGGGCACCAGTTTAGATTTAATCTGTCAGCATAACAGCAATTAGAATAACAATTAGGCTTGGTTTAGTGGCTAAGAGGTTTGTCATTCAAAAGACCTGGGCTAAATGTCCATCAAAGGATAAATAGATAAACAAAATATGGTATATACATTCAATGACATATTATTCAGCCTTAAAAAAGTATGAAATTCTGATGCTACAACACAGATGAACCTTGAAAACATTATGCTAAGTGAAATAAGCCAGACACAAAAGGACGTGTATTATGTAATTGTACTTACATGAGATACACAGAATAGTCAAATTCCTAGAGACAGAAAGCAGACAGAAAGTAGGATAGTTGTTACCAGGGGGTAGGGAAAAGGGAAAATGAGGAGTTATTGCTTAAAATGTATACAGTTTCAATTTGGGATCATGGAAAAGTTCTGGAGATGGACAGTGGTGATGGTTGCACAATATGAACATGTGTAATGCCACTAAATTGTACACTTACAAATGGCTAAAATGGTAAATTTTATGTTATGCATATATTACCACAACTTTTTTTTTTTTTTTTTTTTTTCTTGGACGGGGGTTTGTCTCTTTGCCCACGCCGGAGGGGAGGGGCGCAATCTCGGCTCACTGCAAGCTCCGCCTCCCGGGTTCACGCCATTCTCCTGCCTCAGCCTCTCTGAGTAGCTGGGACTACGGGCGCCCGCCACAACGCCCGGCTAATTTTTTTGTATTTTTTTTTTAGTAGAGACGGGGTTTCACCGTGGTCTCGATCTCCTGACCTTGTGATCCGCCCGCCTCGGCCTCCCAAAGTGCTGGGATTACAAGCGTGAGCCACCGCGCCCGGCCTACCACAACTTTTTAAAAAGGACTAGTTGAGAACCATTTCTGCCATTTAAAAGTTATGAGATCTTGGGTTATATAGGAGCCACAGGTTCCTCATATGCAAATAGGAATAATACCTATCCACGGAGTTTTTGTGAGAATTAAATAAAATAAATTATGTAAAGTATTTATACAGTTTTTTGCACAAAGTAAAAGTGAAGAAATGATAGCTATTATTATAAAACATATTTATTTACCTCTGTATCTCAGAAGTCAACAATTTGTTGATGAATAAATTAATGTGTGAAGAAACGAATTATAGGGCACTGTTTCCAGTGTATCTGACATGTTAGAACAATAACTAAAAATGACTACTAATATTAGTTTTTTTTGACACAGTGTCTTGCTCTGTCATCCAGGCTGGAGTAGAGTAGAGCAATCACAGCTCACTGTAACCTCAAACTCCTGCCTCAGCTTCCCGTGTCTGGCTAATTCTTGTATTTTTGGTAGAGACAAGGTCTCACTGTGTTACCAGGGCTTGGCTCAAGCTCATGGGCTCAAGTGATCTACTCTCCTCCGCCTTCCAAAGCACTGGGATTACAGGTGTGAGCCACCGCATCTTGCCTAATATTTGTATAACAAGTGAGTTTATACAGAGCTTTCAATACGTCACTTCGTTTGAAGGTCACAATAACAAAATGAGTTATTGCCTATGAGACCGTGCAACACACAGCAGGGCAGCAATTGGGATAGTTAGGAGGATGAAGAGTGCAGGCCAATGGATTTAAACTTTTTTTTTTTTTTTTGAGATGGAGTCTCACTCTGTTGCCCAGGCAGGAGTGCAGTGGCACAATCTCGGCTCACTGCAACCTCTGCCTCCCGGGTTTAAGCCATTCTCCTGCCTCAGCCTCCTGAGTAGCTGGGATTACACGCAAGTGCCACCACGCCTGGCACACCAACAGGGTTTCACCATGTTGGCCAGGCTGGTCTCGAACTCCTGACCTCAGGTGATCTGCCCGCCTCTCTTCCCAAAGTGCTGGGATTACAGGTGTGAGCCACTGCGCCCAGCCTAAATTTAAACTTTAAATCCAGATTCTGAGTCCAGGGTGTTTTCCACAGATACAACGTAAAGTTACCAACAGGATGGAAAAATGTACAGAACATATGATCACATAAAGGGTTGGTAGGGAGTACTACAGTTTGGTTACTTTGCCCCAGATATCCTTTTCTTCACACCTAAAAATTAAAACTTTATTTTTATTTATTTATTTTTTCGAGACGGAGTCTCACTCTGCCACCCAGGCTGGAGTGCAGTGGCACGATCTTGGCTCGTAAATGAGAGGAAAAGAGGACAAGAAAGAGAGAAATCTGACATTGATTACCACAAAGGAAGAAGAAGCATGGCCCCTAATCTCATTTCCATTGCTGTAAAAAAGCCCTGGAGAACAAAGGGCAGCTGTCCCATTATGTCGACCATGACTTTTCCAATTGCTTAAGTCACTCGCCTCTTCCACACTAATAACGTACTGCAATTTATATAGGATGGAAGATGGATAATGCAAAGTCAGAAACAGACAAGGTAACAGAGTTAGTACAAAATCCAGATTGGATTTAGACTGATTTTTTGCTAGAAACTGAGTAGGACAGTGACTTATGCAATAAGTGAGGAAGTTTTTGCTGGAAACTGAAGAGGACAGTGACTCAAGCAATAAGTGAGGAAGGCACAGGCCAAGAAATGGGACTGTCTTCCTTTACTGCTCCAGAGTATTTTGCAGCAATGAAAATAACGCTCTATAGTCTCCCGTGTATTATTTTCTGTGGCAAGTCTTCCTCCATAATTCCCTGAGCTGTCTTTTGTTTGTTTTTTAAAGACTAGATTTTTGTGGGGGGAGGGGGGAGGGATAGCATTAGGAGATATACCTAATGTTAAATGACGAGTTAATGGGTGCAGCACACCAACATGGCACATGTATACATATGTAACAAACCTGCACGTTGTGCACATGTACCCTAAAACTTAAAGTATAACAATAAAAAAAAGACTAGATTTTTTGGAGGTGTTGTCTTCTACTTGCAAAATGGAATTTCTGCCTTTAAATTCTACAGTTGAAGTGTGTACCGAATTCTTCATTTCCTTTAAAATGTAAGAATCGAGTCACAAGAAAGCTGGATAGCCATACAATCATCCTGAAAAGTGCTTGAAGCAAAGCTTTAGTGAGATGATTTCAGCCTCAAACTGTATAGCAAGCACACGGTTCTCCCAATGCCTTCATCATGATAGAGATGATCTTCCTGTAGTCTCTTTTGTTGTATGTCTGCCTAGGATGCTCTTTCCGGCTCTAATGAGTGAGGCTACAGACACATGTCACCGCTCCTTTCTCTTTACTCCTCTGACCTCAGATAGCATGCAGCCAGATTCTGTCTCCATCGTTACTGCAGAAAGTGCTATCTTTAAAGGAAGATGGCTTTTGCAATCTTGTAAGAACTCCAGCTGGTCCAACAAAGGTTGTAACTCTTTATTTTGGGGTGTCTTTATAAAAGCAACACTCTATAACCACCTGTTTTCTTATGTAAAATTCCCCCCAAGTCCTTAATCACTAGGCTCAACAATGCACTCAGGAGGTGTAAAGGCTACCAATAAGATCTGAAAAGCTCAGTTTAAGAATTATAAACATGTTATTAATTATACATGGTAAATAACATATGTGTTATTAATTATACCTTAACCTTCAGTTAAGGTCAACTGAAACTTCTTTAATGAACATTTGTATGACATAATATATTTTCAGACCACATCAAGTTGTGGGTCTAATGAAAGATACAGAGAAAATTTCATATGGATATGAATGAAATTTTGATAGTTTCTAAGCCTACTGGTATCTCTATCAGAAAAAGAAATATATGGTCCTAGATAGTCAGTGTCCAGAGAAAATGTCTGACCACAGCAGTAATACATATACTGCCTTTAGCTGCTTCTGGGTTAAAAATCAACTGAGGCATACAGAACACTGATGACAGATGATGGTGATAATGTAATGGTGCCTATTGGTTGTGCAGGAGCCCCAGAAAAATGCAGCTCCAGATAGGAGGGCCATGTGTTAGCAGGCCCTTCACAAAGTTTGAAGGAAGGAGTAGGTGGCCTATATAATAGGTATTTAAAAGAAGATTCTGGAGGAGTGCACAGGGAATATATTTGTTTGCTAGAGGTGCAATAACAAAGTACCGCAGACTGGGTGGCTTAAACAACAGAAATTTATTTCCTTACAGTTCTGGAAGTTACGAGTCTAAGATCAAGGTGACAGCAGGGTTGGTTTCTTCTGAGGCCTGTGTCCTTGGCTTGTAGATGGCCAGCTTCTCCTTCTGTCTTCACATTGTCATCCTTTTTTGTCTGTGTCCTAATCTCCTCTTCTTATAAGGACACCAGTCATATTGGCTTGAACAACTTGTATGAGCTCATTTTACCTTAATTATGTTTTTACCCTGTCTCCAAATACAGCCACATTACAAGGTGTGGGGGTTGGGAGGCTAGGATTTCAACATATGAATTTTGAACACAATTCAACCTAATTCAGCCCATAAGAGAGTATTGTAGGCAGGGGCATGAAGACGTGAAAGCACATGATGATCACTGAGTGTTTGCTATGGTAGAAACACAGTGCGCTCCTGGAAGAGGGAGGAGAGATGGGGCTGGACAGGTGGATGGGGCTCATTGGATTAAGGGTCTTACCTGCCAAGCTAAGGAGTTTAGACTTTATCGTGAAGACTATGAGGAGCCATAGAAAAATTTAAATTATGGAAATAACACAACCAAATTTTGAATGCTCTGTCTGCATTGCAGGGACTGGATTGTAGAAAGGAAAAATGTTTGAAGGCAGAGAAGCTAAGAAGTTAAAGGTGAATCTGGAGAGGCCGGGTAAGCTAGAAGGAGAGGGTTTTTAGGATGGCATGCAGACACTGTAGGGGAGGAAATGGTGTGGAAGTACCTGAGACTATAAATGAGGAAGTTGACAGAATAAAGTCCCGAAGGAAACGAAAGGGGCACAGAAGGCACAGAGAAAGGGATCAATGAAAAAAGGAGGAAAAAAGTGAGGATGAGGAGAGGGTCAAATCCGTTCGTAAATGGGTGAGAATCTTAAAATCCCAGCCTGATGGCCTCTATTTTGTTGCTTTTGCTTCTACCAAGAGAATGGTGGATAATCTGGGATTGAAGAGAATACCAATGTTTGGAGTAGTCACTGTAAGTAGAAAGGGAAAATAAGCATTTCTGAGCCACACTGAAACCCCAGCAGAGGTGAGATTCTCTTGAGGGTGCTAAGAGGCCAGAGGACAGCAGTCCTGGACCCAAGAAATTGAACTGGGTTGATTTCTGTTTGCACGGCTGACAGGATCGAGGGGGCCAAAATCCTGGGCTGAGGGAATTGAGGGGGCTGGGGAGAGGGTGGCTGATGATTTGGGATCCAGGCATGAGGGGAAGGAAAGGAAGCAGGAGGGGGCCAGAAGTCTGAACATCTAAGATACTAGGGGTAGAGATGAGGCTGAAGAGCAGGTTTCATGACAGGATAGACATGGAATGAAGATGCCTAGGCGGTGGTGGTGAAAAAGTGAGGTGTCTGCTGAAAGATTTCAGAGGAAGAGCAGTTTCAGACAGTGACAAGGTCTTAAAGTCAGTATTAAATGAGAGGAGCTGTGTGCAGAGATTACATAAGAGAAATTTATATTAGACCTAAAGGAAACATTTCATAAAAGTTCTATCAACATGGCTCTGTTGTTTGGTCCTTTTTAACTTTAGGCTTAAGGAAATATTGGAAACCTCTGTTCCCTAAGGAAGATGAAAGTGAGAAGATAAAGCTCCGAAAAGCAAGTACATCTGGGGACCGTTAATTACATGTAAAAACAAAACACTCTCAGAACAAGAAACAGGATGGGGAGGTAAGCACTCTGTCTGTTGCTATGTTAAATAACTAGTTGGAAAAGAATTCTTTGCCCAAACCTTCATAACAAGGCAATTTTATTTGGTTTATACTTCTTATAAATCTTGAAACAAGAGAACTTTTATATAAGTTTTGTTATATAAATCCCCCCCCACCTCTGAAAAACAGCTTGAATTCTCTTTTATGTTCTTGTCATCCTCCTGGGGTTATGAGTTTGATTAGTAGAGTGGACCTGTAATTTCTAACTTCACACTCTACACTTCATCTAAGTATTCATTATAGCCCCAATTTCTCCCTCCAGAAATCGGTTTTTCTTTAGACAGCTTTCTTTTTTAAAATATTGTCTACGATCTTAAAGTAAAACTCACCCCAAAAAAAGAAAGAAAAAAGAAACTAAACTAAAAACAGAAACAAATATTAACCTTATTTAAAATATTCTGTAGGAATCCTTATTTTAAAGTAAATAAAACTATAAATTAATGTTTATAGCATTATTCTTATAGCCAAAAAGTGAAAACAATCCAATTGTCTATCAACTGGTGAATGAATAAACAAAATGTGGTATATCCATACAATTGAAAATCACTTGGCAATAAAAAGAAGTAAAGTACTGATACATGCTAAAACATGGATGAGACTTGAAAACATGCTCAGTGTGATGGTTAATTTTATAGGTCAACTTGACCAGGACATAGGGTGCGCAGATTAAGCATTATTTCTGTATGTGTCTGTGAAGGTGTTGCTGGATGAGGTTAGCATTTAAATTGGGAGACTGAGCAAAAAAGACTGCCCTCCCCATTGTGGGTGAGCATCAGCCAATCCAGTGGGGCCCTAAATAGAACAAAAAGGTGGAGGAAGGGGAAATTCTTTCTCTCTGCCTGAATGCTTGAGCTGGGACATGTCTCCTCCTGCCCTCAACTGGATTTATACCATCTCTGGGGCTCCAGATTGCAGAGGGCAGATCGAGGGATGTCTCAGTCTCCATAATTGCATAAGCCAATGCCTTATGATAAATATCTTCCATCTATTGATCTTTTTTTTTTCATTTGACGCCTATGGTATGAATCATCTGCCTATCAATCAATCATCTATCTATTCATCTATCTAATCTATTTATGTATATCCATCTATCCTATTGGTTCTGTTTTCTGAAGAACCCTGACTACTACACTAAGTGATGGAAACCAGATACAAAAAGCCATACATTGTAGGGTTCTTTTGGTTTTGTTTTTTGTTTTTGTTTTTGTTTTGAGACAAAGTCTCACTCTGTCGTCCAGGCTGGAGTGCAGTGGCGCGATCTCAACTTACTTTGCAAGCTCCGCCTCCCAGGTTCAAGCCTTTCTCCTGCCTCAGCCTTCAGAGTAGCTGGGATTACAGGCACACATCACCACACTAGCTAATTTTTGAATTTTTAATAGAGATGGAGTTTCACCATGTTGGCCAGGCTAGTCTTGAACTCCTGGCTTCAAGTGATCTGCCCACCTTGGCCTCCCAAAGTGTTAGGATTACAAGCATGGCCGGGCGCGGTGGCTCATGCTTGTAATCCCAGCACTTTGGGAGGCCGAGGCGGGCGGATCACGAGGTCAGGAGATCGAGACCACGGTGAAACCCCGTCTCTACTAAAAATACAAAAAATTAGCCGGGCGCGGTGGCGGGTGCCTGTAGTCCCAGCTACTCGGAGAGGCTGAGGCAGGAGAATGGCGTGAACCCGGGAGGCGGAGCTTGCAGTGAGCCGAGATCGCGCCACTGCACTCCAGCCTGGGCGACAGAGCGAGACTCCGTCTCAGAAAAAAGAAAAAAAAAAAGTTATGTGAATATGGTCTCTCTCAAAATATCTTACTGTACTGTACAATACTTCTTGTGGTGATGTGAGATGATAAAATCCCTATGTGATTAAATGAAGTGAGGTGAATGACATAGGCATTGTAACTTAGTGTTAGACTACAATTGACCTTCTGAAAATACATCAAAAGAAGGAGGATTTACTTTGGGTGATCCTGGATCACGCAGCAGTGACAGTGGCAATGGTTGGCTGTCAGGAACAGATGATGTCAATGACTAATGGGCAGGTAGCATACGGGGCATGGATACACTGGACAAAGGGATGATTCACATCCTGGGTAAGACAGAGAGGGACGGCTCAAGATTTCATCATGCTACTCAGAACATTGCACAGTTTAAAGCTTATGAATTGTTTATTTCTGGAATTTCCCATTTAATATTTTTTGGACCGTGGGTAACTGAAACCTTGAAAATTGAAACCATGGTTAAGAGGGATCATTGTATAATCTGGGCATATGACTGTTCATTGCTACTAGGTTGCCACTGCATCTAAGCTTTTTCAGGAAATAAAAGATTATAGGGCTTTTACTTCTTTGTTTTTCTATTTGTATCTTTCATCTCTCACATGGAAAGTTTTAGACCTAACACATTAGCATAATCATTTTTACTATAATAGCTACAAAAGTTTCAAAATGATACATACACATATATATATTTGCTAACCATTAGACTATTAAATGAAGTTTTTAAAATTTTATTTATTTATTTAAGATGGGGTCTTGCTCTGTCACCCAGGCTGGAGTGCAGTGGTGTGATCTTGGCTCACTGCAACCTCTGTCTCCTGGGTTCAAGCCATTCTCCTGCCTGAGCCTCCCAAGTAGCTGGGATGTACAGGTGTGTGCCACCTCACCTGGCTAGTTTTTGTATTTTTAGTAGAAACAGGGTTTCACCACGCTGGCCAGGCTGGTCTTGAACTCCCGACCTCAAGTGATCTGCCCACCTTGGCCTCCCTAAGTGCTGGGATTATAGGCGCGAGCCACTGCACCTGGCCTAAATGAAGTTTAAAATTAGCCTTTTTGAGTTTGAGACCAGCCTGGCTAACATGGTGAAACCCAATCTCTACTAAAAATACAAAAATTAGCCGGGTGTGGTGGTGCATGCCTATAATCCCAGTTACTCAGGAGGCTGAGGCAGGAGAATCACTTGAACTCGGGAGGCGGAGGTTGCAATGAGCCAAGATCATGCCACTGCACTCCAGCCTGGGTGACAGAGTGAGACTTTGTCTCAAAAAAATAAAAATAAAAAAAAATTCACCTTTTTGACCTTAGAATACATATTTCTAAAAATACATAGTCAAAGTCTTATGTTCTAAAATAATTGTAAATAGTTCTTTCCTTTATGGTTATGTCAACTTGATACACAGTTAAATTCATTTGTTTTAGAACAGTTTTTTTTTATTATGTCAACTTGATACACAGTTAAGTTTATTTATTTTAGAACAGTTTTTTTTTGGTACTTTTTCAGGCAATGTTCTTTTTTTTCTTTTATAAGCATCATTAGAAAATAGTTGTCTTCAAGCTGCAATGAGAACTGAGGTTAAAAGACAGAAGAAATGGGACAAAACCATCTGGGACCTTATCTTCCTACTTATATGCATCATTTAATAGTTCACCATTGATTTCACGGCAATTCATCCAGGATTCCCTGAATAAACTGCTCCCTGACAAAACATTTTAATCATTGCCTCAATTTAGATAATCCTGGTCACATCATGAACATTGAAGCCTTAATGTTTCTAGGCTCTTGTTTCTCTTTGAATACCGAAGCCTACTGATATATTGAATGTGTCTTCCAACACTGTTAATAGTCATATTTACAGAACTGAAATAGTCATGATTAAAAACAGAAATCCTAGCCAGAAATTCCCTTTGAGGTCAATTCTTTTTTTTACATAAAATATTTGAATTAATATTTTGCTTCAGTAAAAAGAACACACACCCACACCCACACCCACACCCACACACGCTCCTTTTTTTTTTTTTTTTTTTTGAGACAGGGTCTCAGTTGGTCACCTAGGCTAAAATGCGGTGGCACGATCACAGCTCATTGCAGTGTCAACCTCCCTGGGCTCAGGTGATTCTCCCACCTCAGCCTGCAGGTAGCTGAGACTACAGGTGCACATCACCATGCTCAACTACATTTTTGTATTTTTTATAGAGACAGGGTTTCACTATATTGTCCAGGCTGGTCTCAAACTCCTGGGTTCAAGAAATCTGCGTTCCTTGGCCTCCCAAACTGTTGGGATAACAGGTGTGAGCCACCATGCCCAGCTGTCTTCTCTTTTAGAAAACAGACTGGCCAGGTGCCGTGGCTCACGCCTGTAATCCTAGCACTTTGGGAGGCTGAGGCGGGTGGATCACGAGGTCAGGAGCTCAAGACCAGCCTGGCCAAGATGATGAAACCTTGTCTCTACTAAAAATACAAAAATTAGCTGGGCGTGGCGGTGGGCACCTATAATCCCAGCTACTCGGGAGGCTGAGGCAGAGAATTGCTTGAACCTGGGAGGCGGAGGTTGCAGTGAGCCGAGATCGCACCATTGCACTCCAGCCTGGGCGACAGGGCAAGACTCTGTCTCAAAAACAAACAAACAAACAGACTTTATTTTTTTACAGTGGTTTTAGGTTCACAGCAGAATTGAGAGGAAGGTATAGCGATTTCCCATATACTCCTGCCCCACTCATGCGTAACCTCCCTATTATCAACGTCCTCACCAGAGTGGTGCATTTGTTACAACTGATGAACCTACACACTGACACATCAATATCACCCAAAGTCCATAGTTTACATTAGGATTCACTCTTGGTGTTGTACATTTTGTGGGTTGGGACAGATGCATAATGACAAATATTCACCATTATAGTATCATACAGAGTAATTTCACTGCCATAAAAATCCTCTGTACTCTGCTTATTCATTCCTCCCTTCCCCCAACCCTAGCAACCACTGATCCTTTCACTGACTCCATGGTTTTTGCCTTCCCCAGAATGTCATATTGTTGGAATCATACAATCTGTAGCCTTTTCAGATTTGTTTCTTTCAGTTAGTAATATGCATTTTAAGTTTTCTCCATGTCTTTTTATGGCTTGATGACTCATTTCTTTTCAGCACTGAATAATATTCCATAGTCTAGATGTAACACTATTTATCCAGAATTCTTACTGAAGGGCATATTGGTTGCTTCCAGGTTTTGGCAATTATGAATAGAGCTGCTATCCATGTGCAGGTTTTTGTGTTAATGTAAGTTTTCAACTCCTTTGGGTAAATACCAAGAAGTGCAATTTGCTAGATTGTATGGCAAAAGTATGTTTAATTTTGTAAGAAACTCAAACTGTCTTCCAAATTGGCTGTGCCATTTTGCACTTGCATCAGCAATAAGTGAGAGTTCCTGTTGCTCCATATTATTGCCATCATTCGATGTTTTCAGTGTTCTGGAGTTTGGCCATTCTAATAGGTGTGTAGTCCCTTTTTTTTCATCTATACTGTTAGTCAGATTGCATTGTTTACTATATTATGTAACATCATTTGGCTACTGTTGGAAAAACATGTTTAAATAGAAAGTACAAGAACTCTGAAGTCAGATGGAACTGGTTTTATGCAACCTAACAGTTGTTAAAAGTTGATAAAAACAGTGGCCGGGCACAGTGGCTCACACCTGTAATCCCAGCACTTTGGGAGGCCAAGGCAGGCGGATCATCTGAGGTCGCAGTTCAAGACCATCCTGGCCTACATGGCGAAACCCCGTCTCTATTAAAAATACAAAAATTAGCTGTGCATGGTAGCGCATGCCTGTAATCCTAGTTACTCTGGAGGCTGAGGCAGGAGAATTGCTTGAACCTGGGAGGCAGAGGTTGCAGTGATCCGAGATCGCGCCACTACATCCAGGTGGGGGCGACAGAGCGAGACTCTGACCAATAAATAAACAAATAAATAAATAAAACTAATACAATTTCCCAACTTTTTACAGACTTGGTGTCCTTAGCTGTAAACGGGTTGTAATAATACATACTCATAGAAAGTTATCTTGAGCAGTAAATTAGGTCCCAAACGTAAAGTGGCTAGCACAGTATTTCATACAATAGGGGTTTAATCATCATTATCTTTCTCTCAACCTAAAAACCTCTTAAGGCAAGCATAAACAGAAAAAATGGCTTGATCCTGAGAATGATTGTTAGTACCGTCCTCCCTGGATTTTTAGGTCATTTGTGTAATCCAGCTGTAATTTAAAAGAAGTACCAAACTGAGCCCTTACTTATTACTTCAGTTGGGCAGGAAGCCAATGTATTAAGCAATCTTTTTAGTCTTGCTAATTCTTACAGGGCACAGAAATAGTTTTAGAAAGTGGCTATTCTAATCAGGGGTTCTTGTACTGGCTGTCAGACAGGACATCCTAAAGATAGTTTCTAGAGAGAGATCCCTAATTTGACAAGGTCATTTAAGAAAAGCTACAAATTTCATCCTACTCTTGGGAGATCTTTTACTCCACTTGAAAACACATTTTCTCATCCAGAATGAAATATAGTTCAAGACTCTTAATTCTCTTTTTTTTTTTTTTTTTTTGAGATGGAGTCTTGCTCTATTGGCAGGCTGGAGTACAGTGGCGCTATCTCGGCTCACTGCCACCTCCACCTCCCAGATTCAAGCAATTCTCCTGCCTCAGGCTCCTGCGTAGATGGGACTACAGGTGCGCGCCATCACGCCCAGCTAATTTTTGTATTTTTAGTAGAGACAGGGTTTCACCATGTTGGCCAGGATGGTCTCGATCTCTTGACCTCATGATCTCCCCGCCTTGGCCTCCTAAAGTGCTGGGATTACAGGCGTGAGCCACTGCGCCCGGTCAGACTCTTAATTCTAATTTTAAATTTTTTCTTGATAGACACCTTGTGGGAGCACTGTTTTCCTTAGGATTGAAACTCACTTTTCTTTTTCCTTGTTAAGTAATCATTTTGTTTGTTAGTTGTTAAAAGGCAAGGGAAGAGAGCACTCTTCAATATTTTTTTCTGCAACAAAAGTTCTCCTAAATCACTATAGTAGCAACCTTCAAAGAGTTGCTCTCCAGAGAGTACGTGTTCCAAGAGATTTTAGTGCTCATTATATCAAGAAGGCTATACACATTTGGTAATGCTGGGTTAAGGGGTGTTAACAGATCTTCCTTTCCTGCAGAATTTATCAAAACTTTAAATATACTAATACATATTATCAGTCTCCCAAAGGAGTTTTACAGCACTTCCTAAAGTAATCTGATCCTGCATCTCTTATTTCACAGAGCAACATGGAGTGTCATTGTTCCACAGAATACACTGTGGGAAATAATATCATAACCTAAAACTACAGGTAAGACGGGCCAGGTGTGGTGGCTCACACCTGTAATCCCAATACTAATGTGGGAGGCTTGAGATGGGGGGCTTGAGGCCAGGAGTTCAAATCCAGCCTGGGCACCATGGCAAGACTCTTTCTACAAAAAACAGACCAAAAGAAAAAACTACAACTAAGAGGAACATTGGACCAATATGCCCCAAAACATATTAACAGTTTTCAGGAGAGTATACATTTGTGTTTGCTTTGGCCATTGCAACCATTGTCTGGCTATAAGAAACAGAAACCACTGCAAATGTATTTAAATAGAAAATGGAAATTCTTGGTAGAACACAGTGCTATCTCACAGAGTCCAAGGCCAGAAAATACACAGGGCTTTAGGAGAACTAGACTCTAGAACTGGAAACTCAGAACTTGTGATGACTCTATCCTCTCTCAGTTTCCCAAAGACCATATAGATGGTTGATTAAGTACCCTTCTTCCTCCCTGCATATTTTATTTTTCTCTTTCTTTAGCGTATCTACCTGTCAAGAAATTGTCTGACATAGACCTGATTCTATGTTCCCTTTTAAGAAGCAGATATTATTTGTTGCTATGTTCTAAGTCCAGCTTCTACAGAGAAAGAGAATCTCAATTTGCACAGCTTGGGTCAGGTTTTCATCCATCCCTAGTCCAATCTACTGTAACTGGAGGGTTCGTGTGTTATAAGCAGAAAAGCTTGGTCTCAGTTTGATGAGGAAAAGGAACTCTTCTTAGAGTGAAGGGGTTATGGGATGATAGGCATCACCAAAGTCATGACTTCTAAGAATCATCTTAGGGCCAGGTGCAGCGGCTCATGCCTGTAATTCCAGCACTTTGGGAGGCTGAGGTGGGTGGATTACCTGAGGTCATGAGTTTGGGACCAGTCTGGCCAACATGGTGAAACCCCGTCTCTACTAAAAATACAAAATTATCTGGCTGTGGTGGCACATGCCTGTCATCCCAGGTACTTGGGAGGTTCAGGCAGGAGAATGGCTTGAACCTGGGAGGCGGAGGTTGCAGTGAGTTGAGACTGCACTATTGGCTCCAGCCTGGGCAACAAGAGCAAAACTCCATCTCAAAAAAAAAAAAAAGAAGAATCATCTTAGAAGGCTAGCCTTGATTATAGTGTTTCATATATAGGTTAAGCATCCTAATCTGAAAACCTAAAATATTTTCAAATCTGAAACTTAAAATTTGACATATAATAATTCTGCATATTTGGCTGGGTGCAGTGACTCAGGCCTGTAATCCCAGCACTTTGAGAGGCTGAGGTGGGCGGATCACCTGAGGTCAGGAGTTTGAGACCAGCCTGGCCAAAACCCCATCTCTACTAAAAATACAAAAATTAGTCGAGCGTGGTGGCACGTACCTGTAATCCCAGCTTACTGGGGAGGCTGAGGCAGGAGAATCACTTGAACCTCGGAGGTGGAAGTTGCAGTGAGCCAAAATCGTGCCATTGCACTTTAGCCTGGGTGACAGAGCGAGATTCCATCTCAAAAAAATAATAATAATTCTGCATATTTATGGGGTACACACGTTGATACATGTATACAATGTCTAAAGATCAAATTAGGGTAAGTGGGATGTCCATTACCCCAAATATTTATCATTTCTTTGTGTTGTGGACTTTCTTTTTTTTTTTGACATAGGATCTCGCTGTGTCGCCCAGGCTGGAGTGCGGTGATGCAATCACAATTCACTGCAGCCTTGAACTCCTGGGCTCAAGTGAGCCTCCTGCCTCAGCCTCCAGAGTAGCTGGTACTACAGGCATGCACCACCATGCCTGGCTAATTTTTAAATTCTTTGTAGAAATGAGGTCTTGCCTGTTGCTCAGACTGGTCTTGAACACTTGGGCTTAAGTGATCCTTCTGTCTGTTTTTTTTTTTTTTTTTTTTTTTTTGAGACAGAGTCTCACTCTGTCGCCCAGGCTGGAGTGCAGTGGCGCTATCTCGGCTCACTGCAAGCTCCGCCTCCCGGGTTCATGCCATTCTCCTGCCTCAGCCTCCCGAGTAGCTGGGACTACAGGCGCCCGCCACCACGCCCGGCTAATTTTTTTTTAAATATTTTTAATTGAGACAGGGTTTCACCGTGTTAGCCAGGATGGTCTTGATCTCCTGACCTCGTGATCCACCCGCCTCAGCCTCCCAAAGCGCTGGGATTACAGGCGTGAGCCGCCGCGCCCAGCCTAATTTTTAAATTTTTTTGTAGAGATGGATTCGTGCTATGTAGCTCAGGCTGATCTCAAACTGCTGGCCTCATGTGATGCTCCTGACTCAGCCGTCTGAGTTGCTGGGATTGCAAGTGTGAGCCACCGCCCCCAGCCTAAAACATACATTTTGTGTTTAGAGTTGGGTCCCCTCCCCAAGATATCTCATTACATATACGCAAATATTGCAAAATTTAAAGACATTTAAAATCTGAAACACTTCTGGTCCCAAGCATTTTGGATAAGGGATACCCAATGTGCATTACAATACCAAATTCATTTAGAAAGAATGTCCTTCACGAATCTATTTCTGAATGAATAGTGGGTTAGGCATTATCACTATTTATCAATACCTAATTTTCCTCTACTCCTGGGTACAAGGAGGATTCCCAGTCCCTTGAGATTAGATGTCGCCAAGTGATTTAACTTGGCCAATGACATGTTACATTTGGGTAACAGCACCTTGATATGGAAGGGTTTTGAGATGGAAGCATCCTGAAAAGTAATGGGCCAATTCACGGACAGCTGGCAGATCTCCAGTGGACTTAATGGAAGAAAAGAATTTTATTCTGTTAAGCCCCTCAAATTCTGGAGTTGTCTGCTATTATATTATTATATAGCCTATTCTGAGTAGTACAAATATTCTTTGAAATGAACAACACAGGTTCAAAACTGCAATGAAAATGATACATTAAGCTGAGCTGATGTTGAGAGGCCATGAATTGGGTGACCTAGGCCCATGCACAAGATTCCCCAATTTCCAGCTCAACTAATGTGACCATTGTGACACCTTTTGGTAAGCAACCTTCCACTCCCATGATGGGAATTTCTAGTATCTTGTAAAGGTTAGTAGACATATTATTTTCACATGCTGTCATTTTGTAACACCATTAAGTGTTGTTAGATGATGATCAGTTTTCTTCAATGTTTTCTCAGTGAACTAGGTGTGCCAACATTTATTGTATTACAATTTGTATATATCATATCAGATGACCACCAATGCCACTGATATTTTCCAGAATTACCATATTCTGCTCAATGTGTTATCTTGAAAAAAATGGTTCAGGAAGTGAATACTGCTGGTGTCCTTTTCTTATACAACCCTGCTTTTGCTCAGATATCTATCCATACTTCACACAGCCATGTGCCTCAGAGGAAGTTGACTTCTCCTGTAGTCCCAGGGATGGACTAAATGGTCTAAGGGTAAGTTCATTTTCCCTGCCAGTGTCTGGTTCAGGTACAGGCATGAGACCCAATATTGCCCAGTGAAATAGAAGAAGTTATCTGGAGAGATCTGAAACATGTTTCCCTTTTTACTAAAAGAGAGCTACTGAAAGAGATGGTCCCACTCTACCCCAATATTGTCATTCTGGTTATGTGGCCTAGAACTGCTATCATAGTCAGCTTGCTGTTAGCTTAAGAATAAAACCAGGGAAGCCCAAGGAAGACAGGGACATTATATGGAAAGAACTAGTCTCCTTGAAAATAGTGTTAAGCTATTGAATCTTATCAGCCTTGTTCTCCCGCTCTGTACTTTCTGTTACATATGATACATTTTCATTGAATCAAAACTTCTGGTATTTATATCTCAAAGTATTAGCTAGCTAATACAATGATAATATATTTACTTTCCTGGATTAGGATATGTCTTTTTATGTTGCCTCTGAGAAAATAATATATATCGTTTTCTTTTAAGAATTCCTAAATTGAGTCTGGTCATGGTGGCTCATGCCTGTAATTCCAACACTTTGGGAGGCTGAGGAGGGAGGATTGCTTGAGCCCTAGTACTTCAAATGTAGACTGAGCAACATACTGAGACCCTGTCTCTACCAAAGAAAAATAGATTAGCTAGGTGTGGTGTTATGCACCTGTAGTCCCAGCTACTTGGGAGGCTGAGGTGGAAGGATCTCTTAAGCCCAGGAGGTCAAGGCTGCAGTGTGCTATGAACAGCCCTTGGTGAATAGCCACTGCACTTCTGTGAATAGCCACTCCAATCCAGCCTGGGCAACATAGGGAGACTTTGTATCTTAACAACAAGAACAAAACGATTCCTAAATTTTAATCCATGAATTACAGTAGATATTACAAAACAAAACTCCAGCAGTTTCTAGGATACATGGCTCTTTTAATCAGCATTCTTTCAAATACTATGAGAAATTCTAGAATAGAAGCAATTGATTACTTGTGTTTTACTTCACTGGTAACTTATAGTCCAATATCAATAACTCACAAAACAGACTCTGTCAAGCATAAGAATGACAATGGAAAATCTGGGCCGGGCACGGTGGCTCATGCCTGTAATCCCAGCACTTTGGGAGGCTTAGGAGGGCGGCTCGTTTGACTCCAGGAGTTCGAGACTAGCCTGGGCAACATGGCGAAAACTTGCCTCTACAAAAAATACAAAAAAAAAATGACCTATCATGGTGGGGCACACCTGTAGTCCCAGCTACTTGGGAGGCTGAGATAGGAGGATCGCTTGAGTCCAGGAGGTCGAGACCGCAGTGAGCTGTGATCCGGCCACTGCACTCCAGCCTGGGCAACAGAGCAAGACCCTGTCTCAAAAAAAAAAAAAAAAAAAAGAAAGAAAATGGAAAATCTGTTTCTTTGCTGATGCCTAACAGGGTCTGAGTATTGCTGGTGATGGAAAAGGAAAGGGGATGATGATTGGGCACTGCCTCGTACATAATATCAGAAGTTGTGAAGATGAGTGAAAACCAAGATGGTTTATTTTAAACTTTCAAACTGTAGTTAAAGTATTTAGGTATCCTTCTATATATTTTACCAGCTTCTTGTGTAATTATTTGTGTAGTCACTTATTTGTCTACTCCACTAGATTGCTAGCTCCTTCAGGGCAAAGATCATATATATATATATATATATACACATATATTTTGTTTGTTTGTTTGTTTTGTTTTTTGTTTTTTTTTTAGATGGAGTCTCACTCTGTCGCCCAGGCTGGAGTGCAGTGGCGCAATCTCGGCTCACTGCAAGCTCTGCCTCCTGGGTTCACGCCATTCTCCTGCCTCAGCCTCCCAAGTAGCTGGGACTACAGGCGCCCACCACCATGCCTGGCTAATTTTTTGTATTTTTAGTAGATATGGGGTTTCACCGTGTTAGCCAAGGTGATCTGGATCTCCTGACCTCATGATCCACCCACCTCAGCCTTCCAAAGTGCTGGGATTACAGGAGTGAGCCACCGCAACCGGCCAATCGTATTTATCTTATTCTACATTACTCCAAGGCCTACAGCAATGCCTGGGATGGAGTAGGTGTTCAAGAACATAATTTTATATAAATGACAATAACAAAAATGTTCAGAGAAGGATATTCTAAGCATATAGGACTATCCCAGTCCTTCATCTGAATTCTGGATATGATAGTAAGCTTAGTGTAGAGAGAGAAAAACATCTGATACAGGTAATAGAGAAAAGTGCAATTTAAGTTAACTTCCTATATAGGGTAGTTATTTTTGTGCAACTTGTCCCCTTCCCCTCCTAAAGTTATTATCAGGACTCAACTTCCCTTTTAGTGTAGTTATTACTATTATTCTGTTTTCTGTTATGCCCCTCACGGATGTGGACAGGGCTGGCCAACAGGTGTAGTCAGGCCTTGCTAGCACATGGTGAATATGTTGCTGCTATCTTCCTCTTTTCCTTTTCATCCTGTCTCTTTGTGTACTCTTTCTGTCTCCTGTTGCTTAGCTTTCTGTACAGGATCAATAAATCTCTGAATTTCCAGCAGAGCTACTCTGTATTTGGGGATAAGTTACTGACCCCAAACCATTCTCTAGATCCTTTGTGACCTTAGGTCAACTCACTTGATTCCTGGTCATTGGCTGAGCCTGGGAAGGAAAGAAAAATCCAGAGAGGCTAATGATAGCAAAGAGTAAAAACATGGGCTCTACTTTTTTTCATTCCACTGATCTTTCCTTAGTAGCAACCTTCTGTTGACCTGACCTGATGGTCTGTTCTCATTCCCCCTCTGACTGAAATATTTTGCTCAATTTTCATTCTAAACCACATCTGATTCTTTCCTCTAGGTTTAACTTAATCATTGAGCCCAATGGGTACTAAATAGACTTCCCTTTGTGCAAAGGCTCAAAAACATGCTTTTCTCTGTTCAAAGTCCCTTTTTTAGGCTTGGCATTAGTGTTAACTATTTTTTTGTGTGTTTGTTTTTTGTTTTTTTTTTTTGAGACAGAGTTTTGCTCTTGTTGCCCAGGCTGGAGTGCAAAGGTGTAATCTCGGCTCACCGCAACCTCCGCCTCCCAGATTCAAGCGATTCTCCTGCCTCAGCCTTTCCGAGTAGCTGGGATTACAGGCGTGTGCCACCATGCCCGGCTAATTTTGTATTTTTAGTAGAGACGGGGTTTCTCCATGTTGGTCAGGCTGGTCTCGAACTCCCAACCTCAGGTGATCCGCCCACCTTAGCCTCTCAAAGTGCTGGGATTACATGCGTGAGCCACTGTGTGTGAGCCACCGTGCCCCGCCAGTGTTAACTATTAATATCCTGTTTGTTTCACTGAGTCTTCCTTTAGCATTGTAGAATAGTAGATACCCACTAGGGTCTTTTCTGAGAACTATGAGTTTCGTTGGTAGGCAGGGAGAGGTCACTCATACAGCTTTTTGACTATGTGACCTTACCCACATAGCCATGGCTGATGTGACCCTTGTTAGAACTTTACCGGAACTGGGCCAATCAGATCTTCTTTCTTGTAAATACAAATTTACCGCCAGTGACAGTGAGTTGGAAACGGAGTCCTATTATCAGGCAAGTGTTGGCAGCAGTAGCTGGCCACTCCTGAATTCTGCCTGAGATTCGTGTAACCTGTTTTGGCAAGGGACTTTAAAGGTGGTTAAAAGTGCAGGTAAGAAAGATGTAGTTATAGAGAAACAAGTGATTAAGAACTTGATAGTGTAAATTTAAGGAAATGGGTAGATCTGAGAGATTCTGATATTGAAGCAGTAGCTAGATTTGGCCAAAAGACAGTGATAAGTTGAAGATGATCCTAGTACTCCATGACTGGGGAACATTTTCACTCAGTATTGGAGTGGCTGGTTGCTGGGCAGAGAGGGCTTTCTGGGATTCTTGAGGCTTTTTTTTTTTTTTTTTGAGATGGAGTCTTGCTCTATTGCTTGGACTGGGGTGCAGTGGTATGATCTTGGCTCACTACAGCCCCCGCCTCCCACGTTCAAGTGATTCTCCTGCCTCAGCCTCCCGAGTAGCTGAGGTTACCAGTACCCGCCATCATACTCAGCTAATTTTTGTATTTTTAGTTGAGACGGGGTTTCATCATGTTGGCCAGGCTGGTCTTGAACTCCTGACCTCAGGTGATCTGCCTGCCTTGGCCTCCCAGAGTGCTGGAATTACAGGTGTGAGCCACCAGACCTGGCCTCTTGAGCTTTTGTTTTTTGTTTTTTTTTTTGAGACGGAGTCTCGCTCTGTCACCCAGGCTGGAGTGCAGTGGCGTGATCTCGGCTCACTGCAAGCTGCGCCTCCCAGGTTCATGCCATTCTCCTGCCTCAGCTTCTCCGAGTATCTGGAACTACAGGTGTTCGCCACCACGCCCGGCTAATTTTTTGTATTTTTAGTAGAGACGGGGTTTCCCCAAGGTCTCGATCTCCTGACCTCATGATCCGCCCGCCTAGGCCTCCCAAAGTGCTGGGATTACAAGCGTGAGCCACCGCGCCCGGATAGCTTTTTAAGTAATGGTTCCTCTCTATTTCCACAAGCAGCAGTGTGAATCCACTATAGAGCTTCATTACTAAAATACCAGTACATGATTCAGGAATCACTTTGAAGGGCTGTTCCTGAGAGTTATTTTCACAGTGGCCACAAAATGTGGGCTAGTTAGCCCTCTTTTTCATAGTTAAAGTGCACCAAGATAGCTGTTTTGTACATATATAGTTTTGGTGAAAAGGGTACTGGACCAATAATATAAATAGGGCATATTTATATATAATATTAAGAAAAAATAATACAAAACCAAATCAACTTGCCTATGTCCTTGAGAATTTCCAAAATTATAGAGAAAACTCTTTAACTCACCTCAGTAGAGCACTGTTACAGGGCTAAGGAAAAGCCTTAATGCAATTTTATTATGAATACTGGCTCAGAGCTTATAGGGAGTCTCTATTTGAATGAATTTTCATCTGGGTGCCGTGGCTCACGCCTGTAATCAGAGCACTTTGGGAGACTGAGGTGGGTGGATCACGAGGTCGGGAATTCGAGACCAGCCTGACCAACATGGTGAAACCCCGTCTCTACTAAAAATACAAAAATTAGCTGGGTGTGGTGGTGTGCACCTGTAATTCCAGCTACTCAGGAGGCTAAGGCAGGAGAATTGCTTGAACCCGGGAGGCGGAGGTTGCAGTGAGCCCAGATCACGCCACTGCACTCCAGCCTGGGCGATGGAGTGAAACCCCATCTCAAATAATAAAAATGAATGAATTCTCGCTGAAAGGAAACAGATTTTTCAGATATTTTAGTTTTACTTTTTATTTGTATTTATTTTGTTAGAGATAATGTCTTGCTCTACACCCAGGCTAGAGTGCTGTGGCAGTGATCATAGCTCACTGCAACCTTGAGCTCTCAGGCTCAAGCCATCCTCTGTCCTCAGCCTCCTGAGTAGCTGGGACTACAGGTATGTGCCACCACACCCAGCTAATTTTTGTTTTTTGGTAGAGATGGGGTCTCACCACATTGTCCAGGCTGTTCTCCAACTCCTAGGCTCAACTGATCCCTCTATCTTGGCCTCCCAAAGTGCTGGGAGTACGGCCGGATTTTCAGTTAGATTGTGGTTTGAAATATGCTGCTGCCATTTACTAGTTGTGTGACTTCATCCAAATTAATCAACCTTTCTGATATTGTTTCCTCACTTGTAAAATGGGGATAGCAACCAATTTACATCCTTTAATATTAATAGCAACTAATCCCTTTAAAAGGAGCTTCTAGTGTCACAATTTTTGGACAGGTATTATATTCATTACAACAAATACCTGAATGGCATCTGAAGGCCAGGACCTAAGTGAAAGAATTCCTTCTCCAGTGGCGCTCATGGTGTTGACATGATGTGGGTGAGATGGGATGAAATCCTAACATTAACAACAGCGACTATTCACAAGCCTTTTCTGTATGTGCCGAGTACTGTAGTTACGAGCTCAACACGCATTGGCTCATTTTATTCTCACATGAATAACCTCATAAGGTGGTTTCAATAGCCTCATTTTATCCAGAACGAAATTGAAGTCCAGAGAAGTTAATTTGTCTAGGGTCATACAATGAGTGGCGGAATCCAGATTGGAAATCCCCAAATTTCAAAGGCCCCTGCTCTCAACTACCAAGAGGAAAAGTGGGGAAATTGGCTCAATTAAACGCATTCTGTGATCCAGTACCTGTGTGCGACGCTTTAACTATAAGGCGAGGAAGAAATCCTTAGACCAAAGTTTCTCTTAGCCCCTTTTCCTTCAAGAACGTTTAGTTAACAGCTTCTCTCCGCACAGACTGAGCGAATAAAGTTATAGGAAAAGGGAGATGGGCTAGTGGCCACGCGATCCCGGTGGCTGGTGTGGCTGTTTGCCTGACTTCAGACGCCCCGGATCTCCCAGAGGGAAGTCAGGGCCCAAGGCGCTCCGCAGTCCAGCTGGGGAAGCGCGGGGCTGTAGGCCCCGTGAACGTGAGCAGGTAACCCAGGCCGCGCAGCCAGACGGAAGCGGAGACCTGGAACCTAGAAGCCCACGTGCCAAAGCGGAAGACTAGAGCTCCCAGGAATGGCCTAGCCAGCGCCTTCCCCCCTCCAGCCCTCCCTGCTGCCGCGCGGCTCCTCCCACCCTGGGCTCCTCCCGCCCTACTCCCGCCTCCCCGGCCGGTTGGGCCAATGGGCGGGGCGCGCGGGCAAGGCGGGGAGGGGCGGGGACCATGGTCTGCGCGCAGGTGCAGCTCGGCGCCCGGCCCGCCCGTTCCGCTGCTGTCGCCGCCGTCGTGCGTGCCGCTCGGCGGAGGGGACGGGCCTGCTTTCTCTCCTCCTTCCTCCCCGCCTCCGGCTGCCGGCAGGACCTTTCTTTCGCTGCCGCTGGGACCCCGTGTCATCGCCCAGACCGAGCACGGTGAGGCCCTTAGGGAGCCCGGGGGCGCGATCTCCGCCAGGTCTTCGGCGCCCGGGTTCATTGCCCTGAGGCTGGCGCGGGGCCCGGGCCCAGTGGCCAAGATGGGGCCAGGGCAGCGGGTGGCTTGGGGGTATGTGGATGAATGAGGCGCTGTCGGACTAGGCCGCGCGTCGGGAGATCGGCCTACGCCTCACGCGGGAAAGCCCTAGGGAAAGCCTTCTCCCGATGCCGGGACGCCCGGTGGCCCAGTCCAGAGAGGAGGATGGGGGGTGGGGCCTACTTTGGGTGGGCTGCCGGCTACCTCTTGGTAGGCCAGAGGACCCGACGGGAGCTGTTCATGTATCTGTTCTTTGGAGGCCTGTGGGTTGGCCAGGAACAGGTGTCAGGACGCTGAGAAGGGAAATTCCTGGCCCTCGGGGTCAGGGATCAGAGGCTGGAATACTGCTACAAGGGCAGGGCCCTAGCGTGGTCCTAGGAGGTACAACTCTCAGCCAGAAGACTGGGACAGTTTTAGTTCCCAGCTTCTGAGACGTGAGCTTAGCGGTCCTTGTGATTTCACTTTGCAGTCCGAGAGTGGGACTGATTCTGCACGCATGATTTGGAGACAGAACTAGTAAGGGACAGAGAAAGTTTCGACTTGTAAATAAAAAGGTTCCGTCGATTAATTTACCATTGGAAATAGGAACCATAGTGTAGATTTTGGAGGTTGTTTATGGGGACTGATGAGCCGTACCTTCAGTGCCAAAGGTGGGAGGGACTTGGTGGAAGGACCCCAGTACCTGGTGGGTGTTCATCTATGTGAAAAATGGGGGTTGTGGGCGAATGGGAAAGATAAGATTCCAGATTATAGAGGAATGGTTCGGTGTGAAGGGTGACTTGGTTACTGGTGGTTCCACAATGGAATTTTCTTTGACTCTCTTCTGTGTACTTGCTTCCAAATGCTTCATCTTTCATATAACCATGTATCAGGTTAAGATATAAAGTGTTTTGTGAGCAGTCTGGATGGAAGATTGATAGCTAAGCTCTAAGTTTATCTTTGATTCCTGGTGCCACAAAGATTTTATTTATTTATTTATTTGAGACAGAGCCTAGCTTTGTCGCTCAGGCAGAGCCCAGTGGCGTGATCTTGGCGCACTGCAACCTTCGCCTCCCGGGTTCAAGCAGTTCTCGAGCCTCAGCCTCCCGAGTAGCTGGAATTACAGGCACGCGCCCTACGGCCAGCTACTTTTTTGTATTATTTTTTTTTTTTTCTTTTTAGTAGAGACGGGTTTCTCCGTGTTGGGCAGGCTGGTCTCGACTCCTGGTCTCAAACAGTCTGACCACCTCGGCCTCCCGAAGTACTGGGATTACAGGCCTGAGCCACCGTGCCCAGCCCAACAAATACTGATTTTAGATCAGTCTTTCTGGGACTTCTCAGCAATGACTCTTTTGACAACAGATATGTTTACAGAACTTTTAAAAAATTTTTGCTTAAAAAAAAGTGGATTTAGCTCTGTGTTAGTTTTGGATCGCTATATACAGTATGTTTTGTTCTTAATCTTAATTCAATAATATATTTTATGTGATGAAATGTGTTTTGGGTCCATGTGGATAGTAAAAAGTTTTGTTCATATGTTTGCTTTGGTATTTCAGATGCCCCCTAAAAAGGGAGGTGATGGAATTAAACCACCCCCAATCATTGGAAGATTTGGAACCTCACTGAAAATTGGTATTGTTGGATTGCCAAATGTTGGGTAGGTGAACGTTGGGGCTTTTGTGATTTTCATTTTGTAAATATTTTGGGTCCTATTGTAGAAATGGGAACCGTGAGGTAATTAAACTTTAAATTGAAGAAAAGAGGCCAGGAAGCTGGACTATTAATGTTGCAAAATTAGGCTTTAGTTTAGATGTATTTTATTGATTACAGTGCTGGTTGGCTATGTGTGGTACCTACATAGGCTGGCTACCAGAGGCCATGCAGTAGGATACTTTAGGAAATCGATTTGAAAGCTCCACCATAAGCTAGATGGAGAAGGAGGTGACAGTTCGAATTTCGTAGTGGAACTTGTAAAAGGTTTGCTGTTATAAAGTGTCTAAATCTGAAAGTTCTGAGAGCAGAAATTTGAGTTTTTGTAATGTTTTCTTTTTTTTTTAGTAGAGAGGTTCACCATTTGGCCAGGTGGTCTCGAATCCCGACCTCAGTGATCCACCTGCCTCAGCCTTTTAGTGTGGGAGCCTGGCTGTAATGTTTTCAAAATTACAGTGAATTGAATAGATGCAAATAAGAGAGTGATAGGAAATATATGTGGGGTTTATCATAAATCTATACACATGCAACTTAAGTGTTCAAAGTCTTCTTCTTTTTTTTTTTTTTTTTTTTTTGTGACGGAGTCTTGCTCTTTTGCCCAGGCTGGAGTGCAGTGGTGTGATCTTGGCTCACTGCAGCCTCTGCCTCCCAGGTGCCAGCAATTATCCTGCCTCCGTCTCCCAGGTAGCTGGGATTACAGGCATGTGCCACCACGCCCGGCTAATTTTTGTATTTTTAGTAGAGATGGGGTTTCACCATGTTGGCCAGGCTGGTGTTGAACTCCTGACCTCAGGTGATCTGCCTGCCCTGGCTTCCCAAAGTGCTAGGATTACAGGCGTGAGCCACTGCACCCAGTCCAAGTCTTCCTTTTTCATTATTTAACCTTCCACTAACCTTAAAATATAAAACATCTCAAAAGTGATTAGGGTGTACTAATAGGTAACAGATTCAGTGTGGATTTGTGAAAATGATCAAGGGTGGCCTTTTAGATTGGTGGCAAGTAGGACAATCATGTTCTTAGGTATTCCGAGGAGCTCCTGTCACAGGGATTCCTCAATGAATAGAGCATGGTGTGACCAAGTGAGGCATGTCTTAAATTTATGTAATGTAAAACATGAGCAAGTATGGCTGTCCTAATTTCAGTCTTTCCTGGAGCTTGAAGAGGTTTTCATTTTGAAGGGGTTTCCTGCTGTGATATAGTCTGCTTGCAGAGTAAGACTAAGTAGAGAGTCGAAATGTAAGCAAAACAAATAATTAATTAAAATACTGTAGGGTGCTATCAATAAATGTGAAAGCAAGATATGATCATTATGTATGTTGTGAGCTTTATTGCACTAGTAAGGAAGTTATAGTTTTTAGATATTGACATACTTCTCATTCTAGAATTGTTGCAGTTACTACAACTTGATTTTAAATGGGGCTATATTAAAATGGGCCATATTAAGTGTTTTCTGTACATATAGGCAACCCTCTGTATCTGTGGTTTCACATCCTTGGATTCAACCAATCTCAAATCAAAAATATTTTTTAAAAAACTGGCTGGGCATGGTGGTTCATGCCTATAATCTCAGCACTTTGGGAGGCCGAGGTGGGTGGATCACTTGAGGTCAGGAGCTTGAAACCAGCCTGGCCAACATGGCGAAATCCCATCTCTACTTTAAAAATACACAACAAAAATTAGCCGGGCATGGTGGCAGGAGCCTGTAATTCCAGATACTCGGGAGGCTGGGGCAGGAGAAATAGCTTGAGCCCGGGGGGTGGAGGATGCAGTGAGCCAAGATCCCGCCACTGCACCCCAGCCTGGGTGACAGAGTGAGACTCCTTCTCAAAAAAAAAAAAAAAAAATTTTTTTTTAATTAAATAAAAAATGACAATACAACAATAAAAAAATACAGTAAACAACTATTTACTTATCATTTACATTGCATTAGGTATTATACTACACCATTGTATATAAGGGACTCGATCTGCTGGAATCTTAGAACCAATCCCCTGCAGCTATGGAGGGATGACCATATAAGCTTTTTAGTCATAGAGCATAATGAAATCAATGTACGTGGAAATAACCTAAAAATATTTTATTATTCAGAATAAGTGTGCTGTTTACACTTTTAAATAAAATGCTTTCCCCGCCCAGTGTCATTGAGGTATACTTCACAAATAGTAAAATTCACTCTTTTTAAAGGTACAGTTTAATGAGTTTCAGCAATTGTATTTGGTTGTAAACACTACTTTTTGTAGAATGATCTTACTTCACACAACTGTATCAGGTAGGATTCTTTGTAAGCAACACAATTCTGGCTATTTTCAGCAAGAAAAAGAGGTTTATTGGAATAAGTGAATTAGGATCTGAACAGCCAGGCCTCAAGAGGGATAGGAGCAAAATGGTGCTGGCAGAAATGGGTCCATGTGGAGCTCAGCCATGTGAATCCCTGGACTTCTGGGTGTGTCTCATTTCTTGTCTCTCCTGTAATTCCAATTCCTGAGTAAGGAAATCCGACTGGACCTGTATGCTTCTGTATAGGTCTATAAGATATAGATTGTGGGAGGGAGACAGTTCTCTAAAGGATGGCCTGCTGATCAAAAGTAAGGACATTCAGTACAAAACCATCTAGAGAATCTCTTGGTTTTTAGCTGGGTGAATAGGAAGGCTTATTTTTTAGTCTGCATAAGGCTGATGACCCAGAAACTTAGAGGCAATATTTATAGCTAATCAGATATTGAACATTTACTATATGCCAATCACTATTTTGAGTGCTTTATATATATTATCTAATTTAATAAGTGGTTTGACATTCCTCTCCATTGCAATTTAAATTCTGGGAAGGTAGGAAGGTACCGATTGTCTTGTTCTTGCTTATTGGTATATTTCTAGTGCCTAGACTGGTGTTAGAAACATAGTAGATATTTAGTAATTATTTGTTAACGGGATACGATGGTGTTAGGAACATAGTAGATATTTAGTAATTATTTGTTAATGGGATACATATTTCCCCTTTGACGGCTGGATGTAGATTTAGTGATAAGGAGACATGTTTTTGTTTTTGTTTTTTCAACAAGATTTTATTCTCTTGCCCAGGCTAGAGTGCAGTGGCATGATCATGGCTCACTGCAGCCTCAACCTCCTGGGCTCAAGCAGTCCCCACTCCTCAGCCTCCTGAATAGCTGGAACTGCAGGCACACAAAACACCGTGCCTGGTTAATTTTCGTATTTTTTGTAGATGGGATTTCACCATGCTGCCCTGAGGCTGGTTTCAAACTCCTGAGCTCAAGAGATCTGCCCGCCTCAGCCTCCAAAAACATGTCTCCCATTAAAACATGTCTCCAGCTAGGCGCGGTGGCTCACACCTGTAATCCCAGCACTTTGGGAGGCCAAGGCAGATGGATCACGAGGTCAGGAGTTCGAGACCAGCCAACATGGTGAAACCCCATCTCTACTAAAAATACAAAAATTAGCCAGGTGTGGTGGCACGCCCCTGTAATCCCAGCTACTCAGGAGGCTGAGGTAGGAGAATTGCTTGAACCTGGGAGGCGGAGGTTTCAGTGAGCTGAGATCACGCCACTGCACTCTAGCCTGGGTGACAGAGCGAGACTCCGTCTGAAAAAAAAAAACAAAAAAACAAAAAAGCCTGTCTCCTTGCCCCGTGTGGTGGCTCATGCCTGCTGGAATTACAGGTGTGAGCCACCGTGCTGGGCAATTAAATGGCCTCTTTTAATGAAGTAGAAAGAATATGGAGATTTGGTTTCTAGTTCTGTACTGCTTTTTCTTACCCGAGTGACCCTTTATAAATGAGCTCCTGTTGGACCAGTGTATTATTGTGGTTGTGAGGCTTAGAGAATATTGGGGGGAAAGTACATTTTGATACAGTGTTCCAAACTTCTTTATTTCTGTGAGGGATAGCTCTTCTTGTTGCTATCCACTGCATCAGATGGGATTAGATTCAATTAAGAGCATCAGAAAACCCCAGATAACCAGTTTTTTTCTTCATGTAAAAATGTACATTTTGCAGTCATAGATTGGTATAGTGGACCTGCTTTATGAAGTCCTCAGGAACCCATGCTCCTTTCACTTCACAGCTTGGCAATCCCTAGGATGTGGCCTCATCCTCATGTTCTAGGGGCTAGGGTCCCCGAACCTCATGCTGGGGACTGGTACCGATCTGTGGCGTGTGAAGAACCAGGCGGCATGGCAGGAGGTGAGCAGCAGGCGAGTGAGCGTGCCCACCTTAGCTCCACCTCCGGTCAGGTCAGCAGCAGCATTCGATTCTCAGAGGAGCGCAGGCCGTTGTGAACTGCGCATGCAAGAGATCTAGGTTGCACGCTCCTTATGAGAATCGAACTAATGCCTGATGATCTAAAATGGGGCAGTTTCATCCTGAAACCATCCCCCACACCATCCCCCTTGGTCCGTGGAAAAATTGGCTTCTGTCAGCCAATTCATGGTCCAGTCCCTGGTGCCAAAAAGGTTGGCGGCTGCTGGTCTAAGGTGTTGTGAATTCCAGGCAGCTGGTTATCCGAAGGGTCAAGGGGCCAAACTTGACCAGCCTTTTTCCTGTAAACTGCCGTACCATACTTCTGCCAACATCCCTTTGTCCAGAATTTAGTCACAAGAATTTAGTTGCAAGGAAGTCAAGGAAATGTAGTCTTTATTTTGACAGCCACATGTTCAGTTAAAAATTCTGTTACTCTTGGCTGGGTGCGGAGGCTCACGCCTGTAATCTCAGCACTTTGGGAGGCTGAGGCAAGAGGATCACTTGAGGTCAGGAGTTTGAGACCAGGCTGGCCAACGTGGTGAAACCCCATGTCTACTAAAAATACAAAAATTAGCTGGGCGTGGGGGTGCACGCCTCTAATCCCAGCTACTCGGGAGGCCAAGGCAGGAGAATGGCTTGAACCTGGGAGGCAGAGGTTGCAGTGAGCCAAGATTGCGCCACTGCACTCCAACCTGGGCCACAAAGCATGACTCTGTCTTAAAAAGAAAAAACAAAAAACGATTACTCTGAAAGAAGGGGAAAATGGATATTATGGGCAACTAGTATACTCTGTTCAAACAGTCACAAACTGCCCCAGGAGAGTAATTGTCTTGCTTAGCTGATCCTTCTGGGAATGCATTTTGGTGTCCCTGCAAATTGCCTTCTCCCAATTTTCTACAGACCAGTCACAGTGTCTGTGAAAGCCATTTGCTATTGCTGAGGGAAAAGGTTGTAGAAAATGCTAAAAAAAAAAAAGAAAAAATCACAAGAGAATTATCAC
The DNA here is from genome assembly GCF_009828535.3 of Hylobates moloch. Lineage (NCBI taxonomy): Eukaryota > Metazoa > Chordata > Mammalia > Primates > Hylobatidae > Hylobates > Hylobates moloch. The sequence continues at coordinate 68,212,734 of NW_026652276.1, forward strand.
CATTGTTTAGTTATCTGTTGTTGTGTAGCAAACCATTCCAAAAGTTCATGGTTTAAAATAGTAACAATTTTTATTTGTCGGGAGTGTAGTGAGTTAGATAGGTCTTCTGCCAGTCTCATTGGGATCCCCCATGTGACTGCATTCAGCTGGCGGCTAGTTGAGACTGGAAGATCCAAGATGGCCATTTTAACAGATGTGGGGCCTTAGCAGGATTGGCTGGAAGTCTGGGGTACTTCTCTTATACTTGGCCTCATTCTCTTTCTAAATGGTCTCTAGACCAAGCTTCCTTATATCTTGGTGTCTGGCTCTCGAGAGAATGGAGGTGTGGCAGTGGCACAGCACACTTACACAGAAATCTTTTGGTCAAGGCAAGTCATGACACCAGCCCAGAGGGATGGGGAGAGGGGAAATAGACTCCACCTCTTGATGAGAGGAGTGACAAAAAATGTGTGGCCATCTTCAATCCACTGCAGTCCACTATTTTCCTAATACAAAATACGTGATGTCTATGTGTTCCTAGAAGTCTTCCTAGTTGATTCTTAGCTCACTTGTTTTTTAGAAGCTCCATTCTTGATTGCTCAAAGGAACTCACAGGAGGAAAATTATTCTCTAGGCTGCAAATACTGGTAATCTGAGTATTTTCATTCTAAAGAGCTGATAAAGTTAAGCTCAGAGTCAGATTCCCATGTCTACCGAGAAGACAGGTATCTATGGATATCAGAGATATCTCTTGATGGCTTGTGATTTTGAGCATCTTTTCATATGTTATTGGGATATCTTATGTAAAAAGTCTTTTTTTCTTGATTAGTTTTTTATTCTGGATATGAGTTCTTTGTTGGATATGTATTACAATGATCTCTTGCCAGTTTGCTTGACTTTTCACTTAAGATTAAATTAAAAAAAATTTTGAGCTGGGCTCAGTGGTGCTCACCTGTAGTCTCAGCTACTCAGGAGGTTGAGGTAGGAGGATCCCTTGAGCCCAGGAGTTCTGGGCTGTAGTGTGCTATGCTGATTGGGTGTCTGCAACGCCACCCATAGTGGCGATCCAGTGTCTGCACTAAGTTCAGCATCAATATGGTGACCTATCCAGAGTGGAGGATCACTAGGTTGTCTAAGGAGGGTGAACTGGTCCAGGTCAAAAACAGAGCAGATCAAAACTCCTGTCCTGATGGGTGGTGAGATCTCTGAATAGCCACTACACTCTAGCCTGAACAATATAGCAAGACCCATATGGAAAAAAATTTCTTTTGAAATAATTTCATGCTTAAAAAAACTCACAGTTGGAAAAATAGTTTTAAAAATTCCTATTTAACCTCTGCTTGGATCCCCTAAGTGTTAAAATCTTTATAACTATAATACAATGATCAAAATCAGGAAATAAACATTGATTTACTAATTGTCCCTCTAATGTCCTTTTTTTGGTCCAAGATTCAATCCCTAATTGTATGTTGCATTTAATTGTTTTTTGTTTTTTTTTTGAGATAGAGTCTCACTCTGTCACCCAGGCAGGAGTACCTTGGCCTGATCATAGCTCACTGCAGCCTCAAATTCCTGGGCTCAAGTGATGCTTCCACCTCAGCCACCTGAATAGCTGGGACTGCAGGCACATTTTATTATGTCAGGCTAATTTTTAACTTTTTTTTTTTTTTTTTTTTTTTGTAGAGATGGGTTCTCACTATGTTGCCCAGGCTGGTCTCAAACTCCTGGCCTCAAGTGATCCTCCCACCTCATCCTTCCAAGTGCCGGGATTATAGGCATGAGCCACTGTGCCCAGCTGCATTTAAGTGTTTTGTTTCCTTAGTTTCCTTTAACCTGGAATACATTCTTAGTCTCTTTTTATATTTGATATCCTTGACACTTTTGAAGAGTACTGGCCAGTTATTGTGTACAGCTCTCATTTGGGGTTTGTTTGATGTTTCCTCATAATTAATTTCAGATTAATATCTGAAATATAGAAGTAACATATGCTTTTCAATACAGTGTATTAGAAAGCACATGATGTTGATTTGTCCACTTTTGGTGATGGTAACTTGGATTGCTCGTTGGTATCTGACAGATTTCTCCACGAAAGGGTTATTATTTTTCCCATTGCAATTAATAAGCATCTTGTACGGGGTCCTTTGAAATTTTGTACATAATATTTTTTCTCATACGTTTGCCCCCTAATTTTGGCATGTGTTATTGATTCTTCCTGAAACAGTTATTATTGTGCTGTTTGCCAAATGGTGATTAAAAAATATCCCTTATTTCTTCTACATTTAGAAGAAACAATTTATAGAAGGAACAATGGAAATTCTATTGTGTAAAATCCTATTGTACAAAAGTTTCCCATTTATTCATGTATTTGATTATAATTTATTTATATCAGTATAGATTCTTAATTTATTCTTTTGGTTATAATCCTTTACTGTTGTTATTTTGTCACTCTAATTGCCCATATTTGGTGATTAGGAGCCTTTATGTTCACTTATGTTCCTTTTGACATGTCCTCTTTATTTTTTGAGTGCTTTCTAGTTTCTGACACCACAGTATCTTTCAGTTATATACAACATATTTTATATTTCAGTACAATATGTTATTTGTACTCTGTCTGCTTCAGCCTTAGGGTACATAAATTTTTATTTAGATATATGATTTTATTTCTCTTAGGTATATATTTAAAAGTAGAATTTCTGGGTCACATGTGACTGTATATTTAACTATTGAGGACTGCCGAACTGTTTTCCAAAGTGGCTGCACCATTTTATATGCACACAAGCGGTGTATGTGGGTTCCAATATTTCACATCCTTGTCAACACTTTTGTTGTTATCTTTTTGATTATAGCCAAGTTGTGAAGTTTTTGATTGGTGTTTTTTCTGGTTTTTTTTTTTTTTGGACACAGAGTCTCATTCTGTTGCCCAGGCTGGAGTTCTGTGGCACAGTCTTGGCTCACTGCAGCCTCCACCTCCCGGGTTCAAGTGATTCTCCTGCCTCAGCCTCCTAAGTAACAGGATTATAGGTGTGCGCCACCACCAGGTAATTTTTGTATTTTTAGTAGAGCCAGGATTTCACCATGTTGACCCAGGCTGGTCTCAAACTCCTGAGCTCAGGTGATCCGCCTGCCTCTGCCTCCCAAAGTGCTGGGATTACAGGCATGAGCCACTGTGCCTGGCCAATTGGTGTTTTCTTGATGGCTAAGAATATTGACATCTTTTCATGTGCTTATGACTTCTTCATTTTGAAAGATATTTTCACTGGGTAGAATTCTAGGTTAACAGTTATTCTAGTGCTTTGAAGATAATCTTCTACTTTATTCCCTTTCTGGGATGCCTATGACAGACAAGTGCTGCATAGTGATGTTGGTCAATGACTGACTGCATATATGACGGAGGTCCCATAAGATTATAACGGAGGTGAAAATTTTCTATCACCTGGTGATATTGTAGCTGTGGTAACTTCATAGTGCAAGGCATTCCTCATGTTTGTGGTGATGCTAGTGTAAACAAGCCTGTGCTGCCAGTCATATAAAAGTATAGCATATACAATTATGTACAGTACATAATACTTGATAATAAATGACAGTTACTGGCTTATGTATTTACTATAGTTAATTTTTGTTTGTTTGTTTTTTGAGACAGAGTCTTGCTCCGTTGCCCAGGCTGGAGTGCAGTGGCCTGATCATAGCTTACTGCAGCCTAGAGCTCCTGGGCTCAAGCAATCCCCCTGCCTCAGCCACCTGAGTATAGCTGTGACTACAGGCACACACCACCCTACCTGGGTAATTAAAAAGATATATTTTTGTAGAGATGGGGACTTTCTGTGTTGCCTAGGCTGGTTTGAACTCCTGGCTTCAAGCGATCTCTTTGCCTCAGCCTCTTTGTGCTGGGATTACAGCCATTAGCCTCCATGCCCAGCCTATACTGTAATTTTTATTGTTACTTTAGAGTGTACTCTTTCTACTTATAAAAAAAAAAAGTAACTGTAAAACAGCCATAGGCAGTTCCTTCAGGAGGTATTCCAGAAGGAGGTCTTGTTATCATAGGAGATGACAGCTCCATGTGTGCTATTGCCCCTGAAAACTTTCCTGTGAGACAAAATGTGTAGGTGGAAGACAGTGATATTGATGATCTGACTCCGTGTAGGCCTGGGTTAATGTACGTGTTTATGTCTTGGTTTTTAACAAAAAAGTTTTAAAAAAGCACACATTTTAAAGATATAAAAAAGCATATGGAATAAGCATATAAAGAAAAAATATTTTTGTACAGCTATACAGTGTATTTGTATTTTAAGCTAAGTGTTATTACAAAAGAGTAAGTTAAAATTAAAGTTGATAAAGTAAAAAGTATTGGTAAGCTAAGGGTAATTTATTGAAGAAAGAAAAATATTAAAAAATAATTTTAGTGTATCCTGAATGTACAGTGTTCATAAAGTCTACAGCAGTGTACAGTAATGTCCTAGGCCCTCACATTCACTCACCATCACTCATTGACTCACCCAGAGCACCTTCCAGGCCTGCAAGCTCCACTCATGGTAAGCGTCCTATATCACTTTTATACTGTATTTTTACTGTTCCTTTTCTATGTTTAGATATATAGTACCTGCCATTGTGTTACAGTTATCTACAGTGTTCAGTACAGTAACATGCTGTACGGGTTTAGCCTAGAAGCAATAGGCTATCCCATATAGCCTAGGTGTGTAGTAGGCTGTACCATCTAGGTTTGTGTAAATATACTCTATAATGTTCACACAATGATGAAATTGCCTAAGGACCCATTTCTCAGAATGTATCTCCATCATTAAGCAATGCATGACTGTAAATGCATGTTCTTCCCTAGATAGTATCCTGCTGAAGCTCTGGTTATTTCTTTCTCCAGTCTTTTTCTCTCTTTGTGCTTCATCTGGATACTTCTATTGCTGTCTTCAAGGTCTTTTGTTTGCAGTGTCCTATCTGCTGTTAATCATGTCCAGTGTATTTTTCATTTCAATTTCATTTTATTTCAAATATTGTATCTTTTTAACAATAATTTTATTTGGATATTTATCATGTGTTTCATTTTCTTCCTCATTGTCTTTATATTAGCTTTTATATCCTTAAGAAAAATTTTAAAAGATTTGTAACAGGCCGGGCGCGGTGGCTCACGCTTGTAATCCCAGCACTTTGGGAGGCCGAGGCGGGCGGATCACGAGGTCAGGAGATCGAGACCACAGTGAAACCCCGTCTCTACTAAAAATACAAAAAATTGGCCGGGCGTGGTGGCGGGCGCCTGTAGTCCCAGCTACTTGGAGAGGCTGAGGCAGGAGAATGGCGTGAACCCGGGAGGCGGAGCTTGCAGTGAGCCGAGACTGCGCCACTGCACTCCAGCCTGGGCGACAGAGCGAGACTCCGTCTCAAAAAGAGCCCAAAGCGAACCTTCAACAGATTTGTAACATTTATTTTAAGGTCCTTTTATGCTACTTCATCTCTCATTACTATATTTGTATTTACCGACTTTTATCCTGATTTTGGTATATATATTTCTGCTTTTTTGCATGTCTCACAATTTTTATTGGATTCCATACACTGTGGATTTTATGTTAAATGCTAAATATTGTTGTTTTCCTTTGAAGAGTATTGGACCTCGGTATGGCATTTAGTTATTTATGTATCAGATTAATTGTTTTGTGTCTTCTTATGATGGATTAATATGATTTTGTGTTCTGGTGCTACTTAAGCCCTAGTACTAAGACCTGACCCTTTTGAGGACTCTATCCAAATTCCCTTTTATTACAAGATCTCTCCACTGTGGCTCATAGGAGTGTGAACTGTTCCAATCTCTGTGTGACCCCTGAGAATTGTTCATCCTACTCTGTTTGGGTGATTCTTTCCCTGGACTTGTAGTGATTGAATTTACTCATGTGCAAATCATTACTTAGCTGTGTTCTTGAGGGGACCCTCTGCAGCTCTTCAGAGTGTTTTCTCTGTGCAGCTCCCGCCTTTCTAGTATACTCTCCCATAAATTCTAGCTGCCTTGGCCTCCTAACTCTCATCTTAGTCTCTTCAACTTGGTGTGACTACTGGGTGCTGTTGGTTTCCCCTCTTGGAATAGTGACTTTGAAAGCATCAGTAGGCAGTAAGCTGGAGCAATTGTAGAGCTTAGTTTATTTGTTATTCTTCTCTCAGGGAACACAGTCCTGTGATGCATATTGTCCTTTGTGTGAAAACTATTATTTCATACATTTTGTCTGGTTTTCTAGCTCTTTGTAGCAGGAGGGCAGTTCTTGTAGCAGAGGGGAAGCAAAACTCCCCAATACCATTTTAAATGGAATTTAAATCTTATTGTCGACTTGTCAATATTCCAGAATGCCTGTTCTTTCATAGAAATCTATGATTTGGGACTTATTTACTTTCTCTTTTTAATAGGTTCTGAATGATCTTTTTGAATAACAGATCTGTTTTCCTAATCACTCTTTCCTAGTATTCAGCAGTAACTGTGTGCCTTAGAGGTACTTAGTAGATTAATGGGTTTTAAGTTTTAATTATTTATTTTTTTTCCCAAGACAAAGTCTCACTCTGTTGCCCAGGCTGGAGTGCAGTGGTGCGATCTCCACTCACTGCAACCTCTTCTCCTGGGCTCAAGCAATTCTACCTCAGCCTCCCAAGTAGCTGTGATTACAGGCATGTGCCACCATGCCTGGCTAATTTTTGTATTTTTAGTAGAGATAGGCTTTCATCATACTGACCAGGTTGGTCCCAAACTCCTAACCTCAAGTGATCTGCCTGCCTCTGCCTCCCAAAGTGCTGGGATTACAGGCTTGGGCTACCATGCCCCGCCTAGTTTTAAAATTTTAAATGAGTTTCTTTTTCAGAATTCTAGTCTATATTGCTGTATCACCACATAATTTCAAATAATTTTTTTTTTTTTTTGCTCCTTAAGGTACAGTTGAGGGCTGGGCATGGTGGCTCACACCCATAATCCCAGCACTTTAAGAGGCTGAAGCTGGCGGATTGCTTGAGTTTAGGAGATCAAGACCAGCCTGTGCAATAGGGTGAAACCCTGTCTCTACAAAAAATACAGATATTAGCCAGGGGTGGTGGTACGCACCTGTAGTCCTAGCTGCTTGAGAGGCTGAAGCGGGAGGGTCTCTTGATCCTAGGAGGTCAAGGCTGCAGTGAGCCATGTTCGTGCCACTGCATTCCAGCCTGGGCAATAAAGTGAGACCCTATCTCCAAAAAATAAGAAAGTTAAAAAAGAAATTACAGTTGACCCTTGAACAGCTCAGGGATTAGGAGCACTGACCCCTGGCCCAGTCAAAGATTTGCGTGTAATTTTTGATTCCCCCAAAACTTAACTACTAATAACCAACTATTGACTGGAAGCCTTACCAATAACATAAACAGTTGATTAAGCTATATTTTATATGTTATTCTATACTGTATTCTTACAATAAACTAAGCTAGAGAAAATAATGTTATTAAGAAAATCATAAGGAAGAGAAAATGTAGTTACTATTCACTAAGTGAAAGTGGATCATCATAAAGGTCTTTGTTATCTTCATGTTGAGTGGGTTGAGGAGGAGAAGGAGGTGGAGGGTTTGGTCTTGCTGTCTCAGGTGGCAGAGGCAGAAGACAGAGAGGAAGTGGAAGGAGAGGAAGGAGGGGCAGGCACATTCAGTGTAAATTTTATTGAAAATAATCTGTGTATAAGTAGACACATGCACTTTGAACATGCATTTCAAACCAGTGTTGTTCAAGGGTTAACTGTATTTGCTTTTTTACTGTTAACTAAACCACAGACTTTATTTGGATTTCACCAGTTTTCCCACTAATGTCCTTTGTCTTTTCCAGTGTTGAATACCATGTTGCATTTTAGTCTTCATGTCTCCTATCTCCTCTAATCTTTGACAGTTTCTGAATGTTTTATTTTTCATGACCTTTAAAGATTTATTTTTGAAGAGTACTGGTTAGGTATTTTGTATAATATTTATCCATTTGAGTTTGATACTTTTTAAAGAAATTATGGTAATAAACACATAATATATGGCCATGTGCAGTGGCTCACGCCTATAATCCTAGCACTTTGGGAGGCTGAGGCAGGAGGATCACTTGAGTTCAGGAGTTCAAGGCCAACCTGGCCAACATGACAAAACCCCATCTCTACTAAAAGTACAAAAAATTAGCTGGCCGTGGTGTCACGCACCTGTAGTCCCAGCTACTCTGGAGGCTGAGGCATGAGAATCGCTTGAACCCAGGAGGCAGAGGTTGCAGTAAGCTGAGATCGTGACACTGCACTCTAGCTGGGTGACAGAGTGAGATTCTGTCTCAAAATAAAAAATGTAATATATTATACAATTTACTATCTTAATCGTTTTTTAATGTGCAGTTCAATTGTGTTAACTATATTCATTGTTGTATAACAGATCTCTAGAACTTTTTCATCTTGCATATCTGAAACTCTATACCCATTGAACAACTTCCCATTTCTCTTTCCCCCCAGCCCCTGGAAACCACCATTCTACTTTCTATTTCCTTGATTTTGACTACTCTAGATGTCTCATATAAGTAGAATATATGAGTATATGAATATAAGTGGAATCATAAAGTGTTTATACTTTTGTGATTAGCTTATTTTACTCAGCATAGTGTCCTTAAAGTTTATTCATGTTGTAGCATGTGACAGGATTTCCTTCTTTTTAAGGGCTGAGTAATATTCTATCATATGTAGATAACATTTTCTTTATCCATTCATCTGTTGATGGACATTTGGTTCTACCTCTCGGCTATTATGAATAATGTATAAATGAACATGGGTTTGCAAATATCTCTTTGAGATCCTGCTTTCAACTCTTTTGGATATATACCCAGAAGTGAGATTGCTGGATCATATGGTAATTCTATTTTTACTTTTTTGAGGAACCTCAAACTGTTTTCCATAGTGTCTATACCACTTTACATTCCTACCAGCAGTGCACAGAGTTCTAATTTCTCTGTACTCTTGCCAACACTTGTTATCTTGTTTTTTTGATAGTGGCCATCCTAATAATTGTAAGGTTATATCTCATTGTGGTTTTGATTTACATTTCTCTAGTGATTAGTGGTTGAGCATCTTTTCATATTTTTTTAGCCATTTGTGTCTCTTTGGAGAAATAATCTGTTGAGAATAGACATTTCTCTAGGTGTGATCATTGCTGCTGAAGTGTTGCTGTTTTTAGGCCTTCTTCTCTGATGGAGTTAGAAAATATGTAATTATACTCACCCATGTATACATGGATTGGTATTTATTTCTGTCATCTTACGTGTTTGTGTATCTATTAGATAGATGCTTTTAACAGTTTAGTTATATCTAAATTGAAAACATTTCGAAAGGACTTTCTACTTCTTTTCCCATGTTTTGGATGGATATTATATATAAATGGTTAATTCAGAATGCTGTGGGAATTTGCACTGGTATCCCTACTTCCCATTACATGCCGCAATTTTGTGTAAAGTTTTACATAAAACATCTATTCAGTCAGATTGACTTAATAGAGTAAAATAGTAATTTCCAAAATAAAGTATTTAGGTCCTAAGTCTAGGGGGCATACGTTTAGTCTAGTCACTGTGTTTTTTTTCTTTTAATGCTATCATTGCTGAAATAAGTTATGTAAACCCATTCTTGCATGAGAGAAATTCCTACAACTTTGAATCTTTCTCCTACTTTTAAGCTTTAATATTAACCTCAAGGGATCTAGGTGTGTGTGTGTGTGTGTGTGTATGTTTAAAAAGTTCTCATTTTACAAAAAGCGTATGGGCTTTAACACTTCAGGCATAGGCCAAAACTTTCAAATTCTTTGCTTTCGCAAGGCTTTTCTTAATAGATTTGAATAGATCAAAATGTCTTTAGTTGCCACTGAAGTCTGTAGTAATGATCCTTATAAATTTTTCTTTTTCCTTCTTCCTTATTTCTTTTTACTTTTTTATACCTGCAAAGCTGTTATAAGCTACAGATGACTTGGGTTTCATGAAATTTAAAATTCGTCTAAAATGAGACAGTCTGTGAAAATGGATATTTGTCTTCTAAGTTTAGTTTGAATGTATGTAAGAATTTTTTCTGCCTAAGGAATTTTCTTTTGCTACGTTTTACCATATAATATGTTTTAAGGGATACATTTAAAAAAATCACAAAACATACTTATTTTTGTCCAGGTAGACGATATAAAATGCTGTACACAGTAATAGCCATAAATTTGAAAAAAACTCCATAAACAACCTATGGCCTTTTTAGAATTGCAATTGACTGTGGTAATAGCAATGAGCAGTTTTTAAACTACAGTATACAAAAATGCAATAACATTTTATTTTGTCTTCATAACATTAGGTCCAAGTGTCCTATAAATGTTTAAATTAATAGATTTAAATTTTGTCTTAAGTACTTTTATTACAACATTATTCTGCAATATTTTCATTGTAGGTATACAATATTTTCATTACATTTTAGATAAATAAGGATTCCCGGACTCTTCTGGCAACTTAACTATCACTCTTTATTTTAAATTTTTTCACGGAGAGGGGAAGAAGGTATGGAGTGTGGGCCAGTCTGTGTTACCAATTACTTGAGTAGGCTTTTGTAGTTTTCTCTTGAGGAAAATATCCCCAGCGGAAAAACTGGTGGTGTACCTGAGGTTCTCCAAGTCTCCTCCAAATGTTTTGTTGGTTTCTTTCTCCTTCAGCATCAGCTTTCTATGGGTGTAAAGTCTGGATCCTTGCATCCTTCTTTTGCCCAGAATGGGCACAGGTCCCCAGGGTAAAAGAGGCTGTGGAGGTCAAATCACTTCTTCCAAATTTTTTGTTTTCATTTTCAGAATCCCAGACCCTTGAAACAGATGACTTCTGTATCCCACATTTTAGATGGCTTTTCTAGTTCTGGTTGGGATTGTTGGCCTGCTGTTAGCTTTTACATCTCATCCAGAAGAAGTTTCTCACTTACTTCCAGCCCCCAGATGACCTGTTGAAGAAATCTGGTTTTTAGTCTTACAAAATTTTCCAGAGTCTGGATTTTATTGACTTTATCCCTGTGGTATCATTTAATATGTTATTCTGTCCTCTGTATTTTCTGTAAACTAGCAGTAACATGTAAAATGTCGGTCAGACTAAGATGACAGATGATGTATATACTTCTTTCGGGAGGTACTATTTTTTTCTCCTCTTTTTGCAGCACTCACTCTCATTGGTAATTATTACCAAGATCCATTAATTTGTTAGGGGATGCAGAATGGTGCTATTCTAAGTTTTTATTCTTTCCTCATTTATTGGCTGGAATATGTCTGTAAAATAATTTTCTTTTCATAACTATTGGTTATTCTGAAAGTACAGTTTGTATAGGAAAGACACGGTAACCACTTTAACAGTCTTCAAAGAATTAATCACCTAGCATACTTAAAAGATGGCCACTGAGAGTTTAAAATTTCGTTTTGGATTTTACTCTATATAATATTTGGTACCGTATTATCATTTTTTTTATTTTTAAAATTTTATTTCTTTTTTCATTTTTTAAGACATGAATGATAAAGTATTATCACATTTTTTTTAAAAAAATGGCTGATGTTAACGTGAGTGGGCTTTCTCTGAGCATGTATTGCTTGATAGCAGTCAAATGATTAGAAAAGTAGTGACTAGTTTATTCCCTATTGATAGATATTATATTTTCTTGATTTAAGTCATACCTTGAATAAAATTCACATTTTGACTTTCATAATTCACAATTCTAGACTCACCAGTAATCCTTACATACTAATGATTAGAAGGCAGTTCTGAGTGCCAACCTCCCATTTCCTATCAGATACTAGACATTTAGCATCTCTTTCCCAATTCAGAGTTTTTGGAAAGTCATTGACTTAACTAGAGACATGCCTTCTACATTTCATGCTAGAGAAGGTTTTGTTAGGTATAGATGAAGTGATGCTGGTACAATCAGGTATATTATGAAAAAAATAGATTTTGTAGTATGACATGAAACTCTAACTTATAACAAAGATTCTTTGAGAACATGCTTTTCAAGTTTCAAATAGACTGTGATGGGGAAATAACCTAATTATAAGTCATGAGCTGCCGCTTTACCGTTGTAAATTTCATTCACTTCTGTTAGTAAAAAATGTATTATTCCTTTTTCCCTCTCTTTGTAGATTGGTTTTATATTCCTCATGGATCTTATTTGAGCATTGAAATTAGGGTGAGATGAATTTTTCTTGGTGTTAACTTAAGAATTGATTGAAATTGCTTTTATTCGTTTTAGGAAATCTACTTTCTTCAATGTATTAACCAATAGTCAGGCTTCAGCAGAAAACTTCCCATTCTGCACTATTGATCCTAATGAGAGCAGAGTACCTGTGCCAGATGAAAGGTTTGACTTTCTTTGCCAATACCACAAACCAGCAAGGTAAGAGATATTTTATGCTATTTATTTGGTGGTTTTGTGTAGACCGGGCAGATGTTTAAAGTCATATAGAAGAGTTTTTCTTTTAAAATTAATGTAGCATTATTGTTTTGGGTGATTATAAAAGTAATGCAGAAGGCTGGGCACGGTGGCTCACACCTGTAATCTCAGCACTTTGGGAGGCCCAGGAAGGCAGATCACGAGGTCAGGAGTTTGAGACCAGCCTGGCCAACATGGTGAAACCACTGTCTACTAAAAATACAAAATTTAGCCGGGCATGGTGGCGGGTGCCTGTAATCCCAGCTACTCGGGAGGCTGAGGCAGAAGAATTGCTTGAACCCAGGAGGTGGAGGTTGCAGTGAGCCGAGTTATGCCACTGCACTTCAGCCTGGGCAACAGAGCAAGACTCCGTCTCAAAAAGAAAAAAAGTAATGCAGACTATGGAGAAGGGTGTAGAAGGGTATACCTAGTTGTTAACATTGCAATTTTTTTTTTCTGGGGAGTATGAAATAGAGGGAGTAATTAGTCTGTATTATGTGATCTCATTCATGTAAAACTAAATGCGTTTGTTTATATGCATAAAAAATGTATGAAATGATCATAGACTAACTGATGATTATCTCTGGGTAGTGGAATTTTTAGGTGATTTTTACTTTATTCTTATATTCCTCTATGTTTGAATTTTTTTACAATAAGCATGTATTATGTCTTCAATTAAAAAAATAAGTAAAACTGTTTTATTAGGAAAAAGTGAGATAGTTTAAGTTCATTGTAGGAAGTTCAGACAGTAGGGAAATGTATAATGAGAGGAGTGAAAACCACCTCTACTTCCTCTACCTTGATATAACAGTTGTAAATACTTTGGGGATATATCCTTCCATAATTTCCTGACTTTGTGCACACTTACTTACAGAAATAGAATACTTGTTTTACTTGGGATATTATTAATATCTTTCTGGATTAAGCAATACAGACTTAAGTAATAATTTCTAATATAATACTTATATTTATTGCTATGTTACATAAATGTAGCACAGTTTACCATTTGCTTATTATTGATAATTTAGTTTGTTTTTAATAATTTACTATTTTTAATGTCCTGATAAATCCCAAGTTTCTGTCTCATTTCTTGAACTCTGCAGAACTCCAGATTTCTATCTCTAACTGCCTCCTTGATATTGACACTTGGAGGTCTGATAGGTGCCTTAGACTTGATATGTCCAAAATGACCTCTTGATTTCACCTTCTTGCACCAAATTCTTCTTCAGGACTGCCATAACTCAATAAATAGCACTGTCATTTCCTCAGTTGCTTAAATCAGTGCCCACCATTTATCTTTGATTCTTCTCTCCCCTCACCCCGTATCCAGTCTTATCAGCAATTTTGTGAGTTCTAACTACAAAGTATATACTGAACTCATTCACTTTTCTCACTTTCACTTACTAGTTGTAGCATCCATTGATTTTTTTGATGAATTAATTTTTACTATGAGGATTCTCACATGGTGATTTTGTAATTCTATCATTCCTCCTTCATTTGTTACTACTGTAATGTAAGGAAAAGCTTTCTCATCTTCATCTGTTCATTCATGTATTTATTCAGATGAGTGTTATTTTATTGGTTTCAATCTGTCACAAACATTGATTTGATGCTCAAATTATATCCCTCAGATTTGCTCTTCAGGCTGACTTCAGTGTCCTTTCTAAAACCTTTTTATTTTTAAATGATTTTAAATTTATATAAAAGCTGCAAAAGTACACAAGTGCTTATATACCCTTGCATACCCAGATTCTTAGAACCTTTGAGAATAAGTTATAGACATGATGCCATATTATACTTTGGTTCTTTAGTTTGTATTTACTATATACAAAGTTATCCTCCCACAAAACCATATGGTTTTACCATAGTAAACCATCAAAATCAGGGTAGTTTACTATGGGATTAACACTGATCCCATATTACCATCTAATTCATAGACTTTATGTAGATTTTTTCGGTTGTTCCAATAATATGCTTTGTTGAATCTAAACCAGGATCATGTATTTGTTCGGTTGTTTTTTATCTCTGTTTTTTCCTTTCTTTTCTTTTTAAAATAGAGATGGGGTATTGCTATGTTGCCCCAGGGTGGTCTTGAACTGTCGGCCTCAAGCATTCCTCCTGCCTCATCCTCCCAAGATGGTGGGATTACAGGAATGAGCTACTGTGCCTGGCCTTTCTTTTCTTTCTTTCTTTCTTTTTTTTTTTTTTTTTTTTAAAAGACAGAATCTTACTGTGTTGCCCAGGCTGGAGTGCAGTGGTGTGATCATAGCTCACTATAGCCTCAAACTCCTGGGCACAGTCAAATGATTCTCTCACCTCAGCCTCCTGAGTAGCTGGGACTACAGGCACATGCCACTGTGCCTGGCTAAGTTTTAAATTTTTTGTGGAGATGGGGTCTTGCCATGTTGCCTAGGCTGGTTTGAACTCCTGGGCTCAAGTAATCCTCCCCTCTTGGCCTCCCAAAGTTGTGCCCAGCCCCACCAGCCTGTTTCTATTGAAGAACATTAATAAGGCTGGGTGCAGTGGCTCACGCCTGTGATCCCAGCACTTTGGGAGGCCGAGGTGGGTGGATCACCTGAGGTCAAGAGTTCCAGACCAGCCTGACTAACATGGAGAAACCCCATCTCTACTAAAAATACAAAATTAGCCGGGCGTGGTGGCCCATGTCTGTAATCCCAGCTACTCAGGAGGCTGAGGCAGGAGAATTGCTTGAACCTGGCAGGCAGAGGTTGCAGTGAGCCGAGATGGTGCCATTACACTCCAGCATGGGCAACAAGAGCAAAACTCCTTCTCAAAAAGAGAACGACAGAAATTCCTGCCGTCGAAGAGTTGGATACTCAGCGTCGCTGGCAGCCGCTGTACTTGGAAATTCGAAATGAGTCCCATGACTATCCTCATAGAGTGGCCAAGTTTCCAGAAAACAGAAATCGAAACAGATACAGAGATCTAAGCCCATATGATCACAGTCGTGTTAAACTGCAAAATGCTGAGAATGATTATATTAATGCCAGTTTAGTTGACATAGAAGAGGCACAAAGGAGTTACATCTTAACACAGGGTCCACTTCCTAACACATGCTGCCATTTCTGGCTTATGGTTTGGCAGCAGAAGACCAAAGCAGTTGTCATGCTGAACCACATTGTGGAGAAAGAATCGGTTAAATGTGCACAGTACTGGCCAACAGATGACCAAGAGATGCTGTTTAAAGAAACAGGATTCAGTGTGAAGCTCTTGTCAGAAGATGTGAAGTTGTATTATACAGTACCTCTACTACAATTAGAAAATATCAATAGTGGTGAAACCAGAACAATATCTCACTTTCATTATACTACCTGGCCAGATTTTGGAGTCCCTGAATCACCAGCTTCATTTCTCAATTTCTTGTTTAAAGTGAGAGAATCTGGCTCCTTGAACCCTGACCATGGGCCTGCGGTGATCCACTGTAGTGCAGGCATTGGGCGCTCTGGCACCTTCTCTCTGGTAGACACTTGTCTTGTTTTGATGGAAAAAGGAGATTATATTAACATTAAACAAGTGTTATTGAACATGAGAAAATACCGAATGGGTCTTATTCAGACCCCAGATCAACTGAGATTCTCATACATGGCTATAATAGAAGGAGCAAAATGTATAAGGGGAGATTCTGGTATACAGAAACGATGGAAAGAACTTTCTAAGGAACACTTATCTCCTGCCTTTGATCATTCACCAAACAAAATAATGACTGAAAAATACAATGGGAACAGAATAGGTCTAGAAGAAGAAAAACTGACAGGTGACCAACGTACAGGACCTTCCTCTAAAATGCAAGATACAGTGGAGGAGAACAGTGAGAGTGCTCTACGGAAACGTATTCGAGAGGACAGAAAGGCCACCACAGCTCAGAAGGTGCAGCAGATGAAACAGAGGCTAAATGAGAATGAACGAAAAAGAAAAAGGCCAAGATTGACAGACACCTAATATTCATGACTTAAGAATATTCTGCAGCTATAAATTTTGAACCATTGATGTGCAAAGCAAGACCTGAAGCCCACTCCGGAAACTAAAGTGAGGCTCGCTAACCCTCTAGATTGCCTCACAGTTGTTTGTTTACAAAGTAAACTTTACATCCAGGGGATGAAGAGCACCCACCAGCAGAAGACTTTGCAGAACCTTTAATTGGATGTGTTAAGTGTTTTTAATGAGTGTATGAAATGTAGAAAGATGTACAAGAAATAAATTAGGAGAGATTACTTTGTATTGTACTGCCATTCCTACTGTATTTTTATACTACTTTTTGGCAGCATTAAATATTTTTGTTAAACTAAAAAAAAAAAGAAATTCCTGCCAATAAAAAAAAGAAGAACATTAATAAATGTTTTTGGTAGTCTGTGTTTATTACCGTATAGCGATTAAAAAGATGTTTAACATCATTTTAGTCTCGAGAGTTCTAAAGTAGTATTTTATTCTAGAAGTATTTTGTTCAAGTAGTCATGAGATCATTGGTGTAATACATCAGAAATCCCTGAATTAAATCTCAAGTTTTAATTTTTTGAGATTATTGTATTAATAGTTTAAACCTTATCCTAGCCATAAATCACAAATCAGAATTGAGAAGCTCATTTTCAATAGAAAATAGAATCTCAGAGCTGAATATCCTCCTGTCTAGTTTCCTCATAAAAAGAAACTTGAAGCCTAGAAAGATGAAAAATTTGTTCATGGTCACACTTATAGTTATGTCAACCAGAAATAGAACTCCAGGCTTCTCACTTCAAATTTAGTGCCATTCTACCCATATGCATGCTACTTACTGGACTTCTGCATTAGTCCATTTTGTATTGCTATAAAGGGTTATCTGAGGCTGGGTAATTTATAAAGAAAATAGGTTTATTTGGCTCATGGTTCTGCAGGCCATACAAGCACAGCACCAGCGTCTGTTTGGCTTCTGGCGAGGCCTCAAAGTTTTGTTTTGTTTTTTTTTTTTTTTTTTTTTTTTGAGGAGTTTTGCTGTTGTTGCCCAGGCTGGAGTGCAATGGCGTGATCTCAGCTCACTGCAACCTCCACCTCCCGGGTTCAAGCGATTCTCCTGCCCCAGCCTCCCGAGTAGCTGGGATTACAGGCATGTGCTACCATGCCCTTCTAATTTTGTATTTTTAGTAGAGATGGGGTTTCTCCATGTTGGTCAGGCTGGTCTCAAACTCCTAACCTTAGGTGATCCACCTGCCTTGGCCTTCCAAAGTGCTGAGATTACAGGCATGAGCCACTGCACCTGGACAAGGAAGCTTTAACTCATGGCCAGAAGATGAAAAGGGTGTGTCACATGGAGACAGGGGGAGCAAGAGAGAGTGGAGAGAGGCACTAGACCCTTTTAAACAACCTGCTCTCCAGTGAACTAACAGAGTGAGAACTCACTCATTACTATGGGGAGGGCACCAAGCCATTCATGAGAGATCCACCCCCGTGACCCAAACGCCTCCCACCAGGCCCCACCTCCACCACTGGGCATCACATTTCAACATAAGTTTTGGAGGTGACAGAACATCCAAACTATATCAACTTCATATTTATCATATGGGTGGTTTTAGTTGTTAGAAATATCATTTAGGATGAATTTAGTTGCCCTTAACACAGTGAGTTAAAGAGCTGATTTATTGAGTTAGTAACGGGTAGCACAGTGTTTAGCTCAGCGATATCATCAAAGGCCTGGCTTCTTTCCCCTCTTCAGTTTACTTTATTAACTTGATCATAAGGTTGTCTTCCCCTTGTGGTCACAGGATAGATCTGTATACTTTCTCGTCCATGTTCAGAGTGAAATGGGATTGCTTCTAGAAGCTCTCCCAGAAGACTGATGAGCTTCTATTTAAGAGCCTTCTATACCCCCTCCAGTAAACGTCTTAAGTCTTTTCATGTCTTTTTTGTTTTTTAAGAGGTGGAGTCTCACCATGTTGCCCAGGCTGGACTTGAACTCCTGGGCTCAAGCCATCCTCCCTCCTGCTTCAGCCTCCCAAATACTTGGGACTACAGATGTATGCCACCATGCCTGGCTTCTTAAGTTCTTTGAGGCAATTAGGGCAAGGTGAAGGTCCTAGAATTTTTTTACTTTGCCTAGGAATGCGATTAAACTGCTTAGTGAAGTCCGGAGCTACATGCCCCACTTCTAGAGTTAGGGGTAGAGCAAGCTTCTCCAAAGCTTTGGGCTCTGCTGGAGAGGAATGGCTACCAAAATGAAAATCAGTATAGGTACCAAGAGAGGGGACAGTGGATGCTGGGGAGGCAGTCACTGTGTTCAACCACAAACTAACCACATTTATGTGGTTTTAGTGGATTTGGTGGTAACAATAATCAAGTAATTTCAATCTGTGATACTTCTTTATAGCATAATTATTTTGAAAGGACTAATTTTCCATGCCAATAATAGGGAAGTCTTTTGTGGAACTTTTATGTTGTATTTTATCAGGTAGTGAAATTGACATTCTGAAAAATGAATGCTCTTGAAAATTGACAAAGGATACAAAATTACATTATATATACTTTTGTCATATGACATTAAAAGTAGCTTTTATTTATTGATATACTTAAATCTCCATTTTTACATGGCAGTCTGATTTTCCTAACTTGGTTTTTAACTGGTGTTAAATGTGCCTTTATTTAGCAAAGCAAAAGTTATTTTGTATATAGCCTAATTTGGTTGCTGTTATCAACAACTAGGTTATTACTATGCTGATAACTGGTTCTCAGCATCACATGCTTTTTTTTTTGTTTAATAACACTTGGGTGATCAAATGCAAACTCAGACAGCCTGTGTTTGAATCCCAGTTTTGTCACTGCTGGCTGAGTGATCCTGAATACAATAGATTTCTTAACTCCTCTAAGGCATAATTTCCTTATCTTTAAAGTGGACTTAATAAATAGGATCCATCTTATAGAGTTGATTTGAACTTTGAAGTGAGATAATACATGTAAAATACTTAATTTAGTGTCTGGCACAAAGTTACTTGGCTCATTTTATGATGATTACCTCAGCATACTCTAAACATTCTTCACCGCTTTTGAGTGTGTGTGCATGTGCCAATAGAACTTTATAGTAAAATTAATGATAAGAGTTTTAATTTCAGGAACATGATAAATACATTTATCCTGTTTTAGTTTTCTCCCTCATTATCCTAGGTAAGAAAGTCCGAATGTATTACAAGGCCATTTCTAATTTTTTTTTCTGGAGGGGTGGATATTCATTTATCAAATCATTATTGTTCCATTGTTCTAGAAAGGAAAGAATTTATGTGAAATGTTCGGGGAATTCATTTGGTTAATAGATAAGTTCTTAGTACTGTTTTATAATAAAGCCATCTTTTGTTTTTCAGCAAAATTCCTGCCTTTCTAAATGTAGTGGATATTGCTGGCCTTGTGAAAGGAGCTCACAATGGGCAGGGCCTGGGGAATGCTTTTTTATCTCATATTAGTGCCTGTGATGGCATCTTTCATCTAACACGTAAGTACAGTTTATTTAATCATTGATTTCATTCAGATCAGTGTTTTCTTTCCATTAGTGCTCAAATAAAATTAGAAATGACTAATGGAAGATTGCTTTGCTTTACCAGATGAATCTTGGGTTTGTCTGTAAATCTGTGACTTTAATGTTACTTAGTATCACCTCTGTATCTGAAGGCTTATTCCATAGCAAGTATATGCTGCATTGAGATTATATTTGAATTGAACTTTATTCCCTGTTCTGGATTAGAGCAATCAAGAAGTGTTTCTACATGGAACTTCGTTCATTGTAAAGACATTTTGAAATTGTCTTAAATTGTGGAACTTTATTCCTTTTCTGTGTGTTAAGAAGGCAGAATTGTTAGAGAAGGGCATTCTGATTATTTAACAAGAGAGAAGGACTTCTGGGTTATCTATCAGAGATGAAAGGATTAAAGAGAAACTATAGATCAGCTAGTCCTCATGGAGAGAGGAATATAAAGCAAAGAGAAAAAATAGAACTGTGGCTTAGTTTGGGCTCTGTTGACCGACTATAAAAGTGAGCCAATCGCATAGTAATTTTCTGACAAAATAGAGTGTAGGTTAAGGCTTAGGTCAAGGCTGTACTTTGTGTTAATAGTATTATAATGAGCAAATTAATAGAAACAAAGAAAACACAAGTTAGAGGTGAGATGGCCAGCTGTGGTCTGGTTAAGTGCATTTGTTTCTGGTCCTCAACTAGATAACTATAGTAATTGAGAGTGAGCATTTAGAAAATATAGCAATTTGACTAATTTTTTGGTCATTTGAATAAAGTAATAATACAATTCTGCTGGTACTTTTTGTGTGCCTTTTATAAAACACGATTTACCTCTGTGGTTTGCATAAGCTGGCTAGAAAAAAGGTTTGTTTGCCTAGTATTAGGTTGGTGCAAAAGTAATTGCAGTTTTGCCAACATAATGCCCAAAACTGCAATTACTTTTGTACTAACCATATAATTCATTTGTATTGTATTTTACAAAACCCCATGACAGACAATTGGAGAAGCATTGATCTAGGTAGTTTAATTTGGGTGAAGGTATGGTAAGACCTCTGGGAAGTCTAGATAAAGAATGAGGCTGTGATGGGGAAGTGATCCAGTTTTGTAGAGAAGTTTTAACTAAAGCCTGTACATTGGCAGAACCTCTGTTTTCCTGACTGGTTTTCTTCTGGTTTTGGTGACTGATGTGAGGATTTCAAAGAGAAGATGGAGTGAAGTGTGACTCCTGGATTTCTGGACCAGGTCACTTGAATGAATTGTGATACCATTCATTGAGACGTTAAACACAGAAAAGTAGCAGATATTGAGAGAGATGATGATGAGTTCAGTTTGGGACAATTTAAAAATTTTGTAGTTGGGGCATCTTGATAGGTGTCTGTCAGAAAGTAGAATTGATAGGACACACGTGACAGAAGGATCGGGGCAAGAGAGCTGAAGATTTGGGTATGAGAGAGTGAGTTGATGGGTGGAAAATAACTTAAAATAGAGTGGGAGTGAAAATAGGAGAGCACTGAAAAATGGAAGGCTTATGGATCTGATTCCCTGATAAGGTTTCATAACAGGTAAGTTGAGTGTAAGGGTGTTGTGTGGTTAGGGAGGGATATTTGACTTAAAATTTTCCAAGCCGGAGCAATTTAGGATGATGGTAAGGTCCTGATGATGTTGGTAATAAAAATGTCTGGTTTTGTTGTTTCTTACATAATATTCATTTGATGTGGTTTTCTAACCCTTGGGGGGAGAAATGAATTTGGTGAGGAGCATACATACTATACTGTATTTAAGTCAGGCTAAAGATACCATCATTAAGGAAGGAAAGAAAATCGAATTAAAGTAGATACTATGCTCTCTTAGAGTGATTGATGTCAGAATGTGAAAGTGCCAAAATATGCATCTTAGAATTGATGAAATACAGTGTATATATTATTGTATAGTACATAGAACACTGAATGATACATTTATAATCAGAATTTTAAAAAAATCCTTAGATTTATAGTCAGAAAAAAAGACTTGTAGAGATTAGAAAGATTAGGGATTACTTTGAGGCTATGAAAATTGATAATTCTTTAATTTCAACAGTCAGATATATGTTAGTGTTTAGAGTACTTTTCAGCTTTCTATTAGAACATCCAAAAGTTAGGGGACAGAAAAAATTGTTAATGAGAAGTTTTAGTTTATCACTGAATTTTAATTTATTAATATCATGTTTCTCTCCATTAATTTGATTAATTTTTAAAAATTAACTTTTGCCTCACCTAGTTTACTTCCCTTGGCTATTAGAAATATGTAAAATATATACATTGTTGCAAACACATATACTTGTTTAAAATGCAAATACTCATCTTGGTGGATTTGCTTTGGCTTTAAATCTTTAAATCAGTCTATCTTATTCATTTGACCCATTTGACTCTTATAAGTGTGCTAGATGCTGAGGAATGTATTGGTGAGTAAGAACAGATGTGACCATTTTTCTCATGAGCTTTTAATCCAGTGGAGGATATAGATAGACATTGAATAAAATGGTCACATAAATATTAGATGTCTTTCCAGTTGTGTACAAGGAGAAAGGAATATGTGTGTGAGTATGCAGTGTTACCTTGAGGAGGTGACAGTTATGCTGAGAGGTAAAAGCTGAATGGGAGCTAAGTTAGCAAAAGGAGGAAAGGAAAGATTGATTATTCAGAGTAAATGGTTTGTTTCAAGGCCCTATGGTAGAAAGGAGCCTGCTGCCTGAAGAACTGCCATGGTGGTTAGAATGAATAATGAGGAGTAGGAGCGATGGAAAAGAGCCCAGGGTTATAGTTAGGGATGTGATTAAGTTCACCATATTAAAGATATCCATCTCAAATGGCTTAAATATAAAGGATTTTATTTATTTATTTGAGACGAAGTCTTGCTCTGTTCCCCAGGCTGGAGTGCAGTGGCATCGTCTTGGCTCACTGAAACCTCCACCTCCCAGGTTCAAGCAATTCTCCTGCGTCAACCTCTCCAATACCTGGGATTACAGGGGCACACCACCACGCCAGGCTACTTTTTATATTTTTAGTAGAGACAGGATATCACCATGTTGGCCAGGCTGGTCCCAAACTCCTCACTTCAAGTGATAAGCCCACCTCAGCCTCCCAAAGTGCTGAGATTACAGGTGTGAGCCACTGTGCCTGGCCTAAATATAAAGGATTTTAAATGGACAGTTGAGGTGGGGATGGAGGCAGATGAAATTGTTCCAGTAGCTTATTTTGCAATTACAGTATTCAGTTGAGTTGCACTTTTAATGTTTTAACCAATCAAAATGGGCTGAGCACAGTGGCTCATGCCTGTAACCCCAGCATTTTGGGAGACTGGGGTGGGCAGATTGCTTGAGTTTGAGACCAGTCTGGGCAACACGGTGAGACTCCTGTCTCTACCAAAAATACAAAAAATTAGCTGGATATGGTGGCGTGTGCCTGTGATCTCAGCTACTTGAGGCTGGATTGGGAAGGCTGCTTGAGCCTGTGAGGCAGAAGTTGCAGTGAGCCAATATCACGCCACTGCACTCCAACCTGGGTGGCAGAGTGAGACCCATCTCAAAAAAAAAAAAAAAAAAAAAAAAGAGAAGAAGGGAAATAAAAATGGAGTAAGTTGCCAATAGTTTGAATTTTCATTTTGTATAAAACTATATTTCCAAGATACTGATAATGATTTCCCTAGATGATGTTTGAGCATAAACAATGTAGAATACTTTTTTTTTTTTAAAGAGTCAGGGTCTTGCTATGTTATCTGGGCTGGTCTTGAACTCCTGGACTCAAGCAGTCCTCCGCCTTGGCCTGCCAAAGTGCTGGGATTACAGTCAAGAGCCACCGTGCCCGGCCAGTAATGTGTAAAGCTTCTTTCACACACAAAATGTATTTGCCCAGGTGTGGTGGCTCATGCCTATAATCCTAGCACTTTGGGAGACCTAAGCAGATCACTTGAGCTTAGAAGTTCAAGAGTGGCCTGGGAAGCATAGGGAGACCACATTGCTACAAAAAAAAAAAAAAAAAAATTAGCTCCCTTGGTGGCCTGTGCCTTGTCCTTCCAGTTACTTGTGAGGCTGAGGTGGGAGAATCACTTGAGCTCAAGAGTTCGAGGCTGCAATAACCTGTGATTGCACCACTTGCACTCCAGCCTGGATGACAGCAAGATCCTCTCTCTAAAAAAATAAAAAAGATTAAAAGAATCTGTACACATTACGTAGTTTGTTTACCCCCAAATAACGTCCCCTCCCACCTGCTGGGGTTTGCTGCCTAACATAAAGGTATTTCAGATCCCTACCCCCATTAGTCATTTAGAGTTCTCGCTGAAGTTTTATTTTCAGTAGTTTTCTTGTTTGCAAAGAGGACAAGCAAGATAGTAGAAATCATGAAAGATTATTTTCTTGTTTGAATATGTGCAGATCTGGAGTTACTGTAGTTTTTTAAAGTATATGAAAGTATACTGTATGCTAACTCGTAACTATGGATTCAGCTATATAAACAGGAGTTTATCTTTCACTAAACAAGTGTTGCTGAGGTGAAAGTTAGGTCTTATTTTGACAATAAATATAACAACTGTCAGGATTTGCATGAGGAATTACAAGAGCTCATCTTTTTATTCTGGTGGTTTTTTTAATCAGGAAAGCTTTGTGAGAAGTATTTTTATAGTACAAATGAATGTCTGCTTATTAAATTTAATTTGAAAACAGAATCAGAGTCTTCATTTATTGGAGGGTCACTTATTTTTCTTGCCCTAGTTTAAATCCTTGGAATACTTTTCCAAAAGAATATTGGTTCTTCAGTGATAGTAAGCAGCTGAAAAAAAAGATTCAAAGCCAGGTGCAGTGGCATATGCTGGTAATCCTGCTACTCAGGAGGCTGAGGCCCGAGGATTGTTTGAGCCCAGTAGTGGAGGCTGTAATGTGTTATGACTGTGCCGGTGACTAGCTACTGCACTGTAGCCTGGGCAACACAGTGAGACTTTGTTTCTTTAAAAAAAGAGAAAGAGAATACTGATTCAAGAATGATCTAATAATCTGCTGTCTAGGTGAAACTTCACGTATAGCTAATTGAAAATTCTCATCTTGTGTGTAAGCCCAGTTTGCAGCAAATGTGGACTAATTTTATATAGCAGGTAGATGCAGCATTAAGAATTTTTCTATACACAATAATATGGATGAATCTCAAAATATGCTGAGTGGAAGAAGACAGTCCAAAAAAAGAGCATATACTATGATTCCATTTATATAAGATTCTAGAAAATGCACACTAATTAGAAAGCAGATCATGGTAGCCTGGGGGAGGGGCAGAGAGAGGGATTATAAAGGGCTGTGAGGAAACTCTTGGGGGTGGTGGAGATGCTCATAATCTTGATCGTAGTGATGGTTTCACAGATGTAGGCATATGTCAGGACATGTATACATCTGACTGTACACTTTTGTACATTTTGTTGTATGTCACTTTCACCTCATTAAAGCAAAAAAAGTGGGAACGAAAACTTTTCGTATACTTATCCTTTTAGGGGAGGTTTGTTTGTACTCTGTACTTTGTTTCAGCAGTGTAAGCGTTGGAAATAATGTCATACTTTTAGATAATAATTAGCAGGTTGGTGCAGCTATTTGTATTGATTTAAAAATGAAAATAGGGCTGGGTATGGTGGCTCATACCTGTAATCCTAGCACTTTGGGAGGCTGAGGCGAGTGGATTACTTGAGCCCAGGAGTGCGAGAGCAGCCTGGGCAACATAGTGAGATCTCATCTCTAGAAAAAAAAAATAAAAGGAAAAATAAAACTTGATTATTTTTGAGCCTTAAAATTTTGTAAAGAACTTTGGGTTTTGGTGCAATTATAGTGAAATTATTTCTCTCTCACACATCAATCTTGGAAGTACAAAAATCTTTTCAGTTACAGAATTTGTTAAACTTGATTCCAAAATACAGTTGACCTTTGAACATACTGGGGTTAGGGGAGCTGACCCCTGCACAGTTGAAATTTGCATATAACTTTTGACTCCCCAAAAACTTAACTACAAATAGCCTACTGCTGACTGGGAGCCTTACCAATAATATAAACAGTGAATTAACACATATCTTGTATGTTGTATATTTATGTTCTATATTCTTACAATAAAGTAAGCTAGAGAAAAGAAAATGTTTTCAAGAAAATCATGGCCAGATGCTGTGGCTCAGGCTTGTAATCCCAGCACTTTGGGAGGCTGAAGGTGGAGGATTGCTTGAGTCTAGGAGTTTGAGACCAGCCTGGTCAACATAGAGAGATCCACATCTACAAAAGAGAACATTAGCCAGCATTGTGGCATGCACCTGTAGTCCTAGCTACTCAAGAGGCTGAGGCAGGAGGATTGCTTGAGCCCAAGAGTTTGAGGCTGTGGTGAGCTATGATTGTGCCACTGCACTGCAGCCTGGGTGACAGAGTGAGACCCTGTCTTAAAAAAAAAAAAAAAAAGGAAGAGAATATGCATTTACAGTACTATACTGTATTTTATTGATACTGTCATCTATTTACAAGATGAATTGTTTGTCTGAAATGGCAGTAACCCCAGGTGCAAACCTCAGTCTATAGTCCATATCAAGCAGTTCACCTTTTTCCTGTATTGTTAATGACATTTCTCTTCTCTGCTTCTTGGGAGCATTTCCAGCATCACTGGTAGCACTTTGTATAGGTCCCATAATGTTATTTTTAATTTTATTATTATTGTTTTAGAGATAGGGTTTAGCTCTTGCTCAGGCTGGAGTGCAGTGGTACAATCATAGCTCACTGCAGCCTGGAACTCCTGGGCTAAAGTTATCCTCCTGCCTCAGCCCCTCAAGTAGCTAGGACTACAGGTGTGCACCACCATACCCAGCTAATTTATATATATATATATATATATATGTGTATATATATATATATGTATATATATATTTGTAGAGACAGGGTCTTGCTGTGTTGCCCAGACTGATCTCAAACTCCTGGGCTCAAGCAGTCCTCCTACCTTGGCCCCCCAAAGTGCTGGGATTACAGGTGTGAGCCACTTGCCCGGCTATGTTATTCAACATTTATAGAATTGTGACCATGATGAAAAATATTAATATGCAGGAACCTCAAGGGATCACTTTTTACAGCAATACACAATTTACTGGAGACATGAACTGCTCACGTGGTGATGATTAATGTCTCACAGTGTTTTAAGATAAGGATACTTGCAACACTCAAGCTTATCCCAATGGCAACCAGAGGTGGTGATGAAATAATTATGGTAGTACAATATGGAGTACAGTTAATTTTATGCAGTTATGATTTTATACCACATTTTTAGTTTATTTACGTTTCCCTTAAATGTGAATGGTTCCATGTATGGTCTGTAAGTGTGTCTAAGTTTTGATAAATTTTAACTTTTTATAATAGGTTTGTATATATTTTACAGTAGTAAGTGATAAAATTGACAAGTATCTATGTATATTTTATGCATGCATGGCATACCTAGTTTTTTCTTTTTTTTCCCCATATTTCTAGGCTACATGTATCATCTACAAGTTTTTTCAGATTGTTGCAAATCTTCAAAAAATTTTCCATTATATTTATTGGAAAAAAGTCTGTGTATAAGTGAATCCTCGAAATTCAAACCTAAGTTCAAGGATGAACTGAAGTATTTATTGACAAGTTTATTAGTAAATTTGTTATGTAAAGCATTTAAAAATATTTGTAAAGTTCAGGAGTGTACATATTTTATTTTACAAATTGTCATACAGTAAAGTAGACATTCTGGGTTTACAGTTCTATGAATTTAACATGCTTATGGATTCATAAAACCACCACAACAGTATGGCTACAGAACACTTTCATCACCTCAAAAACTCCCTTCTACTCACATTCTTTTATGGATCTTTTAGGTGTCTTTAAATACCAGAATGTTCTTTTCATTCTTGGTGTTTTAGAAATATTGCTCTTATTTTCTTCCAAAGTTTGCTTTTTAAAAATTCTTTTTTTTTTTTTTTTTTGACACAGTCTCACTCTGTCGCCCAGGCTGGAGTGCAATGGCGTGATCTTGACTCACTGCAACCTCCACCTCCTGGGTTCGAGCAATTCTCTTGCTTCAGCCTCACGAGTAGCTGGGATTACAGGCACCTGCCACAATGCCTGAATAATTTTTGTATTTTTAGTAGAGACGGGGTTTCACCATGTTGGCCAGGCTAGTCTCGAACTCCTGACCTCAGGTGAACCACCCTCCTCAGCCTCCCAAAGTGCTGGGATTACAAGCATAAGCCACCGCACCCAGCCCCTTTTTAAAATGCTTAACAAAATTTTGTGTTAAACCAAACTAAATTTTGACCTAATGGGCAGAGCTGCCTATTTCTGAAACATATAAAATGTCTGGAAAATACAGGGTAATATGAAAATGGCAAGACTCTTGTGTTTGTTAAATTTTTCCACCCAAGGGCCCTAACCACAAAGGATAAGGAACATGATGACTTTTGGTACGTGGTATAGTGCCACACACTTTACTTCAAGGAAAAGTTTTTAGAATCTCATGGGTTTTTTTCTTCTGTATTTCCAGCAGTCCCCAGTTTGAGAGGCAGGATCTTAGGTTAAGATATAACCCTAGGGCAACCAAGAGGCCTACCTGACCAAACTACTAAATGCAACTTACAATAATAATAATGAATATTTTTATAGCACTTTGCTTAGTTAGTACTGTTTATTTATCTATTTTTTTGAGGCAGAGTCTCTCTCTGTTGCCCAGGCTGGAGTGCAGTGGCGCAGTCTCGGCTCACTGCAACCGCTGCCTCCTGGGTTCAAGCTATTCTCATGCCTTAGCCCTCTGAGTAGCTGGGACTACAGGCATGCACCATCACGCCTGGCCAATTTTTGAATTTTTAGTAGAGATGGGGTTTTACCATGTTGGCCAGGCTAGTCTCCAACTCCTGACCTCAAATGATCCACCTGCCTCGGCCTCCCAAAGTGCTGGGATTACAGGTGTGAGGTACCGCACCTGGCCTTACTTTATTGTTTTTAATGATGCATTATTGTTTTGTTTTGGTGAATATATGTTTTAAATTTCAACACTTTTTTTAATGTTTTATATTTTTAAAAATTGTGGTAATATATACATAACAGAATTTGCCACTTTAATAATTTTTAAGTATAGAGTTCAGTGGCATTAAGTACCTTCAGATGTACTTTAAAAAAATTACAAATGACATTTCTAATGAATACCCTTTTTAAAAAAACTTTTATGATAGATTTTTCTCTTTCATCTTCAGTAAACAAAATCATTCTCAGATAAAACGGCCTGCCAAAGATTAAGTACAGGAGAAGGAAACAGCAGTCGTATTATAGGAAGCAAATTCTTTTTAAATTCATACATACAGTAACTTATCTGAAAGCAGGGTGCGTTATTTGGAAAAACCACTAACTTTTTCTCTAGGGCTCATTGAGCCAATACGACTTCACCAGTTTTTGGAAGCAATATAACTTACTATTGCTGGATTTTTAAATATTTGAATATGATGAAGCTATTGATTTCACCAAATCCTTAGCCTTTTTTTTTCTTTTGACACGTAAAGATCACTGAGTAAAGATTCTTAACTTTTTAAAGCTGTCGTTAGAAGTTTTGAAGTTACATTTCAACAGGAAGCTAAGACATTTGTGTGTTATTTGAAGCATAGCACGTTTGGCAGTATCACTGTACCTACTGTCAGGCTATTCACAGATAAAACTTGTTGAGGTTTCTCAATAGGTACTTAGAGATATCACCTTGGAGACTAGAAGCAAGAGTGCTGCTTTCTGAGCTATGGGACGGTTTTCTTCCCAGTTTAGAAACGTATGGTAGGAGGGTCTCATATATGGGACTGGTATATAATTAGTTATAGTTGTGGAAAACAAAATTTCAAATATAATTTATTTTCAGCTAAGTTTGCGTGTGCATGTGTGTGTGTATGTGTGTTTGACGGTGATGGTGGGAGTAGGGAATATATTGCCCTATTCTTTCCTGAGTTCTGGTCACCCATTGTTGTAGTTAAATTTTCTGCTTATGGATTTATTTTGAACTTTTTGTGTGAATTTTAGTCACTATACTTTTTCTCATTAGAGTGTACTCTTTCTAGTTATTAAAAAGAAAAGTTAACTGTAAAACAGCCTCAGGCAGGTCCTTCAGGAGCTATCCAGAAGAAACCATTGTTATCATAGGAGATGACAGCTCCATGGGTGTTATTGCCCCTGAAGACCTTCCAGTGGGACAAGATGTGGAGGTGGAAGACAGTGACACTGATGATCCTCACCCTGTGTAAGCCTAGGCTACTGTGTGTATTTGTGTCTGAGTTTTTAACAAAAAGGTTTAAAAATAAAAATAAAAATAAAATTTAAAAAATGGAAAAAAGCTTATAGATAATATAAAGAAAATATTTTTGTACAGTTGTACAATGTATTTGTGATTTAAGCTAATTGTTATTACAAGAGTCCAAACGTTAAAAAAAAAAAAAGTTTATAAAGTAAAAAGTTATGGTAAGCTAAGGTTAATTGATTACTGAAGAAAAAAATTAACATAAATTTAGAATAGCCTAAATGTACACAGTTTATAAAGTCTACACTTGTCTACAGCAATGTTCCAGTCATTCACATTCACTCACCATTCAATCACTGACTTAGCCAGAGCAACTTCTAGTGTGTAAGTTTCATTCATGGCAAGTGCCCTATACAGATGTATGATTTTTTTTGTCTTTTATACTGCATTTTTACTGTACTTTATATTTAAACATGTTTAGATACACAAATACTTACCATTGTGTTACAAGTGCTTTCAGTATTCAGTACAGTAACATGCTGTACAGGTTTGTAGCCTAGGAGCAATAGGCTATACCATTTAGCCTAGGTGTGTAGTAGGTTATACCATCTAGGTTTGTGTAAGTACCCTCTATGATGTTCACATAATGATGAAATTGCCTGAAGATGCATTTCTCAGATGTGTCCCCGTTATTAAGCAATTCACGTCTGTAGTTGGGAGTAGTACTCAATAAGGCAAGTCTGACTCTAAAAACAGCACTGTTTGCCTTTGTACCAGTGCTGACCAATGGAACTATAATAAAAGCCATACATGTGAGCTACATATGTAATGTAAAATTTTTCTGATAGCCACATTAAAAAAGTTAAAAAGAAACAGGTGAAATCAATTTTAATAATATTTAATGTAACCAAAAATATTATTTCAATATGTCAATATGTCAGTATGGACTAGCCATATTTCAAGTACTTAATATCTTAATGGTACTTAATATCTTGTGGCTACTTGCTACAGTATTGGACAGCCAAGTCCTGTACTATAAGCATAGAAAAAAATTTGAAAAAGATACATTATACTATTGATAGATTTCTGAAGAAAAAAATTTGAAAAAGATACATTATACTATTGATAGATTTCTGAAAAATAGAACTGGGATGGAGGGAGAAATGGGTGACTTTTATTTTTTATTTTAGACCCTTTGCTTTTAAAATATGTATTATTCTGATTTTTAAATATAAGGAATTTTTCATTTTAAATACCAGTTTTGGATATGATATGTACAAATGATTCAAATATAATTCTCAAGAGTTCTGCATTAAAACAATTATATGATGATTTTGGCTTAGAATGATGTGATATATGGGGTTATCAATAATGTATTTCTAAAATGTTTGTTTTTTAAGCTGGGCTAATCATGGTGGTTCTACCAGGATGATTTAGGTAAGGGGTTTACTCTCAGATAATGAACTTAGTGGGTTCTGTTGTTAGAGAACTTACTTCCTTGATTGTTCTCATAGTATTATGTTTGTACACTCTGTTCTACCATAAAGTGATATTCTAAGAAACTTTAGTGTAGTGAGAGACAGAGTGTGTGTGAGTGTGTGTGTGTGAGAGTGTGTGTGTGTGTGTGTGTGTTGTGGGGAGGAGGAAGGGAGGCTAAGGGAAGGGACAGCCGCCCTTACCTCTTTGTCCTAATAACAAACGAATTTCTTTGCACGCAACTGCCTCTTCCCTATTCTGCATATTCTTGGTGAGGGAATATTACCCAGCTTCCTCCTTCCACCTCAGGAGTATGAGGGGGCCTTATCTATCCTCTGCCAGATAGAGCCAGGAAGTGGCCACTTAACTTAAGCTGGACTTAGAAGGATGCAAAGCTGGAGGGAACATCATTGAGAATTCAGTATTTCATTTCATATGGCCTTTTCTTTTTCAAAGGTAAGAATGATGATAGAGGAAGAAGCACAGCCTTTTAAGTAGATTTCAGCAATCTTATTGTCTTTATACCAGTTGTTTTAATATACGAAGTGCAGAATCACCTAAACAAAATTGTTTTCTTGATTTGTCAAAGCAAAGGAAAACCTATGCTAGTTATGCCAGCCACTGTTGTTTGATATAATCAGTAGTCATCTACTTGCTAGCAAAAAGCATTCCCTTATAGTAGGTTTAACTGTATGCAATTTAGGTACAAAAACTTGTGTTTTAGAAAAAATGAGGGTCATTCTGTAGTACATATAAAGTTATGGTTTAATTATGTGTTTACACCCCTTTCCCTTATACCTTATGAGTAGACAGTTTTGGTTTTATCAGTTTTGCACTCCTTTTGATTATAAATGACCAAACAAATGCTATTACTTAAAAAAATTAATTGTAACTTTGTAATACATATTATAAAATGTATATGTAATATATAAAAATTCTAAATGATGTATGCCTATTTTAAACAAAATAGGAAATTATTAAGGTTCAAAATAAAATTTCATGTTTACCCCTGTTCCTAGTCTCCAGAAGTAACTGCTTTTCCTTGTTTTTAAAATCAGAAAGGACATATGCTTTTCTTCTCCTGATTACATGTGTAGCACATGTATGTTGTACAGCATTCGTTTTCAGTAATTAAAATATGATAGATATAATGTAGAAAGTGAAATCCTATGACATCTACTGTCAGTTTTGGAGCATATGCCTCCAAGTTTGTTTTTATTCTTGAATATATCTTAATGTAAATTGTTAATTTTTTCCCACAAGTAGAATAATTCTGTATATACTTCCTTGATGATTTAATTTGATCTTTGATATAATTTTTTCATCTTTCCTTGTCAATATTGATACTTTATTTTTTAGCAGCTATACAGATTTCATTATTTGGATATATCATTGGTTGATAGTTCCTTATAATATTTTTATAAACAATTCTGAAGTGAACATTGTTACACAGAGCATTCACGTTATACTTTTGCAAACTTATGTGAATAGTTCTGAAGGATAGATCCCAAGTGAAATTACTATTCAAAAATGTATCAATCTATAATCACATCAATTTATTTCTTCATTTAGGAAAATTCTAAGATCTTCACCTTTACAGTCTTATCAGGCCACCTGGGAGGGGACAGTGAACCAACATTATGATTATTTTTTCTTTAGAGCCCAAGATTCTACTGTATGCAGCTACCAATAGAGTTTCTTTTGCCCCCACTTCTTGAATCTCCTTATCTTAAATTGTTTACCTCTGCTTCAGCCCAAGTTTTTAATCTCTCCCTGCTCCTTTGGAGTTGATGTTTCTTGCTGAGCCTTGATTTGGCAGCTAGCCCAATGTGCCCACTCTGTGTGCTCAGGAAACCTAGCCTGGCCCAGGATTCTTGGGCCCTTTCATTTGCTTAGAAAAAAAATGGGAAATTATGTATACTTGGGATATGAAAAACAGCATGTGATAAGTGCCAGATGAATGGTACATAAAATTAGTCATATATCAGAGAGGGATAGAAGTTCTAGAGATAGTTTGGGTCAGGTTATATAGATACCAGGATGAAAATACAGAATTATTTTTATGAGTAGTAGAATGTATTGATTTTTATGCTGGCAAGTGTATAGCTTCGTAAGTGTTTCAGGAAATGGATTAGATTTGAAGAAGACTGTAATATGGGTGATTAGTGAAAACATTGTTTTACTTATTTATTTATTTAGAAGCTGAGTCTCATGATGTTTGTTGCCCAGGCTGGTCTCGAATTTCTAAGCTCAAGCAGTCCTACTGTCTCAGTCTCACAAGCAATAGCTGAAACTACAGTCATGCGCCACCATGCCCAGAGAATGCATTGTTTTAACAGTCCAGGTTAGAGGCCTCAAAATAGAAAGGAAGGGACAGACTTGAAAGATGTAGACGTGAGTAGAGAGTTGATGGTATTGTTTTTACTAACTTTACGCAGTTTTTGTGTATTGTCCATTTATTTGATGCCCTGATACATTAAAGCTATTGTCCTTTCTGCCAAAGTTCTGAGAAAAGAACCTGGCTAAGGGAATAGATAAGAAGTTGTGTGTGTGGAAGTTGGTGATGGATATGCATGGAGGAGGGAGTACAGATACATAGAGTGAACAGAGCACATCTTAAGCTGATAGTCACATTGGTGAACATCAGGTTTGGTGGGAGAGCTTTGAATAAGAGGGAAATGTATAATCTACTTTCAGCTTTTAAAATTTTCAGTTTGACTCCTGGTACTGCTTTGCTCCCATCACGTGGTAAATTGATATGGGTGACCATAAAGAAGCTTTAACACCGAATTCGGTTTTGAAACATCTTGGACAGACCAAGCCCTATATTCTTCTGAGGTGAGAGGAAGAGAGTCATGAATAGCAAAGACGATTGCTACGTGGTATGTTGTATAGCTGATTAGAGAGGTGCATTTTCAGAGGTGCATTTTTCAGAGGGAGGAAAATTCATACTTCTTCCCCTTTTTGGGGCAAAGAAGTTGAGGGAAAGTAGAAATATAGGCATTATAGTAGACCCTTGACATTTTCTAATTTAATAATAATGGTTTGGACTATTTTTAAGCGATTCTGAAGATACAGGACATGATATTTACTTGTAATTTTGCTGACCCATTAATTTGAATGGCTAGAGCTCAGAGGCTGATTAGCCAAGTGATTATAGCAGATGATTTTATTGTTTTCTACGCATCCTTCTCCCAGCAGTAACACCAGTTTTTTTGCTGTATTTACAAAGTCGTGGATGATAGAGGTTATAGGTGAACTGTATTTATAAGCCTTAATGTCCTTTGCAAATCTAAATAAAGTGTGCAAATTTTGTAACATAGAAATGCATTACAGTCGTCCCTCGCTATATGTAGGGAGATCAGTTCCACGAGTAACTATATTTTGCATTGGGCCAATACTGTATTTTCTGTCCACATTTGGTTGAAAAAGTTTGTGTTTAAGTGAATCTGTGCAGTTCAAACCTGTGTTGTTCAAGAGTCAACTTTACTTATTTTCTCTCATAATGATATTTGCAATGTTAGACTTAAGTTTTTTTAGCCAATAATTTAATTTCTGTTTGATTTTACTTTTCAATCTGTATTTTCCTTAAAAGAGTCTATTTTAGTAAGTAGAGCATATCAATTTTTTGAATAACTGCTAGCTGTACTAGTTTTGATGTCACTCTTTATTTTGAAAGATCTATACAGCTTTATAGTTATTAGAAAAATAATTCCATCTCTTGCCCCCATCTCCCCAAATGTGATATTCACCATTGACTGATTTCACTTCTCCCTTGGCCTTCACCACTTATAGGCTGGTCAGACAAGTTCTTAAGGAAATAGAACTAACATCAATCGATGTAGGTGATTTTTGTGCAAATGATTAGAATTTTTGGCTAGGAAAAATAAAAGCCCTTATCCTTTCTCCTTTGTTATTAATGACAGATGTGACTTCATTCCGTTTTATATCACTGTTCCTCTGTATCTGTTTGAATTTCATATGTTTAAATTGCTCAGGGCTTTAAAAATAAGATTCCAGAGAGCTACTTTAGTTTTGTTGTGTTTGGTTAAAAAGAGGTGAAGGTGGCACTGATGAAAAAATAGTTTCTAAGTTGCCTTTTTAGTTTATATGGAATTGTAGCCCTTAAGGCATTACAACTTTATTGAACTGCTAAATGAGAAGGTAAAAATGCCTTCATTTAATTGCTCCCCCCCCCCCAACTTAGGTTAAGTTAGGTGTTGTTTATATGTCTTGTAAATCACCTTTAGTAACCATGAACATAAATTACTGTTTTCAAGAGCCCACCTTCCTCTCCCATAAGCACATCATTTAAAAGTTTTAAATGAGTCACACATTTTTGCCTAGACACAAATTGCCAATATAAAGCTGTCTTTGATTGTATCCCAAAATAATGGAGTTTTTTCCTTGGGTCCTGTAATTTTCTTTTTCAGCAGTATTTATTAAATTACTCTAGTATTGGATTGCAGTAAACAATCTGACCAAAAACCATATGTTTTCTTTGTTTCTTCAGTACAAATTCAATGGGTTAAGTAATTATGCAGTGGTTCTCATCTACATATACAATGCATTCTAATAACCAACTTCTGTTTATGGTGGAAAATATTGCAGCAGTAGGAAGCAGTTCCTTCTGCTTTGCATTGTAATATTGGATGAAGCTATTTAATCTACTTGCTATTTACAGTTTAATTGCATGAATATATCCTTATATTCATTCATGGTGGCCTTATATCTAAGTGATTGGTGATTGAGGCATTTGTATTTTTTTCTGGAATATCTTTTCTGACATGTTTTTGAAGGTCTTGTTTCCTGTCCTCTCTGCCCAAAATAGCTGACTGGGTTCTTTTAGAAACTCTCGTATCTTGAAATTCCTCAAGGATGTGAGGGCAACTTCTAAGGTACTGGAGAGTCTCTTGATCTTTAATGATCAGTTTTTTTTTTTTTTTTTTTTTTTTAAGAGATGAGGTCTCGCCATGTTGCCTAGGCTGTCTTCAAATTTCTGGACACTAACAATCTTCCTGCCTCAGCCTCCTGAGTAGCTGGGACTGCAGGCTTGCACCACTGTGCCCAACTTAGCATCAAGTTTGAACCTCATTTTTCTTGTCAGAATTCTGTCATTATAAGTTAAAAATGTAAGTATTGAGACTGATTTGGTTTTGAAAATGAAGGCATTCGTTATTATATGTAACTTGGATGAATGAAATCAGTTGAGCATTTGTGTTTTATTAAAGTGAATCTTCATTTCCTTATAATTGCCCTTTTTCAAATTTTACATTGATGCCTTTACACCACTCATTGCATGCCAGATACAGTTTTCCTACGTCAGTGACTTATAATTTTGAGCTTATGGCTTGGTAGTGCCACTTGCTAGCCCTGGCAGTTGAAGGAAAGGCAGGGCTATAGGGCTGTAAGGCTCTATGGGCTGTAGGCTGTGTTGCAGGACTGGTCAAAATAATCACAAGTTTTCTCTCTCTACGTTGGTAATGTCAGGGCTTCCCCTCAGAATCCCCAAACTATCCATGTGCCTGGAATTTGTTTATTCAGGGCCATGGTGTCCCCTTGACTGGTCCATCTTCTCCTCCCACTCCAACTCTGTCTTTGCTGTCCTTGCTCACTCTGTGGCAGGAAGGAACATTACCTGGCTGTCCTGGACTTGACTGACTCAGCTCTTGCCATAGTACCTAAGGAACACCCCATTGAACCAGCAGAGATTTAGATATTTTGTTTGTATTTCTCACAGGTAAGGGGTTGGGTCAGGGAAGATGGTCTTATTCCTCTTCCCTAGTTCCTGAGATGAAAAGGACAACTGTATCCACCTTCTGTTCAGTTCAGCTGTGAAGGTCTTCTCTTGCATTTCAGGTTGCCAGATGAGTAGAACCAAAAACTAGGGATTACTTTATAGATTTCTGGGAATAGTGTTCTTTATCTTCCAATTAACTCAATGTTCAAATATATTTTTAAAAAGTATTAGGTGTGAAGGTGCAGGGCAGGTGTCTTGAAATCTTCTCCACCCATTTTCCTAACTTGTTTTTTTCCCCGTTTTTGTATATATACCCTGAATTCTGATTTGTGTATTGTAGGTAACAATTTCATTTGGGAAAGAACTCTAAATTGAAATTATTTTGAATATGATTTTTAAAACAATTGAAGCAGTGTTATATTCAGGGTAACAGCTATACCAGGGGTTGATGACTTTTAAAGAACTGAGGAAGATATACCAATAAGGAAATTTACTATATGTGATAATTTAAATGTAGAACCACAATCTTATCACTTTAACACCATTTTAGATATGACCTGCTGTTTATATACTTACGGTGCAGTAATGGGAAGGGGGTCAACTGAGTAATAGGGAAGGGAATTTATTGATGTTAGGGGGCCAGAGACTTTATGGTGATATAATTTGATTCTCCTAGGAACCTATGAATTTCATATTATTACCTCATTTTAGAGATGAGAAAACTGATTCTTGGGGAATTTAAAAATTTGTCGAAAAACCACACAGCTGTTAAGTGGCAGAATCAAGATTTTTAGCAAAACTTCTATCTTTCCTGCTACTGTATATCTATTTCTTAAAGTTTTTTTATGAATATTATATCTTAAAACATTTTTCTTGTTTTGGAATAGCTTTGTTATTAATAATAGCTTTAGTGAAGGAATAATATTTCATTGTATCAATGGTGTACAATTTATCATTCTCTAATTTTTAGACAGCTGGATGTTTTCAGTTATTTTGCTATTATAAGTAGCTCTTTAGTGAGTGACTTTATCCATTTATATTTTTATCTTTATTGAAATTTTCCTTACGAAATATTTATTGGAGATAAATTAATGAATTAAAGATTATATTTCTCTTTTAGTGGCTCTTGTTATACAATACCATGTTGATTTCCAAGAGGATTTATTAAATTTGCTTTTTTTTTTGAGATGGAGTCTCACTCTGTCACCCAGGCTGGAGAGCAGTGGTGCCATCTCGGCTCACTGCAAGCTCTGCCTCCTGGGTTCATGCCATTCTCCTGCCTCAGCCTCCTGAGTAGCTGGGACTACAGGTGCCCACCACCACGCCCGGCTAATTTTTTGTATTTTTTTTAGTAGAGACGGGGTTTCACCGTGTTAGCCAGGATGGTCTCGATCTCCTGACCTCGTGATCTGCCCTCCTCGGCCTCCCAAAATGCTGGGATTACAGGCGTGAGCCACTGCGCCTGGCGTAAATTTGCTTTTTAAAAATAATTACTGGCTGGGCACAGTGGCTCACACCTGTAATCCCAGCACTTTGGGAGGCCAAGGCGGGTGGATCACGAGGTCAGGAGTTCAAGACCAGCCTGGCCAAGATGGTGAGACCTCGTCTCTACTAAAAATACAAAAGTTAGCGGGGCGCAGTGGTGCACGCCTGTAATCCCAGCTACTCGGGAGGCTGAGGCAGGAGAATCG
Organism: Hylobates moloch; assembly: GCF_009828535.3. Classification (NCBI taxonomy): domain Eukaryota; kingdom Metazoa; phylum Chordata; class Mammalia; order Primates; family Hylobatidae; genus Hylobates; species Hylobates moloch. The sequence continues at coordinate 68,251,801 of NW_026652276.1, forward strand.
CTTGAACCCGGGTGGCAGAGGTTGCAATGAGCCGAGATCGTGCTGTTGCACTCCGGCCTGGGCAACAGAGTGAGACGCTGTCAAAACAGAACAAAAAAATCATACTCCATTTAACCAACTGTAAATATAAAATTGTACAGTATACATAGGGAATAATTTAAAGTGTATGTATTTCCGTAAAATAAAACAACAAAGCATCTATTTACCCTATCTAGAGTAAAATGGAGGAGCTGGGGAACCATCATATGGAAACAGCTGGAGAAGTCCCAAGAATAGAACTGTTTCTAAAGCTGATAGAGCCCAGGCACAGTGGCTTCTGCCTGTAATCCCAGCACTTTGGGAGGCTGAGGCAAGAGGATCACTTGAAGCCAGGAGTTTGAGATCAGCCTGAGTAATAAAGCAAGACCCCGTCTCTTAAAAAAAAAAAAAAAAAAGATGTTAGCTAGACAGTAGTTAGGAGTGAATGCACTTGAATTTGTTAGGGTGATGGTTTGTACCTGGTTTGCTGTAATTGGCCGGGTGTTGCAGTTAATCTTTATGAATTGAATTTGATGTAAATAAAGATAAGGCCATAATTTAAATTTGAATTTTAATCCATCTTTGTTATAATCCCTTTCTGTTCTTCTCATCACTCTTTCTTTGCTAACATTGTAATTTATGGTGAGAGAATTTTAAAGTTTGCTTCATTTGATTTGAGAAGCCTTAGGAGACTGGCCTATTTTACTTGCAAATAGAAGGTTTATACTGAATATTTACATAGAAGGATCATTATGTTTTAAACGTCACTATTTTTTTTTCAGTAAATGACATGTTCGATAATATTTTATTAAATCTAGAAAAGGAGACAAAGTTGATGTCATTTCAGATAGTATAGTTACAGATGGAACAACACAGGGGTTAGGGATGCTGACCTCCCACTCAGTTGAACTGTGTGTAACTTCTGACTCCCCAAAATCTCTGCTGTTGAGCAGAAGCCTTACCAATGACATAAACAGTTGATTAACACATATTTTGTATATGTGTTATATACCGTATTCTTAAGTAAGCTGGAGGAAAGAATATTATTAAGAAAATCATACGGAAAATAATTTACAGTACTGTACTTCTGATACTCTAAGTTCATATTATCTGTTTACAAGATGAGTCTTCTGAAATGGTAGCAACCACAGCTGTAGATCTCAATCTATGGTACCTATTAAGTGGACCGTCTAATCTGTGGTCCAATTCAACATTTTGTTGTAAAGTCATGACATTTCTCTGCTTCTTGGGAGCACTGCCAGCATCACTAGTGGCATTTGGTATGGCTCCCATGGTGTTATTCAAGGTTTACAATATAGCATTAAACACAATGAAAAAAACACAAGAACTGCAAGAGATCACTTTTTACTGTAATACACAATTTTCTGGAGAGATGAACTGCTCATGGGAAGATGATTAATGTCTCACAGTGTTTTAAGCGGATACTCGCAACACTCAAGCTCATCCCAATAGCAACAGGAGGTGGCAGTGAAATTATTATGGTAGTACAGTATGGAGTACAGTTAATTTTATGCAGTTATGATTTCATACTGCATCTTTATGTTTACATTTCTTTCAACTGTGAATGGTGTCATGTAACAATCTAAGTGCGCATGTGTACATTTTGATAAATTTTTAAGTTTTTATAATTTATATATTTTATGTTAGTAGATGATAGACTAGTGTCTGCATATTTTTATGCATTCATGACATACCTAACTGTAAACATTTTTCAGTATTTCTAGGTTACCCGGTTTATCTGTGAGTTTTTTTCAAACTTGCAAATCTTCAAAAATTTAAAAATATGTTTATTGAAAAAAATCCACAGGCAAGTGAGCCCTCTCAGTTCAAAGCCACGTTGTTCAGGGTCAATTGTATTATATTTCCATGTCATTTTTATAACTACCCATACTGGCTAAAGGCAAAATGGTAGCTTACCTTTATTGGACTGATAATGATATCCCTTGATAGTTGGTAAAAGGAGCTGTTTTACCCAGCGTTTTCCCATCATCTTCTTTCTTTCCCATTACACGATATGAATGGTAACAATGTACTTTTACGAGAGGCTTTATTCATTGAGGATTAATGTGTTATAAGCAGTATAATAAAGATTTTAGATGGCTAACAACAGCTCCGCGCTGACAGGCAACTCGCAGCTGCAGCACCAGACGGCCGCTGCTGCGGCTCAGCAACAGCAGCAGTGCGGCGGCGGCGGCGTAGCGCCGGCGGTCTCCGGCAAGCAGGGCAATGTGCTCCCTCTCCGGGGCAACGAGAAGACCATGAACCTCAACCCCATGATCCTGACCAACATCCTGTCGTCGCCTTGCTTCAAAGTACAGCTCTACGAGCTCAAGACCTACCACGAGGTGGTGGACGAGATCTACTTTAAGGTCATGCACGTTGAACCATGGGAGAAAGGAAGCAAGAAAACAGCCGGCCAGACAGGGATGTGCAGAGGGGTAAGTAGAAGTTCGAGGTGTTGGAACAGGAGGAATTGTTTCTACAGCATTTTGCCTGTTATACAAATTATTTACCCTAAAGTTAACTCGAAAGCAAGTAATGGGTCTTATAACACACACAGACTCTCCATATATTAGAGCGCTTGGGTTTATGTATATAAGATATACACAGCCCCCTACAGATCTACGGGACTGGTTTGAATCCTTCCTTGATGCTGAAGAGGACCTAGATGTGAAGGCTGGTAGAGGCTGTGTAATGACCATTGGAGAAATGCTACGATCTTTTCTCACAAAACTGGAGTGGTTTTCTACCTTGTTTCCAAGAATTCCAGTTCCAGTTCAAAAGAATATTGATCAACAGATTAAAACCCGACCTAGAAAAATCAAGAAAGATGGGGAGGAAGGTGCTGAGGAAATAGACAGACATGTTGAACGCAGACGTTCAAGGTCTCCAAGGAGATCTCTGAGTCCACGGAGGTCCCCAAGAAGATCAAGAAGTAGAAGTCATCATCGGGAGGGCCATGAGTCTTCTAGTTTTGACAGAGAATTAGAAAGAGAGAAAGAACGCCAGCGACTAGAGCGTGAAGCCAAAGAAAGGGAGAAAGAACGGCGAAGATCCCAAAGTATTGACCGGGGGTTAGAACGCAGGCGCAGCAGAAGTAGGGAAAGGCATAGAAGTCGCAGTCGAAGTCGTGATAGGAAAGGGAATAGAAGGGACAGGGATCGAGAAAGAGAGAAGGAAAATGAGACAGGTAGAAGACGAGATCGTGACTATGATAAGGAAAGAGGAAATGAACGAGAAAAAGAGAGAGAGCGATCAAGAGAAAGGTCCAAGGAGCAGAGAAGTAGGGGAGAGGTAGAAGAGAAGAAACATAAAGAAGACAAAGATGATAGGCGGCACAGAGATGACAAAAGAGATTCCAAGAAAGAGAAAAAACACAGTAGAAGCAGAAGCAGAGAAAGGAAACACAGAAGTAGGAGTCGAAGTAGAAATGCAGGGAAACGAAGTAGGAGTAGAAGCAAAGAGAAATCAAGTAAACATAGAAATGAAAGTAAAGAAAAATCAAATAAACGAAGTCGAAGTGGCAGTCAAGGAAGAACTGACGGTGTTGAAAAATCAAAAAAACGGGAACATAGTCCCAGCAAAGAAAAATCTAGAAAGCGTAGTGGAAGCAAAGAACGTTCCCACAAACGAGATCACAGTGATAGTAAGGACCAGTCAAACATGATCATCGAAGGAGCCAAAGTATAGAACAAGAGAGCCAAGAAAAACAGCATAAAAACAAAGATGAGACTGTGTGAAAATATTTTGTAAAAATGGATCACATTGAATCCTATAAATGATTAAATCTGCTTTTTTCCCCCCACGTTGAGATTGTGCAGTAGTTTGCACTCCTCAAGCTCTCCCTGTAGGCTGCATTTTCATTTCCTCTTTTGTGTAGGGAAGTGCCTTTGTAATTCCATTTATTGCATTGGTGTTTTCACCCAATTGTTAAGTTTGATACATGATGCACAGATTGTTCTTGCATTTTTATTTTTTGTTTTTGAAATGTACAGTCTGTACATATGTCCTGAAAATGTTTTAATTCCTTTGGCATGGTTGCCATGTTGGTTAAATTTGTATAAGGCAATAAATTGCCACTAATCTATTTTTGTTTTGTAGGTGTGGGATTATGGTTTGTGTACTGAAGTTAGCATGACTGTGCTTTTTGTAATAGAATGCTAAAGACTTTGAGAATGGATCTCGGATGTCTATTATAGGAGAAATACGTGCTGCCAATGTACATGAAGGCAGCATTGTAGGATTAACATTCTTGTCCACTGTATATTATCTTGGAAGGCTCTTGTTAATATGTTACACTTAATATTCTCCACAGTTACCTTTAGAGAGAATTTATGAGAAGTTAGTTTCTGATGCAGAGGTTTTTAGGCTGTGATTTCATCAAGTCCTTTTAGCATTCTACCTCAAAGGGACATTTAGTATGCCTAAAATTTATTCACTTAGTTTTCCTTTTTTATTTGAAAAACTACATGACATGTAATCTTTTTTTCTTGAATTCTTTCTCAGATTTTAAAGTACTATATTAAAGAAAAAAATTAATGTCTAAAGCCTAGCGTTCTTGCAGAACCCTATACTAACATGTAATTGGGAGAGGGTGGGGCAGATGAGTAGAAAAACAGATTCAAGCCTCAAGCTTCCAAAGCATTTTTATAAATGGAAAATCCTTAAATTATGGAACAGCTTGATATAGTGTCCTTTTTTTTAAAATTCAGAACTTTTTTTATTGATAATGGAGATTGCTGTTTGAGTTTTTAAACTTGATCTAGAACAGAGGAGTATTAAAAGTAATGCTGTGCTGCATTATTTAAGACTATCAGCAAATTATTTGATAGATTGTTCTTATGACTTGTATTCTGATTACAGAGAACCATCATGAGTGTGGAATAAATACTGGATTAAATCCTTTAAAACAAAAAGACTTTATTATTACATCTATTACCTCTCTCAAGATTTGCGTGAAGTACACACTACTGTTCCCATTTTGCATACTAAAGAAACAATTCTAGTACTTTGAGGGGGCTGTGGCAGGAAGATCGCTTGAGTGTAGAAGTTCAAGGCCAGCCAGGACAACATAGTGAGACCCCCCTTCTCTACTAAACAATAAATCAACCGGGCATGGTGGCGTGCGCCTGTAATCTCAGTTACTCAGGTGGCTGAGGATCTACTGAGGTGGGAGGATCACTTGAGCTCAGGAATTTGAGGCTGCAGCGAGCCATGATTGTGCCACTGCACTCCAGCCTGGGCATTAAAGCAAGACCCAGACACTGTCTCTTAAAAAAAGAGGTGAAGTGACTTGCTCAAGTTAGTAAATGGAAGAACTGAGAGTTTAATCTAGGATCTGTAACCTGAAACCCATCATTTTAACTTCTCTCATATTGTATATTGTGTGCATTTTTAGTTAATTGACTATAACACTCATGGTTACATGCTTTAAGCCTTTAGTCTCCTCTACCTTACAACCCATTTACTTAAGAAAATCTTCACATTCTCTTTTTGAACCTAAAAATACTCATGATGATACTTTGATGCTGACAAGCATTTCTAGGAATAGAGTGCAGAGGGCAAAAGAGATCATCTTTAGTCAGACAAGTTGTAATTTTGTTTGGTTCTTAAAGGTAGGTGCTTGGTGTAGGTTTCTTTGAAGGCAATTTATGTATGGTAAGGGAAATATAGTTTAGAAAGTAGATGCTTACTATTAATTAGTATCAATGAATCAGTATTCTCTGCAGAACTTAAACAATTGTATTTAAGAGTTACAAGATCTTATTTTTACCAAATGAGGATTCCATTGAAATGCTTTACTGTTTTAAGCCTCCTCCCCTTACTCCTTGGAGATGTGGATGGGATTAAAAAAAAAAGAAAAAGAATTATATTGATGTTTTCTTTGGATAAAGTTGTTAAAATAATGAGTTGGTTCATTAGGCTTCTCCAAAGGTAGATAATGATACCTTCTGATTTCTTTAAACCTCCTGGGTTTAAACGTTTGTTATGTTTCTGTCCATTGCAGTTATCCATATTGATATTCCAGTTGTTCCAGGGGAATCTCTTCAAGTTGGTTCCTGAGCACTTTTGATGCCACATTAGTGGTCTTTGATAGCTTTCTTGCTGTCTGGTATGACCTCAAGGGTGTTCCAGGCCTATCTTTTTATATCTTCCCCAGTTCTGGAAATAGCCAAGTGTCCAAGGATCCTTGGTTTCTTTTTCTAACTGCTATAGTCTTTCTCACTCAACTATCCTTTGTAGCTCCTAGAAAAATGTATTTTTATAAAAAAGAATGTAACTCTTCATCCACCTGTCTTCCTATGGAAAGACAGAAATATATCTTGGAAGGAATTGGTATTAATAGCCTCCAAAGTAATGGTTCTCGAATTTTTTTATCTCAAGACTCTAAAACTTTTAAAATTATTAAGGGCTCTCAAAACCTATTGCTTTTGTAGGTAAATGTCAATCAGTATTTACCATATTAAAAATTAAAACTAAGATTTTTAAAATGATTTATTAATTCATTTTAAAACCACAGTAGACCCATTATATGTGTACATAATATATTTTTTGAGAAATGATTACATTTTCTAAAACAAAAATATTTAATGAGACAAGAGGGGTTGCTTTATTTTTTTATTTTTTTTATTTTTGAATGATAAGTATTTTAAAAATTTATTTAATCCTTTTCATTTTTTTCTTAAAAAACCTTTGTCTTCCTTTATCTCCCTAAGCACATACGTGGTTTACTATGGTACACACATACCCATTAGAACACTTTATTCCCAAATAAATATCTTTTATTTTAGAGTCTCTTTTTTTTTTTTTTTTGAGTTTTTTTTTTTTTTTTTTTTATTTTTTTTTTTTGTTTTTGGGTTTTTTTTTTTTTTTTTTTTTTTTTTTTTTTTTTTTTTTTTTTTTTTAGCATTAGGTATATCTCCTAATGCTGTCCCCGCCCCCCCCACCCCCCACCCCACAACAGTACCCGGAATGTGATGTTCCCCTTCCTGTGTCCATGAGTTCTCATTGTTCAATTCCCACCTATGAGTGAGAACATGCGGTGTTTGGTTTTTTGTCCTTGCGATAGTTTACTGAGAATGATGTTTTCCAGTTTCATCCATGTCCCTACAAAGGACACGAACTCATCATTTTTTATGGCTGCATAGTATTCCATGGTGTATATGTGCCACATTTTCTTAATCCAGTCTATTGTTGTTGGACATTTGGGTTGGTTCCAAGTCTTTGCTATTGTGAATAGTGCCGCAATAAACATACGTGTGCATGTGTCTTTATAGCAGCATGATTTATACTCCTTTGGGTATATACCCAGTAATGGGATGGCTGGGTCAAATGGTATTTCTAGTTCTAGATCCCTGAGGAATCGCCACACTGACTTCCACAATGGTTGAACTAGTTTACAGTCCCACCAACAGTGTAAAAGTGTTCCTATTTCTCCACATCCTCTCCAGCACCTGTTGTTTCCTGATTTTTTAATCAATAAATTTCTTTAATGTCCAGCATAAGAGAGGACAGCTGGATTCTTATATCTGCTTGTCCATTTAATCTAACACTGTATGTTGTTTTGGTTGAGGTATATAAAGAAAACCTGGCCTCAGATATGTGGTTAGAAAAGGGAAGAGTATTTTAGTAACCTTTCAGATAATTTTGAATATTCTTCTTTGATACTACATCAAAACTTGACAAATAATCGTATCTTAAAAGTTAATCGGAATGACGAATCTGCAGCTATAACAATGAACATTCTGTACTCGTATTAAAGTCCCTTAGTCTATCTTGTACTTTGAGTGACTCTTTTATCCGTTTGGTTGTTTGGAAAATACTGATTCTTGGTGAGTGATACAGATATTCCAAATCTTGAGACTTTATGTGATACAGTATCAAAAAAATCAAATCTGTTGATATCACCACAGATCTCATCAGAAAGATCTTTAAATATTGGGAAGTTGTCAGGCTCACAGTGGCAAATGCACATTTTCAAAAATTATAATTTTTACTTGAAAGCCTGAATCCTGCCACCTCCCAGCCCCCCACTATCTTGCCAGGTCTTATAACACTTGACAAGGAATGGAGCATTGGCTGTGTTTGAGCAGCTGCCCCCTGCTAGTGTGTAATTCAGGGAATTGGGAACATGGGAATGTTTTTGGGTGGTATGGTCTGTGTCTGCCCCGTCCTGAGCTTTCCCCTGGTGGCTGAGAGCCTGAATTTTATAATTTACAAGAAAATGGCTGCCAGATACAAAAGATTAAATAACCATAGTTTGAATGTCAGTTATTTTTTCACATAGAAATGGGGTTCTACAAAAAAGTGGCTAGTTCGGCTTGCAACCCAAATGCTTTCCTTTGACAACCATTATTTTGGTATGTAGCAGAAACATTTTATGCATACTTCTGTTTTCTCAACCCAAGGGTTGAGATACAATAAAATTAATAGCCCTTACTGACTCATCAAGGACTTCCTTAGGTGAAACTGGTTTGTTTATTTTTAATTGTGATGAATACATTGACCAAGTACAATATGACCTTGATTCATGCTAAGATACTAGCAGTTTTTCCCACAATTACTTTTGTACCATGACTGCTGATGTCAATACAGTGAAAAAGGCAAATAACATGTTAATATTATTATGAAATTACATATATGTAAAACTATATATATATATAAATTTTGAGACAGAGGCTCACTCCATCACCCAGGCTGGAGTGTAGTGGTGTGATCTTGGCTCAGTGCAACGTCCGCCTCCCGGGTTCAAGCAATTCTTGTGCCTCAGCTTCCTGAGTAGCTGGGATTACAGGTGCCCACCGCCACACATGGCTAATTTATGTATTTTTAGTAGACACAGGGTTTTGCCATCTTGGCCAGGCTGGTCTCAGAACTCCTGACCTCAAGTGATTTGCCTGCCTTGGCCTCCCAAAGTGCTAGGATTACAGGCATGAGCTACTGTGCCTGGCCTAAAATAATATTTTGACCTTGAAGACTGCCAGGGGTTCATGGACCATACTTTAAGAACTCCTGCTTTAAGTTACTTGAAAATATCCAGAAGCCTATGTTAGTCTTTATTAATCTGCCCACTTTCTTGTTTTTAACTCGGATTTCTTCAGTTTCTACAAGTGCATGTAAATGACATTAATTTAGAACTCAGTTTTACCATTTTTGCTTTGCAAGCATTGCATATAAAATTTTATTGCAGACTGGGCATGGTGGCTCATGCCTGTAATCTCAGCACTTTGGGAGGCCGAGGCGGGCGGATCACGAGGTCAGGAGATCGAGATCATCCTGGCCAACATGGTGAAGCCCCATCTCTACTAAAAATATAAAAATTAGCTGGGCATGGTGGCGCGCCTGTAATCCCAGCTACTAGGGGGGCTGAGGCAGGAGAATCGCTTGAACCTGAGAGGCAGAGATTGCAGTGAGCCGAGATCACGCCACTGCACTCCAGTCTGGCGACAGAGCAAGACTCCATCTCAAAACAAAACAAAACAAACCTTTATTGCAAGTGTGCAGAGCTTTCAGCTACATGATCATTTGAAAAGACTGAATAGCTATTGTATGTTTTGAACCCCTTGCTTACAAATTAATATTTGGCTATGCTGTGTCAATAAATTGGGTGTTAAACCTACACTCCAGAATTAAACAGTTTTAATGTGAGTTTGAGGTATTCCTTGCTTGTATTAATGTGACTGTAAGAGAAGTTGTAGATCACATTTGCCTGTTTGTTTTTTCTTCATTTCTTAGTAGCTTAATTCCATCCCTCTTCACCCTTTAAACTACAGCAATTGTCACCCTTTGAACTAGAACAGCTAAAATCACTTAAGAGAAATAAGGATCCTTTGTGTATAGGAACATTTAGGGGTAGGGAAGTGGGAAGAATCCTTCACAGTGTAATTCATTCCTAATCAAAAATTTTCCCCCTCTGGGCTTCATTAGAGTTGGGGGTGGGATAGTGAGTACCTATGTTTCAGACTTTTGAAGTTTAATTTCATTCTGACTTGGAATTATTCTCATAAAAAAAAACAACAACAAACCAACAACATCAAAACAACAGCTTCTAGCGCTTTATTAAAAGGTTAAATCCTTAGGTGGTGGTAATAGAGGGGAATGCTAGTCATTCTGGACACTGCCATCTGTTTCAATTTTTGCCATCAGTGAGAAACTGCCTCCAACACTGCAGTTAATTAGGCCTTTAGAGCTTGGGTGTTTGTTGTTTTGTTTATCTTCTATGGGAAGGTTTTCTCCAGCACTGAATAACAGTAGCCAGATATCAATTAACCTATTTATGCCTAAGCGTTCCATTATTGGAACACTAAGCTTGTGGGAGTTATTTATATCTTACTGCTCAAGGTCTTCTCCATGGTCTGATTTTTCACACAAAAAAACAACTTGCCACCTCTGGTGTAAATGGGCTAATAGGACAAATGTTAAAAAATATTTGAAAATATTGTAACATAAATTATTAACCTATAGAATACACTGGCGACATATCACTACCTTGGTAATGTATCAATACATTGTCTTATATAAACATTTTTAGCCCAGCATTAATTCTAGTTTGTCTGATTCAGCTTCTTTTTTAGGTTGAGAATATTATATTTCCCTGTTTAAAAGTTATTTTAGTTATTCAAAGATTATAGCAGATATTCTGACAGGGCATATTATAAAAACATTGATTGTGAACATGTTAAAAGCTTCTCTTCAGTATTTTCTTTTTATAAACCACCTGTTGTCTTATGTGCATTGCATATATATTTGAACAAAGTGCTCATCACTTGTCAGCCATCAGTGGCAGCATAGAAATTACTTGTGGTACTTGCTTTGCAAGAAATTCTTTTGTATTTGTGACATCAGCTTTGTTTTATACAATTAAAGTATTACACGCTAGAATAATCTAAATTACAACCACCAAATGGGATGTAGTTCTTCCCTTGAACTGAATTTGTTTACTTAATGTATGCAGCTATTGACTATTATTTAAAATGACAGTTTCATAAAAATCTCTCCCTTATTTTGGTAGCAAATAAGAAGGTGGTTGTATTATTAAAGGTATTTCTTAATTTTAAAATGTACTTTGAATAAATATTACATTAAGAGATAAAATGTGGAAAATCCCATGTATGTGAAAATCCTTCAATTATACAATTTGATTTTCAAATGAAATTTAATACTCTTAATATGATACATTCATGATCACTTTAATAGTATTTTTCTAATTTTTAAATTCCCAGTTAAAAGCATTTTGCACTCATTTTAATTCATTTCCTTCTGTTAAAAAGGAACAAAATATAACTGATTAAAACTTAAGATTGATATTGGAATAAATATTTAGACTGTTAGATAACTTCTTTTATATTTGCATGAGCATTAACTCTACACGGCAGTCTAGATGCTTGGAGAACCTTACCAATGGATTCTAAGTAATTGAGTTTTTTTCCTTTGATGTTTTGTTAAATAATCCTGGTTATAATTTATTTAAGTAAGTTAACAGTACTAGTATATTGACATTATTTGAGTTGACAAGTATTTTTAGATAATTATTTCAGTGAACATGTTTCAGGACTAATGGAATAAAATTACTCATTTAAAGTAAGTTTATTATCTTGTACTTTGTAAAAAGCTTTAAGAATGTCACTGTTATTTAATAACAGGTAAAAGGTATATTTAGTTTTAATTTTAATAACAGGTAAAAGGTATAGTATAAGGATGTTTTCTAAAGTAGCCGGTGGTATGCCTCTGCAATATAATTGGCTTGCTAAACCTCAATAATAGTTGGCATACAGAAGCTCTACATGAATTCAGTGATTAAAAAGCAGGAAAACTACTTAAAATAACACCTTTTTGTTCTTTTTAGAAACAATCTAAATGGGAACTTTATATTTGCAGGAACAAGATTTGGCATTTCTTTCTCACTGCTTGGTTGCTTTGATGTGAGCGGTATAATGTAGTGGACATTAGTATATAAGTAAATGATTAAATGAGTCATAAGACGGAACATCTGCCTGAGAAGGCCTTTCAGACAGCATGAGTTATGTTGTTGAAGTCTCTAATCAGTGCATCTGTCCCTGAGACTTCAGTTGGTACAAGGATAGTTTTCTATTTTGGATTAGTTACTATATGAAGACAGCATATTTAAAAAAATTTTTTTCATGCATGCAACTGGAAAATTTGTGCCTGTGATATTGGAATAAAAAAATTACAGCAGTGATTTTTTTTTGAGCATAGTAATAAAGGATAGCAATAAGTGTATAAATTTTAACTTTTATATGCCTTAAAATGGTTATTTATGGTAGGATTTTACATTACAGACCCATAAATCTTAATGTCTTACCTGAGGAAATATTCTTAGAAATAATGGTATTACAACAGGACATAAATTCAGATGAAGGCTGAAGCACAGCAGGATTCAGATAGGATGTTTAACTGAAACTAAAGACCATATCGTGGGTCCTTTCCAATCTGGAATATTACCATAGTTTCAAAATTGTAGAGACAGAGAGAGAGAGAGAATATGAATATGCACGTTTGTATGTTGTATACAAGATAAAAACTCCTAACCAAGAGCACATTGTAGAATACCAGACGATGATGACATAGAGTTGTGGTAAATGTATGTATGTTTTATTCTTTATAATCAACAAGCCACAGGAGACAAATTCTTGTGATCATAGTTAATTTTCACTAAAGGGTGCAATCGAAAGAAGAAATTGGTTCTTCTTTCCTTCGAAAATTTATACTTAGCTGTTCAATTAAACTTTTTTACAAGAAAATAATGAGTGTAATTAAAGGAGAATATGGGGGTTTGAATAAGAATTGGGCATATATTAATTTACATATTGGGATTTTTAAATCTTTGAAATATAGACCAGTCATCAGGAAATATTTTTATTTTAAAAAGGGATTTTAAAAAGTTGTGAGGCCCTCTAGTTTTTGCCCTGGGGTATCACTCCCACCCTCACAATGAAAAAGAGCCTGACTAACGTTAAAACGTAAGGATATACAGTGCCTATGGGGATGGAGGAGACATGAACACACACTCAACTTGGATAGACACAATGGGACACCAGTGAGAAGAGTTCAGCTAGAATTGGGACAGATTAGTGAAGGTTGAGTCCAGGCCAGCAAGAATTTGTGATATCCGTGAAGGCTGCAGAAATTGGGGAACCTGGTACCCTCTTGTATATTCTTTCTTCAGTAGTGGATGAGGTAAGAATCCCAGGAGATGGGAAATGGGAAGGAGTCCCCAAAAGTATGCGATGTGGCACACACCCTGGGGACGAGAACAGCGGTGACAGGTGGCTTCTCCCTTCTCTCCACTATACAACAAAAGCCGTCATCTGGGAACAGTGGAGTGGAAAGGAAGTAGTAAGCACAGCAAGCCTTAGGGCCTTGATGAAATTCTGAAATTCATTGCAGTTGGAGAGAGGAAAGTGCGTGCACATGTGTGTGTCTACTTTGTCAGTGTCAGGAATATGCGGGGCCCACAACTGTAGTTTAGGGCAGGAGGATAGATAACTGATACAGCTATATCCTCAAGACCCAGGCTGACATGTGACTAAGGCTGAGGCTTGCTCAGAACAACAGAGGATTGGTCTGGGCCCCCAACCATTTCTCACCATCAAACTAACAGGTTTCTGATAATAATTAACAGCTGCTGGGTGAGAGACACGAGAGGAAAAAAGAATAGACAACGATTCCTGGTGTAAAGGAAGGAGCTGAACTCACAATAGAATAGACATTACTCTGATAAATTTATCCCCATCATAAAAACAAGATATTTCTACAGGAGTTTAAAGCCTGTGGTATACTGAGGTTAACAATAGTGCTAACTTCAAACCCAGCCCAGTTCCTAACTAGATAAACTCTAACCCTTCAGTAAAGGCCTAGGAGAAGAAAAGTCTTGCCCTGTTTTAGGCATAAAAACTATTTAGTTTCTACTGTTGCACACAAGAGGATCAGCTTCCAATAACAACAACGAAAAAAACCCATGAGATATATTTAAAAAGCAAGAAAAAACACACTCAGGGATAAAGCAATCATTGAAACTAGCTTTAGACAGCTGGGTGCAGTGGTTCACGCCTGTAATCCTAGCACTTTAGGAGGCAGAGGTGGTGGATCACTTGAGGTCAGGAGTTTAAGACCAGCCTGGCCAACATGGTGAAACCTCATCTCTACTAAAAATACAGAAATTGGCCAGGCATGGTGGTGCATGCCTATAATCCCAGCTACTTGGGAAGCTGAGGCACGAGAATCACTTGAATCCAGGGGGCAGAAGTTGCAGTGAGCTGAGATTGTGCCACTGCACTCCAGCCTGGGCAACAGAGCGAGACCCCCATCTCAAAAAAAAAAAAAAAAGAAAGAAATATTTTGAGAAATAATGACCAAGAATTTTCCAAAATTAATGAGACACAAAACCATAGGTCCAGAAAGCTCAGAGAATAACGAGCAGGATAAATACCACACACTTATGCTTACACACATGGACATGTAGTATTCAAGCCGCTTAAAATGAGAGTTAAAAAGAAAAAAGAAAATCTTGAAGGCACCCAAAGAAAAAGGTAACATTATGTATAGAGAACAATGATAGGAAGTTTGTGTGATGGCTGACTTTTCGAAACTATGGAAGCTAGGAGACAGTGGAATGACACTGTTGAAGTGCTGAAAGAAAAACACTCAGCCCAGAAATCTATGCCCAATGAAAATATTTTTCAAAAATGAAACAGAAATAGTCTTTCATAGGCAAGCAAAGTCTAGGAATTCATTGCCAGTAGACCTACTCTACAAGAAATGTTAAAGCAAGTTCTTTAGGCAGATGGAATAAATGAAGGAAAAAATTGATATTTTATTGCTAATTCTTCTGAAACAAGAATCAGCAAACTTTTTATATGAAGATTGGATAATAAATATTATAGGCTTTGAGGGTCATACAGTTTTTGAAACTACTCAACTTTGCAGTTGTCATGTGAAATATGAAGGAATGAATGAGCACATACCAAATATGAAGTGGTGTGTAGGCTAAGTATCTCTAATCTAAAAATTCAAAATTAAAATGCTTCAAAATCTGAAACTTTTTGAGGGCTGACGTGATGCTCAAAGGAAATGCTTGTAGGAGCATTTTAGATTTTGGATTTTTAGATTATGGATGCTTAACTGGTAAGTATAATGCACATATTCCAAAATCCAAAATAAATCCAAAATCTGAAACACTTCTGGTCTCAGGCATTTTGGATAAGGGATACTTATCATTTAAAGGTGGACTCAGATTAATGAAAAATGTATATTGTAAACCTTTGGACAACTACTGAAAGTTTTGAAATAGAGGCATAATAATAAATCTATAGAAGAGATAAAATGGAATTATAAAAAAATCCTTAGCGCAAGTCAGAGAAGGAGGAAGAAAGAAAGAATAGCTGGAGCAAGTAGAAAATTGCTAGCAAGATGGTAGATTTTAGTCTAGTCATATCAATAATATTAAATGTGAATACTCTAAATCAGGGATTGGCAAACTGCTACTGGCGAGTTTCATTTGTTTGTACACATGTGCTGTGGTCGAGAGAATTCCTGGACTTAGAGCTCATCTGGAATTTAGATAGCCATAAACATGTGCATGAGGAAGAATTTAGATAATGCACGGTGTGATCCACCAGTTTACTGGTAATTTTTTTTTCAAGAGACAATTTTTGGTTGGGTGTGGTGGCTCATGCCTGAAATACCAACACTGTGGGAAGCCAAGTTGAGAGGATTGCTTGAGGTCAGGAGTTTGAGACCAGCCTGGGCAACACAGTGAGACCCCGTATCTACACAAATTTAAAAAAATAATAAATTAGCCGAGTATGGTGACGGGTGCCTCCAGTCCCAGCTACTCAGTGGGCTGAGGCGGGAAGATCACTTCAGCCCAGTAGTTCAAGGCTGCAGTGACCTGTGGTTGCACCTCTGCACTCCAGCCTGAGCGACAGAGCCAGAGCCAGGACCGTGTCTTCACAAAAAAAAAAAAAAGAAAGAAAAGAATTTTCATTTTAGGGGAAAAAATTGACTTGGGTGAATGTGGGTAAAGATAAAAGGGGACATTGTGTTTTAGACTTTAGGAAGACTTTTCTGAAATAAAGGAGAAAGTGTTATGCTTTCTCCTTTATTCAGCATATTCAGCAGAATATGCTGAAGCTGTTCTGTCTTGTCTGTTTCCTAAATGACATTGGATCAGGAATTATTTTTCTGTATATACATATATTTTTAAGTATAAATTATATATTAATGTTGTACAACATGATTTTTTCATATATGTATACATTGTGGATTGGCTAAATCAAGATGTTTAATGTATACATTACCTCACATGTCATTTTTTTGGTTGGGGAAACACTTGAAATCTACTCTTAGCAATTTTCAAGGATACAAATGTTGTATTAACTATACTCACTGTTACGTACAATAGAGCTCTTGAGTGGATTCTTCTTGTCTAACTGAAATTTTATATCCTTTGACGCAGAGTTACCTTTTTTTTTTTTTTTTTTTTTGAGATGAAGTCTTGCTCTGTCGCCCAGGCTGGAGTGCAGTGGCGCAATCTCGGCTCACTGCGAGCTCTGCCTCCCGGGTTCAAGCCATTTGACCCAGGGTTACTTTCTAATGTAAGAAGTTTTCAGAATTGATTTGTGAAACATAACCTTTTATTAGGTACACACCCATTATTCCTAGAGCTAAGGTATATTCTTTTCCTTTGGAATACTGCTGAATGTACTAAAATAGGAATGCTTCCACATTACTCTTTGATAATTATTAATGTGTGGTTGATCAAAATCTGTTCTTAATATTGTGCTTGTAACTTTCATGTAAATCATTTGAAGCAGTACTTACTGCCTTTGAAGATAGAATTTCATATATCCAACATAGAATTTCATTCTATGAAATTCTATAAAATATATAAATATAGAATATATTTCATATATTGCAAATAACCCAATATTTGGAAATAGGTCTGTGTATTTTAGTCCCAGCTTTGTAACTTACTAGTTTTGTGCAAGGAATAACATTTAAGCTTCGTGAGTCTCAGTTTCCTCATATGTGAAATGGAGATGATTTTCATATTCGGTTTATAGTCATAATTAAATGAGATATATGTTAAATATTAATTACTGAGAAATACTAAACAAATTTAAATCCAAAAGTAATTGTTTTGAATATATAATTACGTATGTGGCACAAAAGTAAAACAGACATAAAGGTATACGCCGAGAAGGCTTACTCATTGTCTGTATCTACCATGTCCCCCCTCACGCCCACAGCATTTATTTTTACTAGTTCCTTATTTATTTTTCTGTAATTTCTTTATACAAATATAAACAAATGCAACTTAACATTTTTTTTTCCTCTTTCTTAAATGAAAAATAGCCTACCAGGTACACTGAAGTACCTTACTTTTGGCATTTACAGTCTCCTGGAGGGCCTCCACAGCAGCGCAGAGTTATTGTTTTCATTTTTCTTCTCAGATGCATTTTATTTCATTGTATGGCTGTAATGTTGTTTATTCAGATCATTCAGTATTGGTGGGTACTTGAATGTTTTCCAGTTGTGTTTTTTTTTTTTTTTTTGCTCTGATTATATTATAATGCCACAAGGCCAAATTCATAATTCAGTATATATGCCATTTCATACATGTATACTGAATGGGAGATCGATTTACAAAAATGGGATTGTTGGGTCACAGAGAAAATGCATCAGTAATTATGGTAGATATTCAAGTTTCCCATTTAGGAGTTATACCATTTTGTACTGCTACCAACAGTGTATGTGAATGCCTATTTCTCTATGACCTTGCCAGCAGAATGTGTTAAACCTGCATATTTTTGCACTTTGCTAGGAGAGAATTGATACGTTGGTATAGTTTTACTTTGCTTTTCTCATTATGAGTGAGTGAGACTGAACATCTCTTCATATTTAAGAGCTATTTTTTTAATGGATTGCCTGTTCAAGTTGCTTGCCCCTTATTGTATTGTTCTTTCTTTCATTTTTAAATTTCTTAACAACTAAGACTTCTTTATAGATATCAGCCCTATGTTGTAAGAGTTGCAGATATTTTTTCCATGTTTGTCATTTGTGCTTTAACTTTCTTTGTGATGTCTTGTGCTATTCAAGTTATTTTTTGAACTGAGTTATCAGAAAGGTTTTCCTCAACCCATGGTTACAAAATAATTTACTTATATTTTCTTTCAGTACTTTTATGATTTCATTTTTTTTCTTTGTAAATCTCTAATCCACTTACAGTTTATATGCACTGAGACATAGATCCTACCTTTTTTTTTTTTTTTTTTAAACAGCTCTTTGGTTGTTCATTAGTATTTATTAAAAAGTCTATATTTATGGATTTGAGCTGCTTTTATCATATGCTAGATTCCTATGAGTATTTGGGCCATTTCGGATCTTCCTATTCTGTTTCATCAATATGCCAATGTATTTTTCCTAATGCCACACCTTTTATATAATTAAGATATAGTAATACAAGGTGAATATCTCTTATCTGAAGTGCTTGGGGCCAGAAGTGTTTTGGATTTTGGATTTTCTCAGATTTTGGAACATTTGCAGATACATAATGAGATATCTTGGGTATGGGACCCAAGTCTAAACATGAAATTTATTTATGTTTCATATACACCTTTTACACATAGCCGAAAGTAATTTTATACAGTATTTTTTAATAATTTTGTGCATGAAACAAAAGTCTGTATATGTCAAACCATCAGAAAGCAAAGGTGTCACTATCTCAACCACCCATGGAGACAATCTGTAGTTGTTTTGCATCACCATCCTTCCTGACTCTGAATTTAAATGCTGCTGATAAGCAGCCATTTTCTTACACTTATTTACATCTAAGTACTTAACAGTAAATATAACATATCATTAATATGTGAAAAGATAATGTGTTCAGGGTAACTCGGCAGCACAGTAGCATCACCAGAATACCCCTGTCAGCTGTTAGACAACAACATCCAACAGCAGCAGGCTTTCAGTCTCTATCTATTGAAGCTGTGTTTTGATAAAAAGGTTACCGTATACTGTATTTATTATTATTATTATTATTGTTATTATTAGGAGAAAAGAAACATTAGAGGCAATTAAAGGACCAGAAAGTGGGTTTTGTAGGCATGAGGAGACATTCTGCTTGACAGCTTTTTAAAATGTTTGCTCCAGATCATCTGTCTCATTAACAACCTTTTTTTGTCTTAGCAACCTCTCTGATTTTATAAACCGACATGATTCCTTGTTCTGTTAGGAACGCATGCTGTTCTAGTCCTTCTATAAGCCCATCACACATTTTCACCATGTGGTCCATATGTACTTCTGCAGAATTAATATCCTCTCCATCATTGGTTTTATCATGATCACCTTGATTCAGAACCATTTTGGCTGTTTAACCACTGGTCAATGAATGAACAACTGGAGCCGCATTATTGATGTTAAAAACTCCTTTGATATCTGCTTCTTCCAGCTTGCTGACAGACTCTGAAGGTATATATTTTGCATATATAAGGAGGTCAGGCATCATTTTTTCTCATTGGACATACAGAATCCTTCACAGTCACCACCTTGTTCATCATCACTCAGCATAGTCACCGGACAGAGGTTATGTCTTTAGTTACTGTGTTTCAAACATTGGCAACAGCGTATGTGGCATCCTTCATGCTAAACTCCTCTTGAAAACCTTCCATACCCATGCCTCTGTTAACTGCTACTAGCATGCTATTCAAGAAAGTGTTTTTATATTTACTCTTTGTTGATCTAAGGATACCCTGGTCACATGACTTAGTTAAAGAAGTCACATCGGAGGAAAGTACATGGCATAAATATTACTTTTGATGAGAATTTCAGCTGGAGGATGAGCAAAACAGTTTCCAAGGAATAACAAAATCTTGCAGTGTCATCCAATCCAGCTTCCCTACAGTGAGCATGAGCTGTTGGTACAAAATGTTTGTGAAACCAATTAGAAATGGTGTCTGTGGTGATCCATGCCTTTTTGTTAGCATAATGGACTGGTAAGAAGTTCACTCCTTGAAAATAGCAAGGATGCAAGCTTTTGGCTCTCACAGCAAGTGTGCCTGCTGTATTAGCACATCCTAGCACAGGTATTCTGTTGTTAGCATCCTTAATTCCTTGGGAACTGTCTTATTACCTGTAGTCAGTATCTTTCTGGGGCAATAACACCAAAACAGTAGTGATTTTTTTCGAGCAATATAGACTTGTTCTGGCATCACATTTTCATCAGTGATGACCTTGGCAAATGTGTCCGTGAATTTTTCATTGATTTGTGATCAGCAGATACTTTATCACCACAAAATTTTAAAAATTGAATAGAATGTCTTAAATTTCTGCAACCAGACTGTTGAATATTCACAATTCCCTTTAATTTTTAGTTCTTCATGTAAATCGTTGTTTGTTTTTTGATCATATTATTAAGTGGCATGTGTTCACTGTGATACTGATGGATCCACTTTTTCAATACATGATCGAAATCTTCATTTTTAGCTTTATTTGGTGTTTTTCTGTTTTTCATTAACTTCTGTTCATCACTTTTGGCATAGAGTGTCAACAGTTTACCCTTGTTTCTTCATGTCCTATATGGTGGACATTTCAACACCGTGCTCTCCTGTAGGATGTTTCACGCTTACACCACTGTCCAGTTTCTCCAGGTCTTTCTGTACTATAGATAAACATAAACATTTCCTTTTTTTCTTATCACTGTTACCTATAGGGGCATCTGCAGGCCTTTTTTCTGACATTTTCGAGAATATTTTTACACCACAGAGCACAGAATAAGCGAAAAAAATAGTGAGTAATGCACATAGGTCTTGGCCTTAGGTAGGAACATCGGCAGGAAACCTGTGTGTCCCGCCTGCACAACACGTGCCATTTTACTACCCTTTGTGGATGTGCTTGCATGGGAGAATCTGGATATGATCGGAAAAGATACGCCAGCTCAAGAGGACTAAGACGGTCTTTTTTTCTCTTGGGGATGCTGAATAAACTGTGTGCTGTGCACTTGCATTTTGACTGTGAGCTGTCACAGAAGTCAGGTTTGAAATTTTCCACCCGTGTTGTCATGTTGGAGCTCATAAAGTTTTGGATATTGGAGCATTTTGGATTATGGAGTTCAATCTGTATCTTGTCAAGCTTATTTCCTTTCATATTCAGTGTTTGGTCTTACTTGTTTATTTTTTCCATACAAACTTAAGAATCGGCTTTCTTCATCCTACAAGCAGTAGTCTTGTTGGAATTATTATTGTGAAGACAATAAAGTTATACGTTAACTTACTTACATGTTTTGAATCTTCCCATTCAAAAACATGATATGTTCTTTTACTTGTTGAAGCCTACTATTAGAGCATTTAGAAAAGTGTTAAAGTTCTCTCATGTTGGTTTTGCACATTTCTTATAAAGTTTATTTCTAGATGTCTTGTCTCTTTTTTGTTGGTATTGTAAATGTGTTATTCTCTTGTGTTATGTTTTCTGATTGCTGTTTATATGTGAAAAATTATTTATTTATTTATTTATTTGAGATGGAGTCTTGCTTTGTCATCTAGGCTGGAGTGCAATGGCATGATCTTGGTTCACTGCAACCTCTACCTCCTGGGTTCAAATGATTCTCCTGCCTCAGCCTCCCAAGTAGCTAGGACTACAGGCATGTGCTACCGTACCTGGCTAATTTTTGTATTTTTAGTAGAAACGAGGTTTTGCCATGTTGGCCAGGCTGGTCTTGAACTCCTGACCTCAGATGATCCACTCGCCTCAGCCTCCCAATGTGCTGGGATTACAGGCGTGAGCCACTGTGCCTGGCCTGAAAAATACTTTAAAAGATCAGTTTGTTTGCATAATTCTTTATTAAGTACTGTAGAGATTACCTAAGGAAAATGTGAAAAATGTTCTTTCTTCCTTAGAGACTAATATATAGGTTGAATATACAAAAAAATGCTCATAGGAAAAAAGTCTCAAAAAATAAGTATTTGAATATTGACAGTGGTTATTTATAGATTTCTAGATGATTTCCTCTTTTGCCTACCGATTTTAATGGTGATTACTAGTTGTCAAGCATAATCCATGCCCTCCTTCTTCTTGGCACATGGCTGCTCATCTTTACTACATTTTATTTTATTTTATTTTTTACTACATTTCCCAGTTAACCTTGAGAATATGTGTTTGTGTTTTCTGCAATGGGTTGTGAAAGGAATTGGTATGCGATACTTTTTGGCCTGGATCTCAAGACATTGTGCCTTTCCTAGTAGTTGCTCCTTTCCTTTTATGCTGTTTTATTTTTTATTTTATTTTTTTTTAAGAGGAAAGGGTTTATTTATTTTTTTATTAATTTTTTTTGCACACAAAACAATAAACATTTTCTAAAAATACATACAAACGAAAAGATGCGTATCAAACATATTAGGAAGGTTGCACATGGGAAGACGGGGAATAGAAATGGGGAGTGGGAATTAAAGAAAATAAATGAGAGAGGGACTTTGTATGGATCAATGATAATAACTCAATCCTCTATTTGACAAAGAAGAAGGAGAAGGAAGAGGAAGAAAAAGAAAGTGAGATAAAGGATCAGAAAGGGAGGAAAACAGAAAAAATTAGAGTATGACTCCAGGGTAGACCTGTTTGTTGTCGCTGGGTTGGTTGGTTGGTCTGTTGTATTTTTGATATGTTTCGCCATGTTGGCCAGGCTGGTCTCGAACTCCTAGCCTGAAGTGATCAACCCGCCTCGGCCTCCCAGAGTGCTGGGACTACAGGCATGAGCCACCACGTCCAGCCCCCACATTGCTTCTGGCCTCCGTGGTATCTATCCCAGAGGGGCCCCGGCAGAGGTCCTCACCACCGTCTTTCCAGGATCGGGCAGAGGCCCTCACTTCAAACGGGTGGCCTGGGAGGGGCCCACATTCCCAGACGGGGGCAGGTCCTTTTCCGGGCGGCGGGCAGGGGCCTCTCAATTCCAGAGGACGGGGGGCAGGCTCTCACTTCCAACGAGGGGCGGCCGGCAGAGGCCCCCATTCTTGACGACGGGCGGCGGGCAAGGCCTCACTTCCAGACGACGGCGGCCGGGAGGGTCCTCACTTCCAGATGGGGTGGTGGCAGAGGTCTCTCATTTCAGACCAGGGGCGGGCAGCCTCTTGGGCAGAGGCGCTCCTCACTTCCCAGACGGGGCGGCCGGGCAGAGGCGCTCCTCTCTTCCCAGACGGGGTGGCTGGGCAGAGGCGCTCCTCACTTCCCAGACGGGGCGGCCGGGCAGAGGCGCTCCTCACTTCCTAGACGGGGTGGTGGCCGGGTAGAGGCGCTCCTCACATCCCAGACGATGGGCGGCCGGGCAGAGGCTCTCCTCACATCCCAGACGATGGGCGGCAGGCAGAGACGCTCCTCACTTCCTAGACGGGGTGTCGGCTGGGCAGAGGAGCTCCTCACCTCCCAGATGGGGCGACCGGGCAGAGGCGCTCCTCACATCCCAGACAATGGGCGGCGAGGCAGAGACGCTCCCCACCTCCCAGACGGGGCGGCGGCTGGACAGGGGCTGGGAGGCGGAGGCTGCAGCGAGCCAACACCACGCCACCGCACTCCAGCCCGGGCAACACCGAGTGAGCGAGACTCCGTCTGCAGTCCCAGCACCTCGGGAGGCCGAGGCGGGCAGAGCACTCGGGGTCAGGAGCTGGAGACCAGCCTGGCCAACATGGCAAAACCGCGCCTCCAGCCAAAGGAGAAAAAGCAGGCAGCGGTGGTGGTGCGCGCCGGCAATCCCAGGCAGCCCGCGGGCCAGGGCAGGAGAATCACGGGAGCCGGAGGCAGGGAGTCTGCAGCGAACCGACTAGAATCCAGCCTGGGCCACAGAGGGAAGAAAATAAAAGAAAAAAGAAAAGAAGGAAGGAAGGAGGGAAGGGACGAAGGAAGGAAGGAGGGAGGGAGGGAAGGAAAGGAAGGAAGGAAGGAAGGAAGGAAGGAAGGAAAGAAAGGGAAGGAAGGAAGGCAGGAAGGCAGGCTTTTATGCTGTTTTAATTGGAAGTACTCAGACCATTCGGATGATGAATGGTCAGTGCTTTAGTGAAGAGCAGAGCCATGACTTGGAAAGTACCTGAATCTGTGAATGACTACAAGGAATGGGGAGCTGCTCCACCAAGCTGGACCATTTATGTTAAGATTGAAATTAAAGAGAAATAAACTTTTCTGTTTGTTAAGCCACAGTATTTTGGAATCCCTTTTACTTCCATAGCCTTACTTATCCTAGCTAATATACCTGTATTTTCTTCATATATTATATACATACATATTACTTTATAATTTTAAAAAAAGCTATTTTTCAAACAACTTGAGAACATATTATGCATATGATGCTTAAACTTGTTTTTCTTGTTTAACATAGTCTGAATATCTTGCCCATTTTGTTGAAATAAATGTTTTATTTTGGAGCAGTGTTAGATTTACAGAAAAGTTTCACAGATGATACATCGAGTTCTCATATACCCCTCACTGAGTTTCAATTCCCTCTTATGTTATCACTTTACTGTGGTACATTTGTCAAAACTAAGGAACCAACATTGGTATATTGCTGTTAACTAAACTCTAGACTTCATTTAGATTTCACCAGTTTCACTAATGTCATTTTTCTGTTCCGGGATTCAATCCAGGATATCACATTACATTTACTTGTCATGTTTCCTTAGTCTTCTCTGTTCTCCTGATAGCTTCTTAGTCTTTCTTTATTTTTCATAACCTTGACATACTTCACTGTTCAGATATTTTATAGACTATTCCTTATATTGGGCTCATCTGGTATCTTCCTCATGATTAAACTGGAGTTATGGGTTTTTGGAAAGAATATTATACAGGTAAAGTATACTTCACATCATATCCTGGAGTACATGATAACTACATGCCATTAGTGATCTTCCTTGCTTGGTTAAGGGATGTTGGTCAGGTTTCTCCCCTGCGAAGTTACTGTTCTTTCCTTTCCATATTTTTCTTTCGGAAGCAGGATAAACTTAGGCCACTCTTAAAGCAAAGCAGAGGAGGAAACACTCATTCTTAAATGCTAAATTTAATTTGATAGGTGTCAGTTTTCATGTTCACCAGACCAACTTTGGATACTTGGATTTTTATAAAAAACTTTCATCCTATGGACAGCTGAGCAGCCAGCATGGAATCAGGCTGGAATTTCCTTCTTTAGTTGCATGGAGTACAGCCTGCTGGTTGAGAACAAGAGAGGAAGAAATGAAATCAAAGAATATACCTGCGTCTCAACACCAAAGCCCCAGTTTTTCTATTGGTCATCTTGATTTGGAAATCAAAGCTAAATTCCTATCTTTAGAGACCCAAACATTTCTGGTAGTATTAATGAGAAGAGATATTGAGTACCCTTTATTGAGTTCCACTTGAGGTCAGGACTCTGCAAGGCCTTCTACATGAATCATTTCATTTAATCCTAAGAGGAAAGTACTACTATTATCTACATTTTACAAATGAGGAAACTGAGACTTAGAATTTGACTTGCTTAACACTTTCAACGTGCGGTGGTAGCATCCAGATCAAAATCGTTGTTTGCTTGCTTTTGTCCTCTTACACATCACAGTACCACTAGTTCTACATCAATGAGAACAATCTAGTTATCAGAGGAGTATGGTATTCGATAGAGGGATAAGGTAGCTATTTGGGAGTACTGAACAGATAGCATGGAGAGATAAAGGCCACTGATGCTAAGTGGTGAATTCAGATTTTCCAGCTAGGGTTCTCTCTTCTCCAACCTGGATCTTGTGCACTCTGTTTTCCACCTGTTTTCTCTGCCCTAGTGCATACTTCCTGAAATATCTGAAGAAACCCATGAGAGACTGAACTCTTCTGGTCTTAGTTTGGCTCATCATTGCACAGCTGATGGCTGGATTATCAAGTCTGACTTTGCTATTGGCCAGCTCATTCTGATGCCAGTGGCCTACTTTCTGCTAACTTCGGGTTTTGGTATGCCAACACATTGTAACTAATTTCTCCCTCAGAACTGCACTTATTGTGTTTTTTTCTGGGAGTGAGTTATGTGCAGATACAGTAGTTACATTAAGCCAAAATTGACCATTTTTTTTTGCTGAAGTAGTGTCCCATTTTATTAAAGATGTGATGCTGGACTTAAAAAAATGACATTTTTAGAGATCGTATGGAGCCACTTAAGGGTGAAACTCTCTTTAACATTTTATTAGCTGAGGCAGTACACACCTACTTTTCAGTGAACTAAATTCTTTGACAAACAATGAGATTCTGGCATTTATGGAAAACTTTTAGTTTAACTCCCACAATTAGATGAGGTAATCGGGGATGGAGTAACTGGCAGTTTTGTTGTCACCATCAGATCAACTCAAAACATCTTGCTATTGCATGGCATCTTATAAAAACAGGATAAAAAGACATAGCCCTTACCTGGAGAGACCTGCTTGGAAAGGTTGTTGAAAAGATGGTGAATTGAGGGATGAAAACAATGGGTATTTTTATTTGGGAGAAACAAAAATTATTTTCTGTCTAATTATGACCACAGTAATACATTTGTATTGTAGGTGAAGTGGCCCATTGCTGTCATATGTGTGCACCTTCCTCAACACCTATTTATACCTCACAGAAATTGAAAGAGATTTTTTTATTTTATTTTTATTTTTTTGAGACGGAGTTTTGCTCTTGTTGCCCAGGCTGGAGTTGCAATGGCACGATCTCAGCTCACCACAACCTACACCTCCTGGGTTCAAGCGATTCTCCTGCCTCAGCCTCCCGAGTAGGTGGAATTACAGGCATGTGCCACCACGCCCAGCTAATATTTTGTATTTTTAGTAGAGACAGGGTTTCTTCATGTTGGTCAGGCTGATCTTGAACTCCCGACCTCAGGTGATCTGCCCACCTCGGCCCCCCAAAGTGCTGCGATTATAGGCGTGAGCCACCGCGCCCGGCCAAAAGAGATTTTTAAAAAGAAATTAAATTGCATATAATACATGTAGATCACTCTTACTCTTTTTAATGGTTATGTAGCATTCCATCATAGGAACATACCACAGTTTACTTAAATGACGGATATTTAGGTCATTTCAGATTTTTAGTTCTTTAGGTATTTAACTCTTTCTTCCCTCTTTCAGTTCCTTATTTTATTGAGAAAACAGAAGCAGTCAGAAAAGAATTACCTCCCTCTTTTCCCACAATTGATTCACTCAAGGATATGATAGTGAACAAACGAAATAAAAATCTGTGCCCTCAAAGTGCTTATATACTAAAGGAGGGAGATAGACAATAAACAAAGTGTTTCAAAAGTAAAGTATGTTGTATATTAGATGGCAATAAATACGGAGGAGAAAAAGTAGGGAAGGAGCGTAGTAGAGTAAGTGTTGGGGTGGAGTTTGCAGTTTTAAAGGCAAGGAGAGAGACTCACTGAAGTTGACAGTTGAGTAAATAACTGAAGGAGGTAAGGGAACAAGTCACGTAAATATTTGTAAACAGAGGCAACAGCAAATGTGAGTGCCGTGAAGCTGAGTGAGGCCTGCTCTTTCTGAGTTCTGTCACCCTACATCCACTTGCATCGTGTACTCTACCTTTCCCTTTGATCATAACGAGTGAGTTGTCCCTGCCCAGGCCAACCCCATCCACTTGCACGTGAAATCTGCTTCCCTCTGTCATATAGGACTACGATCCTGCTGTCACGCCCTCTCTTACCTGTTTCACATTTTCTCTCTAGTTGGTTCCCATGAGCTTGCAAACATGCAGTAATATCACCCATCTTTAAAAAATGAACATAAAAGAAAAACACCAAAACAACAGAGTCCCTTGGCCCTCATTCCCTCCTCTGCCCAGCTACTGTTTCATTTCTTTGTTCGCCTTCACAACAAAGCTAAAAAGAGGTCGTCTCCACTTCTTCACATTCCATTCCTTTTAAAAACCTACTCCACTGAAGTTTTGCTCCCAAAAGAGCATTTTAAAATGCCCTTGTTTATGTCACCAGTGACCTCTATGTTGCCAGATGCTCCTTTTCCATAGTTTTCTCTGATTAAGTATTAGCAAATCATGTTCTTTTTGTTTATTATTTGTTTTGCCATACTAGAATGTAAGATCCAAGACCATAGGTACGTGGGTGCTCTTCAATATTTGTTGAATGATTGAGTGAATGATGCTACCAACCTCCTTGTACATTCCTTATATGTGCCATTGTCCTCTTGCCTGATTTGTTTTCCTTTGAGATAAATACCTAAAGGTACTAAAATGATAATTTCCTAAAAGTACTGAGTCAAAGGATGTGTGCATTTTTAAGGGCTTTTATTACTTGCTAGTAAGCAACCTCCTTAACCAAAACATGCAGTTAGGATTTGTTTGTTTTTAAAACTATGGCATTTATCATGGACACTTCTTAAAACAGATTATTTTACTACTTTTGATTTCTATCTTTTCCCAGACTGCCAGGATCAAATGATGTATGCAGAATTTCCAGTGTAACTTGTATTTTCATACTTGAATATTCGGTTAGGGCCAGGTAGGCCAGTAGAAAAGGGTTCTCCTCAAGTTTTGTGTCTACAGGACAGTGGAGACTTAGAATGTCATTGAAGCAGCATGACTGTCTTTAGGAAAAAAGGTTTTAGCCATTATACTGCATCCTGCTGTCTTATCTGAGGAATAACACATTTGCTAGAGGTGCTTTCCTTTAGATTGCTGCCCCAGTCAGAGGTCAAGTACTGTGGTAACTACACTTTTGCTATATTGATTGAAGAAATAGAGCACTAACACACATACAACAAATTTGTACTCAGATTATATGGCTGGATTTCTGGTGCTGTACTTAAAGCTGAGTAGTCTGGTTTTACTTATCTGATCCCAGCATTTTGTAGTTAAAATGCAGATAAAGCTATTAATAAGAATAGAAATGGATACATTTGTTTTATAATTGTCTCAGTATTAGACTGAAGGTAAAATATTAATAGTTTTCCACATAAATATAATATTTATAACAAACTATATTTTATTATGGAACCTTTAGATTTTTTTAAACTTCATTGAGAAAAATGTTTCTGCTAATGTTAATTAGCTAGTAACTGCTGTTTTCAGTGTGCTTCAATTACAACATGTTGCTTGATTATATGTTATAAAATAAACTTAAGGTTGCCCTAGGCTGTTAGACTCAGTAGTTTTATGTTAGCTTGTAACCTAGAAGCAGATTTCTTATAAATTTGTGAGGAAAGGAGAAGATAAAAGTAAAAAATGAAGCTCTATCAAGATATTTTTCTATTTTATTATGCTTTTTCATTAAATTAATCTGTTTCTATTTCTGGTTCTCATTATGTGACTTGCAAGTGAAAAGTTGCCAGTGCAGAATGTTTCAGAAACAAGGAGTGTTTCAATTATAGCTATCACTACTGTCTAATAATTGATAGCAAACATTTATTAAGTACTTACAGTGTCAGATGTAAAACCCTAAGATCTAGGTTAGTAAAATTCATAATATATCTGTCCTTAAGAAGTTCGAAGCCCAGTGGAACAATTAAGACAAATGATGAACTTCTTTACAATTCAGATTTAGTCAGTAAGTTAATGTTAGTAAATCTGCTTTGTAAGGAGCATGTAGTTTTAGGAAATTTATTATAATATTGTTATCCAGTAGATATGTCTAAAAACCTTTATATGTTTATCCCACGAGTCTTTTTCTGTTTTTCAGATAATTCAGCAAAAATATTTATAGGTTCCGTATTGAACCTATAAATTGATATTGTTGATATTGAAGAGTTTTTTAAAGAAGTATTCCTAAGTTAATATAAGGTTCCCACAAATAAGCCTTTAGTCTAACAAATATATATATGTATTTGAATAGCATATGGACATGAAGTTTTGAATATTTAATAAACTGCAGTCAGTGTATTATACTGAGTACTCATGCGTAACTATTTTGAGACCTTTCTATTTATTTAAACTTTGATGTATTATACTAATAGCCAGTCATTTCTCACAGTTTATCAAACTGTAACCATAAAATTGTACTTTAGGAATTTGGTTAGCAAGTTTTTTTTTTCATGGTTATGTTTTATCCTGGATATGTGTAAAATAAACTGCTTACAGTTAAAAAACACGTGCATGCATGTGCATATAATTTTCTGCTTGTTCATTATCCTTTTAACTTAAGCATTATCTTTGGTTAAAATCTCTACTCACATTTGCTCTTTAAAATATCGAATATAGTTTTAATATAAGTTATATAGCTCAGATCATAAACTAAACCAATACAAAATAAGGCAAGTAAGAAATGGATAAGGAGGTATGGCATCTTTCTTGCTGTACTCATTCCTTTCTGGTGGAAGTAGAACTTTTGAAAATAAAAGGCAATACTGTTGAGGAGCAAAGTTTTAATTTTGCTCTTATTGAAATAATTGATAAATTTCTTATTTCTTTGCAAATTTGTACTTAGTTTCAGAAGTCAGGAATTTATCAAGTTTGTACAAGTTTTTTGGAACTAGTTTTACAACATAAAATAATTTTGCTATCTTCTCATTTTGTGATTAGACATTTAAACCAAGTATAAAGCTTAGGTTAAAGATGTTGAATAGAAAATAGCATATATACTATATATTTGATTTGAAATGTACTTTGTTCATAGGCCCATGTAAAGACAGTTTAAGTTAGCTGACATAATGCATGCAGAAAGTAGTAACAATTTGATCATATCAAGTGTATGTTTGTCTTAAGGAAGTAGAGTAAGTTTACTGTATTTTTTCTTGCTCATAAATTAATTAAATTTCGATCTTTCTTTTCCAAATCACTGAGGCTTTAGAACTGGTGATTATTTATAGTGTTCCTTTGTGGAAGGAGTGGATTTATAAACTAAAATTGTCTTGTTTTACCAGTGTTTATTTTGATTTAGTTTATTCGTAAAATTAGTTTAGTTCTTCCCAGAGAGCTGTGTTTTGATTTAAGTAATAAATAGAAAATAGGTGTTTTTAACTTTTGCATAGGCTTATAATATGCCATCAAACATCTATAATAAATACTGAAATAAATACCTGTATTTGGCTAATACCTATAATAAATACTGAACATTAATGAAATTATTACATAGTTTTTTTATATCTTTTTATATCAAAAAGCATTTATACTTTAGGTATAAAGAGAGTTTGGATAAATTAACTGTAGTTTAGTAGCAATTTGAAATGTACAGCTTTTTTATGTGGTTTAATTCAATGTTTTAAAAATAGGGCTAGTATATTTTGAAATCACTAGAGAATTAGTTGAATTGGGGAAAAGTCAACAACTTTTTGTAAATTAAATTTTTTTTTAGATCTATTCTTTCCTTTTAATTGATATTAATTTCCTGAGGAGTTGATATTAATTTTCTGATTAATCATTTTAGGTTGTGTCTGAAAAAAATTTAAGCAATCCAAATGTATTTGATTTTATTAAGCTGGCTGACTTTGTCAAAAGTCTGGAAAAACTTTAAGAAATCCAGATGTACTTGATTTTATTAAGCTGGCTGACTTTGTCAGAAGTCTGAAAAAAATTTAAGAAATCCAAATGTACTTGATTTTATTAAGCTAGCTGACTTTGTCAAAAGTCCATTGCTATTTGCTTAAGGTTTCTAGCTTTTGCAACAGTGAATAATAGTGCTCTTAAATTGGATTTATGCTAACTTTTAAGAAACATATTTGTTCCAAGCAGTCTAAGAAGTGCAGAGATGCATGTCAATATTCAGAATTCATATTTTCCTTGAACAGAAGGTTGTGATAAAATGGTACATGGTGTGTTTTCATTGCCTGTTGAAAGACTTTCATGCAGTTAAAATAAGCATTTTGATGGTGGTTGAATTAAGAGTTTTTGTCAGTCTCTTCTCATCATGGATGATTAGACTAAAACGTCTGCTTGTCTTGACTTGAGATCACCACAGCTTCAGATAACATGCTTTGTGATTGAAGGTCGAAATATTTTGAATTCTAATAGGCTGCCAGATGAATTGCTTGAAATAGACTGTAAAATTTCAAGGCTTCCTTTTCCATCTGCTGTGAAAAGAACCATTGGGAATGGTGGAGCTTGATGATCATAGAATTACTGGATGGTGATTCTAAAACCCTCAAAGGGAAGTTGCTATGGAGATCTAGTTCCAAACTGTGAAATGATTCACCTTTGAAAGGCTGCAGGGTCTGAGAAGCTGAACACATCATTGTTCAGGTGGTCATTGGTTAGGAAATTGCTGGTGCCTGTGTAATCAGCACTCCTGTGGTAGTTAACGATCTAAAAAGGTTTGTTCTGAATGATGTGGGACAACAGCAATGTGCATAAGATGGCTTCTCTCAATCATGGTTTGCTCAGTCTGGTGCTTGTAAAAATACAGCAAACTAAATAGCACAGAAATGAATTGCTTTATTGAGGGAATCTTTTGAAAACAAAATTTTGAATTGATGAGTTTAGCATCTAAAATAAAATGGTTCTTTTTGAAAATAAAGTTTTTGCAGAAACATGCATTGTTTACTTTATTTTAATTCATCCCCATACCTCCCACTTTTTTGTGATAAAAAGCTCTTTGTCTCTCTAGGTGTAAGACCTTACCATGGTGAAATGTTTAGCTTTTAATATCCTAGAGTACTATTTCAAGAGCCTTCTTGCATAAGCACGGGGCACCTGAGAATGGGTTTAGAAAAGCCCCCGGTCATGGAGAATGAGTCTAGGAAAGTCCCCAAATCATTAGAAGTAGAAAGTAATTAATCCCCTATAGCAGATTGGTTCCCCTCAAATTGTTTTTTATTATGCATATTTGTGACATGCATTTTAAATTGATATTTTTTCCAATTTTTGTTTTTATTAAATCAACTTTCATTTTTATTTCCAGAAACCTGAGGCCAAAATAATTTTTGAAATTCATTTAACAGCAAATTATAAACTGCTATTCTCCCAGATTAAGATTTCAAAATAGGTAAAATTCAATCTTAGTTAATTTCATATCAGCCTATATTGTTGAACTTTGGTAATCAAGTATGAAACCTTATCAAAGATAATGTAAGTATATCAAGTTTGTCTGTATGGTGCCTTCTCCAGACATCGTTAAGGTAAAATATACATGTAACAAAAATCATATATTCTTAGTGTACAGTTTGATGAAGTTTATTCTACACAGTCGTAGATCTACTGTCACAGTCAAAATACACAATGTTTCAATCATCCTAAAATATTTCTTTGTGTCCTTTTGTAGTTGATCCTCTCCCCTAACCCTTATCCTTAAGTACTCACTGATCTGCTTTCTATTGTTGCATTTTTATCATATTTAGAATTTCATGTAGTATCATATAGTATGTAGTTTTTTCTGTTTGACTTTTTTAAAACCTATCATAATATTTTTGATATTCATTTCTATTGTGTACATTAATACTTTCTTATTACTATGTAGCCTTTAATATTATCACTTTGCTTATCCATTCATTAACTGGTGGACATTTGAATTGTTTCCAGTTTTTATTGTTATGAATTATTTGTGTAGAAATGTTTGTATGGATATATGTTTCTATTTCTTTTGGGTAAATATCTAGAAATGGGATAGCTGAAGTGTATGGTAACTTCATGTTTAGCTTTATAAAATACTGCCATATGGTTTTCCAAAGTGACTGTAACATTTTGATTTCTCACCAGCAATATGAATTCCAGTTCCTCCACATCCTTTCTAACACTTGATATTGTCAATTGTTTCTAGTTTAGCCATTATGGAGAATATTGTGGCTTTCATTTCTATTTTCCAGTCTATTAGTGATGACCATCTTTTCATTTGCTTACTTCCAAACTGTATATCTTCTTTGGTGAAGTATCAGTTTAAATCTTTTGTCCATTTTTAATTGGATTGTTTGTCTCATTTTGAGTGGAAAGAGTTCTTTACATATTCTGGATACAAGTTCTTTGTCAAGTATACATTATATGAAATTTTCTCCTAGTCTGTGGCTGGCTTTTTTTTTCTTTTTAATTCTGTCTTTGAAAGAACAAAATTTTTCATTAGGATGTTCATTTTATCAGTTGATTTTCTCTGATATTTGTGTTTTTTGTGTCCCGTTCAGAAATCTTTACCCAGCGCAGTGTTACAGATATTTTCTTCTGTTAAAGTTTAATTTTAAATAACTTTAGCTCTTACATTCGGGCCTGTCATCTTTCTAGTTAATTTTGCATATGGCATGAGGTAAGGTGTTAATTTTCTTCCATACAGATGCATAGTTTTTCCAGAATCATTTGTTGAATATCTTTTCTTTCACTGAATTAACTTGGCACCTTGTCAAAAATCAATTCACTGTTTAGGAGGTCAAGTGCAGGTCAGTTTACACACTCTATTCTATTCCATTGATCTATTTGTTTTGGCAATACCATACTGTCTTGATTATTATAGCTTTAGAGTAAGTCTTAAAATTAGATAGTATAGGTCTTCTGACCCTTTTCCTATTTTTTAAGATTGCTTTAGCTTTTCTAGTTCCTTTGCATTTCTGTATAAATTTAAGAACCTGAAAAAAAAGCTTGCTGGAATTTCATTGATTTTTGACTTTGTATTGAAACTGTCAGTGGAGACTACCAATCCATGAAGGTGATAACTTTTTAAATTTATTTAGGTCTCTTCTCAACAGTATTTGATAGGTTACAGAATACAAATCTTATACATATTTTGTTAATTTTATCCCTAGGTATTTAATATTTTGCTGCTATTATAAGTGATATTATAGGTTATTTTTAGAAGCCCTTAATCAGGTTGAAGTAGTTATCCGTTATTCCTAGTTTGCTGAGAGTTTTTATCCTGAATAGGTGTTGAATTTTGTCAAATGATTTTCTTTTATCTATTGGAATGATCTGGTTTTTCTTTTTTATTCTATTAATACGGTGAATTACATAGACTGATTTTTGATTGGTAAGCTTTTGTTATTCCCAAGATAAACTCACTCCATCATTATAAATAAACCTGTGTGCTTTTGAATTTGATTTGCTAAAAATGTTTTAAAGGATTTTTACATCTGTATTAATGAGGGATTATTGTTTCTGTGGTTTTCTTTTCTTGTAATTTTTGTCTGAATTTCATACCAGGGTAATATGAACCTTGTAAAATCACTTGTAAAGTATTTTATCTTTGATTTCCTCGAAGAGTTTATGGAGGATTCGTGTTATTTCTCCCCTAAATGCTTGATAAAATTTACCAGTAAAGCCATCTAGGCATGGAGTTTTTTTTTTTTTTTTTTTTTTTTGAGACAGGGTCTCACTCTGTCACCCAAGCTGGAGTACAGTGGTGCAATCTCAGCTCACTGTAACCTCTGCCTCCCAGGTTCAAGCAATTCTCATGCCTCAGCCTCCCTGGTAGCTGGGATTACAGGCGTGCACCACCACACCTGGCTAATTTTTGTATTTTTAGTAGAGACGGGGTTTTGCCATGTTGCCCAGGCTGGTCTTGAACTCCTGGCCTCAGGTGATCTGCCCACCTCAGCCTCCCAAAGTGCTGGGATTACAGGCATGAGCCACCACACCCGGCCTGTGGGAAGGTTTTTATTTCAGATTCAATTTCTTGAACTGCTGTAGGACTATTCATGTTTTCTATTTCTTCTTAGCTCAGTTTTGGTAATTTTTGTCTTTCTAGCATTTTGATTACTTCATTTAAGCTGTCAAATTTATTGGGCATAAAGTTATTAATATTCTCATATGTTTAATGACTTAGAATCTATAATGTCTCCTCCTTCCTTTGTGATGTTAGAATGAAGTGTAATTTTTGTCTTTCTTTTTGATTAGTCTATCTAGAGGCTTATCAATTTTATTGAGCTTTTTAAAGGACTATGAGTTTCATTGATTTTTTTTTCTTTGTTCATTTCCTATTTCACCAGTTTGTTCTCATATCTTTTATTATTTCCTTCTTTCTACCTATTTGGGTATTTTAAACTTATTTAAGACCTTTTTTAACAGGTGCTTGCAGTTTTTTGACTCAAAAAAAATCAAGTTGTAAACTTTTATCACAGATTTAAAATGAAGTTCTTAAAAATCTTAACTTGAACAAATATAAAACAATTTAAAAACCTTTCTTTAAAGGCAGATTGAGAAAAAAAACAGGCTTAAAAATATGTTTGTTATTAACAGAAAGAAACATTTAGGTAAAAGTAATAAAAACCTCACGCTGTATAGGTAATGCAAATAGTTCTAGTTATCTGATCATTTGATGAAAAGCAAGTAGTTAAGGTCTTCAGCTCCAATCTTTTGTTCATTTCTTATTGCTGGAATTTTATATTCATTTCTTCTTGTTAGAAGACTGAACAGGATGATGGTAGAGAGCCTTGAGAGCCTTATCTGCTGGTGATCTGACGTTTTTCGCCACTTTGCTGTCTTGTGGTTTAGAGTTGTGTTAGTCCATTTTTGCGTTGCTATAAAGAAGCACCTGAAGCTGGGTAATTTATAAACAAAATAAGTTTATTTTGGCTCATGGTTCTGCAGATTGTACAGGAAGCATGCCACCAGCATCTGCTTCTGGTGAGGCCTTAGGAGCTTACAGTCATGGCAGAAGGCTAAGGGGGAGGCGGCATATCACATGGCTAGACAGGGAACAAGAGAGATGGAGCTAGAGAGAGTGCCACTCTCCTTTAAACAACCAGATCGCACTGAATTCAGAGCAAGAACTCCTTATGATGAGGACAGCACCAAGTCTTTCATGAGGGATCTGCCCCCATGACCCAAGCGTGTCCCACCAGACCCCACCTCCAACACTGGGAATTACATTTCAACATGAGATTTGAAGGAGACAAAACAGGCAAACCATATCAAGAGTTTTCAGATTGTCTGCACTGGTACTTGAAGTTGTAGTGGTACTGTTGCTGAGGTGGCTGCTGACCTTGGGTATCATCTCCTTGATTTTTCGTTATCCTCTTCATTTCCGTCCTCTCTAGACTACCTTTGGCAGAGGGTGCCTGCAGAATGATGGTCTGTCTCCCCGATACCTACTCCGCCCCACTGGTCTGCCTTGTTCCCTTGCCCACTGGTTGTGGGTACCCTCCAGCACTTCTCCCCGCATATAGGGTCTCCGCATGTAGGAAGGTGGGAACTTCTTGTCAGGAGGTAGGAAGGTGGGAACTTTTCCTTGCCCGCATATAGGAAGGTGGGAACTTTTCCTTCCGTAGGCCCTGCGTGTTGGGCCTGGCCTTCAGGAGCACTCTTTTCCCTGGTTCTTTTCGCCACTCTCACTATTATGGTAATTCTGCTAGCAGTTGCCTGGAGGATCCCTAGGAGGTAGACAGGGGCTTATAAAGGTACAGTTGGCTGCATATTTACTGCCTTGAACTGGAACTCCACCAGGGCCTGCAGTATTGGCTGCCTCCGCATTCTTTTCTCCTTCAGCATCAAACTCCACATCTCTCCAGCTCCTCCACTGCCAAGGTACTTCTTGGGGTTATTCTTTATGGCAGTCTGGTGTACAAATACATCTCACTTGGTGTCATTCCTGTTAATGAATCCATATCCTTTTCTTACATTGAACCGTTTTACTGTTCCCAAACTTTCATAGTGATGACCTTCTTGTCCCTGCTGGTCTACGTGAGACCGCCTGGGCCCCACTCCCTGTGCCGCTGCCCGTGGTGCTGGGCTGGCTGTTGGCAGCGCTGAGGGCGGGGGCGCCGGCGGTTCCTGGGTCTCCCCAGTGGTTGCGGAAGTGGTGAGTGGGCATGCTGCACCAGCTGCGGCTCCTCCCGTGTGAGGGAGGCAGCAGTGGTTGGGGGCTGCTCAGGGCTCTCTGGAGTCCACTCTCCTCTCCTGCTGCCCATCAAACGCCTGTTTGGTTTTAATTTACTTTTTCTTTCTCTAATTTCTTAGGGTGAGAACTCAGATTATTAATTTTGGAGATTCTTTTCTAATATGATTATTTAAAGTTACAAACTTCTCTCTAAGCACTGCTTTAGCTGCATCCCACATACGTTGATAGGTTATATTTTTATTATCCCTTAATTTAAAATATTTCCTTATTTCTCTTGTGACTTCTTTGATCTGTTGATTCTTAAAATGTTTGTGTATTTCCAAGTATTTGGAGCTTTTCTAGCATTCTTACTGTTACTGATTTCTAATTTAATTTTTTTTATAGTTAGGGATCATCCTCTGTGTGATTTCAGTCCTTTTAAATTTGAGACTCGTTTTTTGGCTATGCGTAGTCTGGGCCAAATGAGCTACATGCTCTTGAAAAGAATATGTTTTGTTATTATTGAATGTAATATTCTATAAATATTTCGTTCAAGATGATTAATAGCATTGTTCATATCTTCTGCGTTTTTACTGATTTTTTCGTCTAGTTCCATCAATTTAGTTAAGAGAAGGGTGTTAAGATCTCCGGTTCTGATTGTAGAATTGTTCATTTCATCTTCACTTCTATTAATTTTGGCTTCCTGTAATTTGAAGCTGTTATTAGGCACATACACATTATATGTATATTATGCCTTATGTGAATATTATGCCTTTTGGATGAATTTACTTTTTTCTCATTTAAAAATATGCAGTACTTTTTGTTTTGAAATCAATTTAATCTGATATTAATATAGCTACTATAGCTGTCTTACACTTACTGTTTTCCATCCATTTACTTTCAACCTATCCATGTTTGTTTGTTTGTTTGGAGACAGAGTCTAGTGCTGTTACACAGGCTAGGGTGCAGTGCCACAATCACGGTTCACTGCAGCCTCAAACTTCTGGGCTCAGGCAATCCTCCCACTTCAGCCTCTTGAGTAAGTAGGACTACAGGCTCATGTCACCATGCCTGGCTAATTTTTTAGTTTTAAGTTTTTGTAGAAATGGGGTCTTGCTATGTTGCCTAGGCTGATCTTGAACTCCTGGCCTCAAGCAATCCTTCTGTCTCAGCCTCCCAAAAGTGTTGGGATTACTAGTGTGAGCCACTGGGCTTGCCATGTCTTTATGTTAAAATGTATCTCTTATACAGAACATATGATTGTGTTCTATTTTATTATCAATTCTGGTAGTCAACACCTTTTAAAGTGCTTATTTCATTGTCTAATGGACTTGATAGGTTTGGATTTGTATCTTTTTATTTGTGTTTTATTTGTTGCTTCTGTGGTTTGTTCCTCTGTTTCTCTACATTTTTTTGATTATTTGAATATCTCTTAGGATTTTATTTTAACATTCATCTTGGATTCCAACTAGATTTCACTTTTTTTAAGTGATTGCTCTAGTGATTACAATATACATCCTTAGCTTTTCAGTTTGTTTACAGGTGCCCTTTTTTTTGTTGTTGTTGTTGTTTTTATTTTTTTATTTTTTGTATTTTTTTCTTTCTTTTTGAGACGGAGTCTCGCTCTGTCGCCCAGGCTGGAGTGCAGTGGCGCGATCTCGGCTCACTGCAAGCTCTGCCTCCTGGGTTCACGCCATTCTTCTGCCCCAGCCTCTGGAGTAGCTGGGACTACAGGCGCCCACCACCACGCTCGGCTAATTTTATGTATTTTTAGTAGAGACGGGGTTTCACTGTGTTAGTTTACAGTTTATATTGTATCGCTTCATGTAAAATATAGAAAATTTGAAAGTATATAATCCCATATTCCCTCCCTGTCTTTTATGCCATAGTTATATGTAATACTCTACACATTTTGTAAATCCCACAATTTAAAAAATTGAGATAAAATTTACATTACCTAAAATTGACCATTTAAAAATGTACATTTCAGTGGCATTTAGTACATCATAAATGACTTTTGTTTAAACATATATTTGTATTATGAGGAGTCCATAAAAAGAAAAACAAAAAGGCTTTTGCACTTACTTAGATATTTGCCATTTTTGATGCTCTTCTTTTCTTTCTGAGAATCTTAGGTTCTACTTATCATTTCTTTTCACTTTGAAGACCTTTCTATAGCATTAATTTATAGCGCAGG
Source organism: Hylobates moloch (assembly GCF_009828535.3). NCBI lineage: Eukaryota > Metazoa > Chordata > Mammalia > Primates > Hylobatidae > Hylobates > Hylobates moloch. Next base: position 68,291,694 of record NW_026652276.1, read on the forward strand.
GCTGTTGGCAATAAATTCTCCTAGTTTTTTTTCATCTGAAAATGTTTTTATTACAAGATTCATTCTTTGAGAATATTTTTGCTGGATATAAAATTCTTGGTTGACAGGTTTGTTTAATTTTTTTTCTGCACTTTAAAAATATTGTTGCACTCTCTTCTGTCCTTAATTTCTAATGAAAAAATCAATGATTAATTGAAACTTTTTTTGCCCTTTTCAAGAATTGCTCTTTACCTTTGACATTTGTGTCATACCTCTGCTATTGTATGTCTTAGCATTGCACTTCAATTTGTTAATTGCTTTCAATAAATTGTGTAAATTTTTATTCATTGATTCTTCAAGTATTTTTTTCTCCCCATCTCTTTCCCCTCTCCTTCTAGGACTTTAATTATATGCATGTTGGGGCTGGGTGCAGTGGCTCACGCCTGCAATCCCAGTACTTTGGGAGGCTGAAGCAGGCAGATCATGAGGTCAGGAGTTCGAGACCAGCCTGGCCAACATGGCGAAACCCCGTCTCTACTAAAGATACAAAAAATTAGCTGGGTGTGGTGGTGTGTGCCTGTAATCCCAGCTACTTGGGAGAATCACTTGAATCCGGGAGGTTGAGGTTGCAGTGAGCTGAGATTGCGCCATTGCACTCCAGCCTGGGCAAGAGGGCGAGACTCCGTCTCAAAAAAAAAAAGAAAAGTTGTATGCATGTTGGACCATTTTATATTATCTAGTAGGTCCCTGAGGCTCTGTTCATTTTTATTCTGTCTTCTGTGTGTTCAGATTAGTTTCTGTTGATTTATCTTTACATATTCTTTTCCTCAGTCATCTTAATTTGGCTGTTATGTCCATATATCTATATAGATAGATAGATAGATAGATAGATAGATAGATAGATAGATAGATAATAGATAGATAGATAGATAGATAGATAGATAGATAGATAGATAGATAGATAGATAGACATGTTGTGTTTATCAGTTCTAAATTTGCCTCCCTTCCTCCCTGCCCTCCTTTCTTCTCTTCTTCCTTCTCTCCCACCATTTCTATTTCTCTGCTGGGAGTGCCTGTCTCCCAGTTCATTGTGTGCATAGTTTACTTTTATTTATTGAAGATAGTTTTAATAGACACTTAAAATTTTTTCTCAGCTACTTTCAGCATCTGGATAATCTCAAATTCAATCTCACTTGTTTTCTGATAGCATTATGCTTGATTTTTCTTAGGTAATTTTGGATTGTATCCTGGACATTATGAATGTTACGTTATGGTCATTCTAGGTTCCAGTTTTTCTCTCATATGTGTAGTGGGTTTGTTTTTTTTCTTTTTTGATTTTGTATTAGTAGACAGTTGGACTTGAACTGCAACCTCGATTTCTTAGATGGCAGCTCCAGTCTCACTTCAGTTTGTCGTTAGCTGGTCTGCTTTGAGTCTCACCTGCCTATGCATGGTTCTGGTATCAATCAAAGAGGTGGGTAGACTGAGGGGATTTTTTCTATTTTTCCTGTCTCTTTCTCTTCCCTTTGCATTCTTCCATCACTACAGTTTCCCTAGCTTTGATTTTCTGCTTCTCCAGGACAGAAAGACTATGATTTATCTGTAGCTTGCCCTGTGTTGGCAATACTTGGTTGCGAGCTAAAAGCTTTGAAAAGATGAATTTCCTTCATATAACTCCCCTTCTTTGAGCATGTACTCCTAACCAGTCTTTCTAATTTCCTTTGCTCTCCAGTGCCTTTAGGTAGCTGCTTGTTGTATCTTGTCTGTGTTTTATAGTGTTTTTCCCCACCAGGGTGGTCAATGGTAGTTTTCCAGTGAGATCTTACTATGCCATTATTGAAAATGAAAGCCCTTGGTTGGAATTTTAGGCTACCTAGTAAGTCAGTAGTACTTCTTCTTATCAGTTTTATATACCAGTACTTTACTTCCTATAGTGATAGCATGCATACTAAGACAGTGGGTTTTGAACCTTAAGGAAAAAATATTTGTGATTTATAGTTAATTTTAATTTACTACCAAGTATAATCATAATCTTATATTATTACATACTATTTAATCTTTAGTATTAATTTATTACCATCATACCTGAATTACTATGTAATACATTTTATCAAGTGAATAACCAATAATTATAAGGATTATATATGTATATTTTGGACGAAGTTTTGCTCTTGTTGCCCAGGCTGGAGTGCAATGGTGCAATTTCGGCTCACTGCAACCTCCGCCTCACAGGTTCAAGCGATTCTGCTTCCTTAGCCTCCCAAGTAGCTGGGATTACAGGCATGCACCACCATGCCCAGCTAATTTTTGCATTTTTAGTAGAGACAGGGTTTCACCATGTTGGTCAGGCTGGTCTTGAACTCCTGACCTCAAGTGATCCACCCACCTTGGCCTCCCAAAGTGTTGGGATTATAGGCGTGAGCCACCACGCCTGGCCTAAAGATTGTATTTCTATAAATTCTGAATTTACTTGTGCCAGAGTCCTATCTCTCATGTAGCCTTTGAGGATGAATTGAAGAAGATGTAAAAGATTCAGTCCAGTATGATAGTGACTAAATTGTAACTAGTGTATATTTACTGATGTCTAATGGGGCACTTTTTTTTTTGCTGGGGATAGGCTAAATGTTGTGTTGACTTGTGGGTTCTTTCCCTCTCTTCTTTTTCAGTTTACTCAAAATTTCTTTAAGACATAATTGTTGACTCCTTTTAATGTTAGTTAATCTTTATCTTGCATAACAATTATTATGACACTATTACAAAAGAAGATATTAAGTGAATTCTTAACTAAACGGGGGTTATAGGAGAAAGAAGGGGAACTTAAAAATATTTTTCCCATAAAGAAGGCCCCTTATTAAATTCCCCTAAAGAAGTTAATACAATATTTTAGCAGGGTAATTTGGGGCCATAAGGTGGAGTAGTAGTTGGGTAAATCAACAGTACAAGAAATACAATCTGCCACATTTTTGTGCCCGCATACTTTAAAGATAATAGTTATGATTTTCACTTAGATAAATTTTGTAGACATCTGTGTTATTACAGAACAGAATTTTGTAGATATTTAAAATCATATAAATGGCAATACTTAGCAAAATGACAAAAAGAAGCACTATTGCACAGTGCTATAGTAGTAATAGAAATGACTTTCCTCTAGGAAATCAGAGACCCATTCAAGTAAACATTTACCTAGATCTGTGATACACAGAAGGAATTTGAATTGGCTGCCAATCTTTGTTGTTGTTACTGTTGAGAGTTCATGTTCAGATCATGTTTCCCAAGTATGTGAACCAGTACTGTGACTCCCACAGTTGGGTCTCTAAGGAGAGCTTCCTTGTCTTCTTGTATCTGCTTGCTCAAATCTGTATCTGTTCTGTCTAAGAAACTCAGTCTGTCTAAGAAACTGCTTCTCAGAGGTTCTGTCATATTTTCTTCCTTTGCAGATGGTAAATTTTGGTCCCACTTGTAAATAATTTGGCTTATTTTTAGTATGTGAATTGAAATGTTCTGAATTAGGTCAAAAATTAAATGTTCATCAGTTAGTTACAAATTTATCAGATACTATCTTCTAATAAGTAATAGGAGGTGACATTTGAGTTTTTTTTTTTTTTAATGGAGTCTCACTCTGTTGCCCATGCTGGAGTGCAGTGGCACGATCTCTGCTCACTGTGACCTCTGCCTCCCGGGTTCAAGTGATTCTCCTGCCTCAGCCTCCCAAGTAGCTGGGGACTACAGGCACATGCCACCATGCCCGGCTACTTGTTTTGTATTTTTTGGTGGAGATGGGGTTTCACCATGTTGCCCAGACTGGTCTCGAACTCCTGACCTCAAGTGATCAGCCTGCCTCTGCCTCTCAGAGTGTTGGGATTACAGGCGTGAGCCACTGCACCCAGCCTGACATTTGAGTTATGAATGGTAAATCATTTGCTAGACAATGAATAAAGGAACGGCATTCTCATTCTTATAAAGTGTGTTTCTTTTTGTCTCTGTTACTGAAATTATTTAATTTGACAAGCTAATCCAGTCCTTTGATAGGTGATACTCTTGCATATGATAAGCGCTTAAACATTATTTAAACAAATTATTTTACGTTTAAGAAAGAAAACTTAAACTGGATAGACTTTGGTTAGATGAAAGGGAACAAGAATTTCTTTGGCGTGGACTCTCCAGCAAAGGCAGGAATAGGATCAACATTCGTTCTATACCTTCTTTCTGTCAGAAATTTCACTTCACAATTTTTTTCAGTACATATTATCAGTGTTTGGAAATGAAGAAACCTTTGAAAAAGATTGTTGTTAGCTATATGACCTTGGGCAAGTTAATGGCGGAACTCACAATTTCTGAAGACAGAACTGTTGTTGGCCTGAACATACCCTTTCTTTCACCTCTTATGTCAGTTGGATGTATTTTCCTTAGACATATTTGTTTTCTGAATATACCTTATGCATTCCACCTTTATTTTTGCTGTATCTCATTTTAAATATGGGACAGTAGATACTCATTATTACAATGTTTTATTTAGGTAGGAAGCCTAATATATGAGTTGTAATACTTTCAGTTACAGTAGAATTCCAGTTCAAAATGGCTTAAAAAATAAAGGTAGTCTATGTATTGGCTTGCAGTTACTGAGAAGATAAGATACATGGTTTCATGCAATACATGATCAGTGCACTGACTCAGAACTTTCCCTAAGGTCTTAATTTCTTTCTGTCTCTACCTTTTGGCCAGCTTTACTCATCTTTTGGCTGATTCCTCTCATGGTTGTAACACGGCTTCTTGCATTTCACTGGCCATGTGGTTTTTAGTTCACATCTGTCAGAGGAAAAAGAGTGACTTTGTTCAAGTCTTGTAATAAATTTTGAAATTTCCTCCATTGGGCCAGCTTAAGTCACATGCCTAATCAATCCTTCAGTAGTCACTGTGAGCAGGTAAAATAATCTTACCTGAAGTTACATAAATTCCTAAGCAGCAGTTGGGGAGCTAGAAGAGAGCACAGATAGATGCCTGAACAACAAATCTCTACCTATCAGTGATAAACTTGAAATTGTTATTGATAATTCTGTGAATTTGGAGAGGGGAGAAAATACCTGTGAAATTTTACATTTAAAAAATTTTAAGAACCTATTCACTTTGATTCTTGCCTGGAAAATACATTTATCTCATCTTGGTAATACCTCATAATACTGGTTTAAAACATCACACTATTGTGAGACTTAGAGCAGTATAATTCTGATGAAATTTCATTACCAGAATTGTAATAAAAATGTTTCCTCTTCATTAAATATGTGGTGAAGCTTATTGTTCATGAAAATGAAACCGATATATTACTTTGTGGGATCACCAAACATAAAACAGAATGGTATCCATTCTGCACTATGCAGAATGGTATTGCGTAGTGCCAACTCTAACCTTGTCCGTATGGAAGAAAGTCAGGGCATAGGATAAATTGAAACTTGACTAAATGCTATGTGTATTAGTCTATTCTCATGCTGCTATGAAGAACATACCCGAGACTGGGTAATTTATAAAGAAAAGAGGTTTAATTGACTTACAGTTCTGCATGAGGCTGAGGAGCCCTCAGGAAACTTACAAGCATGGTGGAAGGCACCTCTTCACAGGGCGGCAGGAGACAGAATGAGTAAAGGGAAAAGCCCCTTATAAAACCATCACATCTTGTGTGAACTAACTATCACAAGAACAGAATGGGGTTAACCACCCCCATGATTCAGTTATCTCCCACCAGGTCCCTACTACCACACATGAGGATTGTGGGTAATGCAATTCAAGATGAGATTTGGTTGGGGACACAGCCAAATTGTACCACCAAGTTTTAAAAGTTTCATTTCTGTTTATTTTTAAACAGTCTGTTTATTTGGTTAAATAAAGTAGTTTTATACTCTAAATGAAAAAACTTTTTTTTTTGGATCAGCTTTCTAAGCAGGCACCCAAACATTTATTTAATTATATATTTATTTATTTATTTTTATTTATTTTTGAGACAAAGTCTTGTTCTTGTCCCCCAGGCTGGAGTGCAATGGCACGATCTCAGCTCACTGCAACCTCTGCCTCCCGGGTTCAAGCGATTCTCCTGCCTCAGCCTCCTGAGTAGCTGGGATTTATAGGCGCCTGCCACCATGCCCAGCTAATTTTTGTAGTTTTAGCAGAGACGGAGTTTCACCATGTTGGCCAGGCTGGTCTCGAACTCCTGACCTCAGGTGATCCCCCCGCCTTGGCCTCCCAAAGTTCTGGGATTACAAGTGTGAGCCACCACACCCGGCCTATTTATTTTTAATTAATAACATTGATTTACCTTATATTATTGCTATTATCTGTCATCAAGTTCTATCAGTCTTTTCTGGAAGTACTTCTCTTCTTTTTTTGCCTTATTCTATTTTCACTACCACTTAACTGCCCTTACTAATAAATTGTTGCTGGGGCTCTCTTTTTCTGATCAGTGTGACCCTGTAATCACTTGTCTCAGACATATGTTTGCTTTAAAATGCAGAATCTCAGGCTTCTCCCTAGTAATCCAGAATCAAGAAGAGGGCTGGGAATCATCTGCACACTAGAAGATTTTTGAGAATAACTGTTACAGTCTTTTCTTCTTCCAGTCTCTTCCTTTAAGAGCAGTGGTTCTTTTCTTTGAGACAGTCTCACTCTGTTGCCCAGGCTGGAGTGCAGTGGCACTATCAAGGCTCACTGGACCCTCGACCTCTCGGGCTCAGTCGATTCTCCACCTCAGCCTCCTGAGTAGCTGGGACTACAGACACGCTCCACCACACCCAGTTAATTTTTGTATTTTTTGTAGAGACAGGAGTCTCGCCACATTGCCCAGGCTGGTCTCAAACTCCTGTACTCAAGCAATCCGCCCGCCTCGGCCTCCCAAAGTGCTGGGATTACAGGAGCAGTGATTCTTAACCATAATTATATCACTTAGTGATCTGCCCCAGTACTTGGTTTCCTATACCATAGAGGGGTTAAAAGTCTATTTTTCACAAAACAGAAAATAATTATGTGTATTTTGTTAAATTTCTAACTTAAGTTTTATCAGCATCATAGTATTATTTAGAAGTATATATGATTGCCATGGTTTAAAAATATACACAAATAAAAATCTACCAGTAGCTGAACATTACAGTGAATATTTAATTTTGTACTATACTAACTATAAAACAAAAAGATAACACATAAGCATACAGTTATTAAATAGGAAGCAATAATACCTTCATAGCCTGGTATGGGACAAAGACTTAAGGTCCACGAGTATTGCTTTTATTCCAGAGGACCACATCTTTGGCATATCACCTTTAGTTGTGATATGGCCTTTGAGAAATTAGATGTATCACTGTTTGAGGGTCATTGCATTTGATTATGTTACTGCCTCTTGCAAAACATTGGTGCCTTCCTGGGAATTCCATTTTCTGCCTGGTACTCAATACTCTTCATTGTTAAACATTAGTATGTTTTCCAGTGCTTTCTTTTCTGTTCTAAATTTTCCTCAGACATATTTACTCTGCGTCCTGAATGTACCTTATGTATTCCACCCTTGCCTTTGCTGTACCTGTAGCTAAGTTTTGTCCTTTAAGGTCCATATCCTCTGTGAACTCCCTCTGTCCCCCTTTTGCTCACTTTTCCTGCCTTTGAGATTAGGAGCCTTCTTCATGTAGGATCATTTTTTGATGCCATGGTTTAGTTACATATTCTTGTCTTATTTGTCCAACTAGACTGTAAACTCCTTGACAGTATGGGCCATGTCATTTAATTTCATCTCTCCCTAGGTACCTAAAATACGCTTTTTACATAGCAGTCAATAAAAGAAGGAAGGATATCAGTTTCATTGCTAGAAATTTTTTCTTACTTTAGTGTAAGCTTATCTAGATGTGGTCTAGTACATTTTTTCGACTACTTTGGTTACCTAAGAGAATATGCTGGGTGCAAATGTATGTGTGTGTGTCTATCTATCTGTGTGTGTGTGTGTGTGTGTGTGTGTGTGTATTTTTTTTTTTTTTTTAAGAGACAAAGTCTTAGTCTGTCGCCTAGGCTGGAGTGCAGTGGTGCCATCATAGCTCACTGCAGCCTCGAATACTTGGGCTAAAGCAGTCCTCCCATCTCAGTTTCCCAAGTAGCCAGGACCACAGGTGTGTGCTGCCATACCTGGCTAATTACAGGCGTGAACCACTGCTCCTGGTCAATATATGTTTTTATTGTCTTTATCCAAATCTGTTAGTCAAGCAATAAGATTTTAGATAAATGAAAATAAAGTTCTTATATTTTACTGTTTTACATTTATTTCTAGGCCACTGTGTATTTTTCTTTATGCTAGTCACATGCATATTTATATACAGCATGTGTATAAGTAGGCCTATATAAGTTATAGGCATCTAATACATTTGTGTTTACATTGTTAGTTTGCTTTTGTTACTATAACTGATGTTGTGTCTTATACTTTTATTCAGGATTAAAACTTAGCTAGCAAAATATTATATGGCATTGTATTAACTATGTATGTGATATAGTTGGATGCATTCTTATAGGTAAAAATTTATATGAAGAAATGGAAATCTTATTTCAAAAATGAACTGCACTATTTAAAATAGAAACTCATGATCTTTTTAACGTTGCAGCTGAGTTAAACAAATAATCTTTCCACCATTACCAAGAGGTGCTGTAGTTAAAAATACATTTATACATATTATTTTTAAAAACCTAGTTAACTTTAAAATATGTAAGTTTTCTTGTCGTTTAGGGTTCTGTGAAGCTGATCATCAAGAGGGTTGCAAATCATTGGTGGTTTCTATTTTCAGATTTCCACATCCCGGAGTAATTTGCTTTAATTTCACCCAATTTAACCTATACTTCACACCATCACCATTCAGCTTTAATAGCTATGTTCTATGCATAAGAAAAGCAGATAAATGTCCACAATTAGGCTGCAAATGATTACAACTAGTTAGGGCTTTATGAAGACAAAACTTAAAGGACCATGGCGCCAAACAAAGCCACAAAGACGGCTTGAAAATGCTGTCTCGAGAAGTCAAGTCTACCATGGCATTTGATTTATTACTTTTGTAGTTGATTTTACTTATTTTTAATATATTGGCAGGTGTGCCTACTCTGAGAAGTATTCATCTTTAAAGAATATTAGTTCTCTGTTCATTTATTTTGGTTTTTAATTTATTTGCTTTTTTGAATCTCAGCGTAACCAGATTGAATCTTTTTTCAAAAATATTATTAAAAGGTAGCAATTTTTAAAAAATTGAGAATAATTTGTTTGAAATGTACTGGCATTTATATACCTTGTTAATGCATTTCTGAAATCAAGACTTTTCCGAAATGTTTATAAGTTGAATAACCCTATCAGACATTTAGCGGAAGTATAGTTTTACAATTTTGTATAGAATTTCATTTCCAGATAGATTTTAATATGCAAAATATAAGCCTATGGAGGATTACTTATGAAATGTTACTTGTATGTGCATATGTATAAAAAATTCAGAAATTGTTTTAATCCTATTTGTATGTTGTATTTTCTAAGATGTATGTTCTTGTCGATGATTAATGTATATTGTTATTTCAAGATATAAAGAATTTATGGTGTAAGGTTTTAAAAAGTTAAATTATTTTTATATAATAGCATTTTATAAATTTATTTTCTTCTTTGAAGTAAAACTCGTTAGTTTGGTTAATATATCGCTGTATTTAATGAAGTAAATAAATCTCAGTCTCAAGACTGGATCTCATCTCTTTTCAAAATTTTCTGAAGATTTTAATCAAGGTGTGACATATAAAAACATTTTCTTTAAATACTTTGTAATAAATATATACATAACATAAATATAAAATAAATATAACTCAAGGCTTTAGTCTGATATTCCAACATTAGTCATTCTGTTAGATGTTCTCCCAGACATTCTATATAGATAAGCATAGCAATACTGATGGATAATAATTTTATAGTTTATGGCACCCAGAATTATTCTTATAATTGTAATCCTCCCCATTTTAGAAGTAATGTTAATCATTTTATTTATTATATAAGCGGTAACATGTATTTATTTTAAACATTTAGATAAGTCTTATTTTCTTAAATGATAATTCTGTCCTTAGTTTATTATTGCTTAAAATCCAAAATAAATGTAGATGAAAAACCAAAGCAGTTGTGGGTTTTTTTGTACACATGTAACACACTCGTGTATGGTGTTGCATGCAGGTGCTAACCTTATAAACAATACTGGGGAATGAATAGCTGTGTACCTTTGTTTATAAAACCAGTGTATGTGGGAAAGTACACTAAAACTTATTATTTTTAAATATCCTTATTTTAAAGAAAGTAGTCACTTATTTATCCTACAAAGTAGACCAATATAGCCGTGGCAAGACAATACAGCTACACAGCTTCACAGTTGTATTAAACTAGTTTCATATGCTATATCATAAAACTTTCAGTCCAATCAGCAACTAAATTTAAATACTGCAAATTGTAGCAGCAAAACAATAATTCTGCTGATTAGCCCCTTTCCATTTCTTGTAAGTGAACTGTTTATGCTGTTGAGTACCTTTTGAAAAAAGAAAAAGCCAAAACAGCCTTGATTAGTCAAGGAGTAATTGGATGACTTGATTTTAGCAAGAGAATGAATTGGTTGATGATAGCCTGTAACTAAGTGTAGTGGTTCTGTTCAGATGAATACATAACATACAGTCATCAGATCTTGACAGGTATAACATATTAGCAGTGCTAAAATCCCATGGTGGGGGGGATTAGATGGAAATGGAGGGGAATAAGTTTGCCATGAAGTCTTTTACTGGAAAATTTGAGGTGATTCTTAGAGGACTTTAGATAAATATTCATAGTTTTTTTGTTGTTCTGATTTTACATTGGGTAAATAGGTGGAGAGATTTCTCTACTTTATTACAATAGTCCCCCTGCTTTTGCTCTAAAGACAAAATAGTTCTATAGACAAAAGAGCTAATGGGATCACTGAACTTTTTGCAGGAGGATCAGTGATAATATCCTTTCACTTTTGTGGAAAATCATGGCGTAAAGATCATGGCTCCTCAGTAAGAGCCTTGATGCATTAAATGTATTCATATTTAACTAAAGTCTTGATGATGTCAGAACTTTTTGTACACTGCATTCTTATTTATGATTTTCTGATTACTTTCAAGACTGTATCTGAGTTTATATTAATGAAATATGGCATAAAGCAGGAAAGAAATTTTTTAAATGTATTCATTTGTAACTAGTCTTAAAACAGCCCGGTTGTACTGCCTGTCCCCCACCAAGAATATAATACAATAATCACCCCTTCTGTATCATAACGTGTTGTGTGGATCCAAAAGTTTCATTTGCATAAAATATGGGATCACTTTATTTCTAGGTGAACGAAATGACAGGATGAACCTGCACAGCTGACCACAGGGGAATAAGGGGTGTCACAAGGTCCTGGCCCATCCAAATCCATTCTGATACTGGCTTTGATTTGGCACCACCTGGTGGTGATAGCTCTAGCTTAACTGTTGAGGACTAGATCTTGTAGACTGACTAGGATGTTATAAGATTGCAGTAGAAATTCTAGAAAGATCTCAGGTAGATCATACCCATTTTGTTGGGCCAGTTGAGGTAGGTTACATCAGAAAAGTATTGGGGATGCAGTGGCCTCCCTTACACAGCCTGCTCCCAAAGGATGTGTTGCTTGCTTGTCCTTCATCTCCCTAGGTCTTATCCTTTCTTACATGTTTCTACTCTCATTTTAGAACTGTGTGTTAATGCATTTAATGGTGTATTTTGTGAGGTATATTATCTGGTTTCAGGGCATCTACCATCACAGTACTTTTCATCTGGACCCAAGAATGTGATCTCTATTGTGTAATGTGGATTTAGTCAAACCATCATCTTCCTATTATAACACTAGGTGTTCTTGGTGAGTCATCCCTCTTACATTTCTGTATTCCCCCTTCTATATCTTAGAAAAATTAGATAGAAGTCAAAATCTGTTGACATTATGAATAAAGGTTATAAAATAGATTTTTAAATAGCCACGCATTTACTTGACTAATTAATACCTGTCCCATGTTTACATTTTCCAAGCATTTAAACACTAGTTTCAAATTCCAGCAGAGACAGTATTTTCTCTCTTCTCACAGCATCAAAATACACTTAAATATGGGATTAAAAAATAGTTTATACTTTCATCAAAACCTGTACATGACTCTTAGTATAACTTTTAAATGGCGTCTACATAACACCAGTGCTCCAATTTGAAACCTTGAGGGCTGTCTGTCTTTTTCCATCAACTTGTGTGAATACTGACTCCTTCCCTGTTCCCCTTCATCTTGGGTTTACTTTCTTATTTTTATTATATGCTGATCTGTCTCCCCTGTTAGGCTGTAATCACTTTTGAAAGCAGAAACTAGTTGTGTTCCGCTTTTTCTTATCTCAGAAATTTGCCTTCCAGCTCCTGGCACCATTCTCTTTGTGATTAACATCCAGTAAACATTTGTTAAATATGTCTCTTAAAATGTATATCTTTTTAACTATTTATACACCTCCAAGTGGATGACAGGCCACATTTTATTTCTTCTCAGTTTGTTATCATTCTTCTTGTCCACCAGACCAAAAAACTTTGTAAATTCTACTTTGTTTTCTTTCATTTTTTTTTTTTTTTAGATTTGACCATTTTGATGTCATTTCTGTTACTACTACCCAACAGTCAACTACTTTGTGACCATCAGTCTCTCTCCAAGCTATTAGATCTTGAACATAATGACAGAATCATTTAGAGTGTGGGAGCAGGCTGGGCATGGTGGCTCATGCCTGTAATCCCGGCACTTTGGAGGGCTGAGGCGGGTGGATCATCTGACAATAGGAGTTCGACACCAGCCTGGCTAACATGGTGAAACCCTGTCTCTACTAAAAATACAAAAATCAGCTGGGTGTGGTGGTGGGCGCCTGTAATCCCAGCTACTCAGGAGGCTGAGGCAGGAGAATGGCTTGAACACAGTAGGTGGAGGTTGCAGTGAGCCAAGATGACGCCACTGCACTCCAGCCTGGGCAACAATAGCAAAACTCCATCTCAAAAAAAAAAAAAGAGTGTGGGAGCAAACAAGCCAGCATGAGCAAGATCACAAGAATACGTCTCTGAAAATCTCCATAGAATTTTCTCATCTAAGAGATTAAATTTCAACTCCTCAGCTCAGTGTTAGAGCCTTTCCATCAATTGACATCTACACATTTGAACCTATGGTAATATCTTTTGGTTACTACATAGCACAATTTTTGTCTTTCAGTATGTACTAGTGCATTTCAACTTAGCTTGGCAATGTCTGGAGATTTTTTATCTTTATAGCTGGGGTGCTTGTGTGTGTGTGTGTTACTGGCATCTAGTTTATAGAGGCTAGGGGGTGCCATTAAACATCCTACAATGCACAGGTCAGCCCTTCACAACAAATAATTATCTGTCCCAAAATGTTTGTAGTGCCAAGGTTGAGGAACCCTGGTATATACCTTGTCTTTAGCTTTTCATTTATAAATATATTTAATAGTTAATACATTGAGGGCCTGCTTTGTATGAGGTCCTGTCCTAAGCTGTTTACATACGTTATCACTGTAAATCTTCGGGACAGTCTTAGGAGGTAGGTACTGTTATTGTGTACATTTTACAGAGGAAACTAAGGCATGGAGAAATTCATCCAACAACTATTCAGTCAGTCTGAAATCCAGATTTGAATCCAGATGTTCTGATTCCAGAGTATGTACCCTTAATCACTTCTGTTATACTCCCATCCTGCTGGAATGTCTTCTTTACTCTCTGCGTCCCTTTGCAAATATCTGTCCCTGAAAGGCCTCGTCTTTATGCCGGCCTTCTCTCCTTAATCCTGATTCATGCTGATCTATCCCTTCTCTCTCTCTCTCTCTTTTTTCTCTTTTTTTATTGCTACATTCATTGGTCTTAGTTATAGTATGTAGGTATGTGTTCCCACTCCTTAATTTGACTTATACATTTAAACAATTGTTTGTATTTACTAAAATATGTAATCTAATGCAAACACCCAAGAAGTCTTCAGAAGATAATTGTCTGTCCTTCACTAATAGTTAAGCAATTCAGGGATGAAGAGATAACAAGAAATTTCTTGTGTCTTCTATTGCAGTCTGTAGTTTGCCATGTTTTATGCTTTGCTTCTCTAGTAATTTTTGTGATTGATATGCTTAGCACTAGTTTCTTTGAAATGCTCACTAAATGTCTTATTCTGTGCTGTGAAATTGATCTTTTTCTGTTGTGCTGCATGTTTAGCTTCATCTAGAATCTGTAGTTTCCCTCTAACAGTTTTTCATTCTAAGTGCCAATAACTGCTTGAGGCATTCTTTCATTCATTGATTCCTTCTTCAGTCATGTCTTCACTTGTATTTTTGCTCACCCCTTTTTTGGGCCTGTTATGCATCAGCTCTGATCAGGGCACTGGTGGGAACTAGAAAGACATTTAAGATACACGTAATCCCCAAGCTTAGGTAACTAGGCATAGAATCAGATATTCTAACACTAGATGTACATGCTATAGGTCAGATGAATAGAATGGATAGATTATTGTGGCAGTTCAAATAGAGGGTATGGTTAGAGAAGGCATATTGCTATGGAGATACCATTTCAGTGACGTTTCATTAAGGCCATGAAAGATATGTAAGGGTTTTTGAAAGGCAGAAGTGAGGAGGAAGAATATTCCAAGCAGAGGGATGAGTAACAGCATGGAATATGAGAAATGAAAGCATTGAGAGTAATTCAGTTTGATTGAAAATGGGTATTGTGGCTGCCAATGTTAGAAAAATTAAAGCTCTAGTTTATTTCTTGAATAATGAATTGTTCACGTCCCCTTTATCCATATCTTACAGTATTGCTAATAAAGACAGAATTCTAGTTTTTGTTAATTTCTGTGTTTGCATTTTTTTCCTCCTTGTAATATGACTCCTTGGAAAGGTGTAAAAATGGATTTTCTCAGAAGCCATATTTAAGGTAAAATATGTAACCACCAGTTTTACTGTACTTTATTCCAAACAAGTCTCTACAACTCCTCTGTGACTCAGGTATGGTAGAGACCTCTTAGACCTGAATTCCTCTAGAATTGCCTTGTAAATGAGGGGAAACTAAACTATACATTTTAAGGACGGATGTAATTCATAATATAAAGAAAGGATTTTTTTTTTTATCTTTGAGGCCCAAAAAACGCAGTGGGAAAAAAATACAGTGATAGTTGAACATGAGGAACTTTCTGACCTTCATGAGTCAGCACAAGAGTTTGGCTTGAGCTGAGGATTTCTGGAGAGTGGTGATGGTAAGGTTTGAAGGGTGAAGGCAAGGTCAGTTTATACAGGGCTATTTCTACAGGCAGAAAGCTAAGTGATGTTTTGTAAGTTAAGAAAATAGCGAGATGGCTATTGCAAAGAGTAAATACAACAGAAACAGTCAGCTCAATATTGGAAGTAGGGCAGAATCTCAGTATTAATTCAAAATAGCATTGATTGGCCGAGTGCAGTGGCTCACGTGTAATCCCAGCACTTTGGGTAGCTGAGGCGGGAGGATTGCTTCCACCCAGCAGTTCAAGACCAGCCTGGGCGAGATAACAAGACCTCATGTCTACTGAAAACAAACAAAAAAAATTAGCCAGACTCAGTGGCAGGCACTCGTAGTTCCACCTACTCAGGAGGCTGAGGCAGTAGGATCACTTAAGGCCAGGAGATCAAGGCTGCAATGAGTCGTGATTGTGCCACTGCACTCCAGCCTGGGCGACAGAGCAAGACCCCGTCTCAAAACAAAAACAAAATAACATTGGTTAATTTTGCCTTTTACACATTTAAAGTATCTGTTACATAATAAGGAATAAGAAGTGAAAAATCTTGTTGAAAGCCGAATGCTAGTTCTCATTAAGATACTTCTTTTTTGCCTACTTCTTTGAAAAGAGTTGCTATGTTGCAGCAACTAAAAATTTAAAACCCTTGAGCAATTGAATATAATTAAGTACAGGTGTTGACTCTGGGTTATAATTCATAACTTTTAAGTGACTTTAAGGATTCTTTAATGGTGCGGATGTCTAATTATCTACAATATAAGTATAATACCAGTAACTTTTAGGCAGAATTTTCTGGTGTTCTATACATTTAGAAGAATTACACTGTATAATATTGTAATGTGTTGCTTCTTGTCAGTTAAGTGGTGTCAGTCATAACTAGAAGGCTTTTTTGATTGCTACTATACTAAATATAAGCTCCAATTTTAATGTTTTTCATGTCTTTCTACCTGCTTTTTTTCTCTTTATCTCATCTTACTATTCAATATTGTTTTTCACTGCTTAAAGGTATATTATTTTTAATTTAAGAGAACTCTCAAAATTAGAAGAAAATAACAATTTTTAAGGTTTCTCAGAAATGAATTGACCCACTTTATTATTCTCTCCTATGCTAAATATCTGTTTATCTCAAGATTTGGAATTATTTTTACTTACAGCCTTGCTTGATTGCTCCCATATAAGTTTACTTTGCGTAAAAGTCCTGTAGGAATCATTTATAATTTCTTTAATTTTGGACTAGTCCCTCAAAGTCAGCTACATATGCCTTTTATTTTACTAAGCTTTTTGAAAACTTAATCAACTTTTGAATATGTCAAAGGGATGGTAGTTTTATTCCTCTTGGTCTAGATTCAGTTTTAGAGCTGTTATCCTGTAATGAGAGAGGAGGAAGGAAGAGGAGAGGGGAGAGAAGCAAAGCAAAAGCAAATTCTTCTGGCTACTTGTAGTTCTGTTTTCTACTCCAGCGTTAAACAATTAGACAGACTGGATTAGACAGTAGCACAGACTGGATTATTTTATGGCCTTTGTTATATCTATTTTAATAGACTTGTCCATGGAAAACAAAAAGACTTTAGAGATTACTTTTGATTGATATCTTATGGAAATCAGTACAACCTACCAATTCCAGTTATACTATTCCATTATGCTTTTGCATCAAGTAATTAACACTTTACATTACTAGACCAATTATTTCCATTTTTATGTATTTACAAAATACTTTGTTTCTCCAGAGATCTAAATATATATTCACTGATTAATACAACTCTTTTCATTTGTTTCAAACTCTGAAGACTAGAAACATAAAGCTACATCTTTTTGAGTGGAATCTTGTTAGCAGAATGTGCTATTAGTTATTTTGTGTATTCTAAAATTTGCCTTCTTCCCTGATATTGTTAAGAAAGGAAAATTGATTTTTGAAGTGAATATAATAAATTGAGATGCTCTTCTCCCACTTTTTAACTTTTTTTTATTTTTATTTTTTGAGACGGAGTCTTACTCTGTCACCCAGGCTGGAGTGGCCCAATCTCCACTCACTACAACCTCCACCTCCCCGGGTTCAAACAATTCTCCTGCCTCAGCCTGCTGAGTAGCTGGTACTACAGGCACCACCACGCCCGGCTGATTTTGTATTTTTAGTAAAGACAGGGTTTCACTATGTTGGCCAGGCTGGTCTCGAACTCCTGACCTTAGGTGATCTGCCCACCTAGGCCTCCCAAAGTGCTGGGATTACAGGCATGAGCCACTGCGCTGGGCCCCACTTTTTAACTTAAGGAAAGTGATTAAAACTACACATCTTACTTAATGCAAAGATACATATTACAAGCTTTAAGTTGAGCTATAAATTAGATTATGGTTTTGCTCAAATTGCTTTTGTTGCCAAGATGGTAAGGAGCTTTATCTAGATTAAGACTAGAGTTTTAAAGTGTTTCTGTAAACCAGGGCTTAAACTATATTTTCAAATCAGAGCTTTTGGAGTGTGCAATAACTAGCTTTTATACCTCGTCCCCCGCCCCGTTCACATCCCCACTCCCACTCCAATGCAATAAAGAATTTTTGTCATGTCATTTATGGAAAATAAATAGGAGTTTGTATTTTCAAGTGTTTATTAATAAAACTATAGATATTAAATGAATTGCCAATGCATATTTAGCTCTCTCCCTCCTCTTGAAATATTAATGAGCTAGAGAACTATAAGGAAGTTGGGAACCAGAGTTCTGACATAAGGTAATACTTTGTTTTGAAGAATGGATTGGAAATTTGAAAACATAAAGTTTTTTTTAGCAGGATATTCTTGTCTTGATTTCTAACATTGTATTTAATAATTGATCTTCTATTGGTTTAGGAATCTGGCCCCTAACCTCTGAATGATTGTGGTGGGACTCTGGATTAGAATGTAAATACTCAAAACATTTACTGTTAACGCATAGGACAAACTGGAAAGCAATGTAAAATAATGTAGCATATAGTTTGTTTTGGTGCTGTGATTTGATATGACCATATACTTGTGTAATAATTTTATTTCTCTTTTTCTGAAGTTTGCATTTTAGAAAAGTGGTTATCTGGTTGACATCGTTTTCTTGAGTTAATTTGCACTGTTCATCCTGTTTTCATGTGTCCCATCAGAATTCTAATGCCGTTCTGATTGTATTTGGGGAACAGCGATTCCCTTTTGGCTGGTTCTTTACTTCTGGTTAGTCTTTCTAAAATACTGCTTTCTATATTACTCATTCATGTAACCCTCATGATTGGCTCCCTTTTGACTAGAAGATGAGCTCCAGACTTACCCTGATATTTGGACTTCCCTATCCTCCATGCCCACCTTTTATCATCTTCTACTCTTCAACACAATTTCTCACTGTGATCAGCTCTCCAGTAAGCTTTGTTCATTTCAAATTTTATTTTTTATCTGATGCTTTCTCCTGTTGCTTGTCATGCCTTTCTTCATCTTCTTAAACTATTCTAATTTTTTCTATTTTTAAAGGCCTTGCTGCTTACCTGTTATTAATTATGCTTATATTTAAAGTCTTTGCTAGTGAATATTGCTCTCCCTTTTTAATAGGTTCAATTTGTTTCCTAACCAGATTGTCCAGTTACTGAGATCAAGATCCTTTTATTTTGACTTTTGTTTTTAATTCTCACAGACTTAGCACATTGTTGGATATATAAGGAGGCTTTCTCCAATTGGAAAACTTATATTTAACAAGGCATATTGTGGTTTGCATATGTGTTGAGAGGGTGGCAGTTTATGCAGTGGTTTATATACCAAGGAATTCTTTATCTCTGTATTGTATAGTGGTAGAGTATGGAAAAAGCATAAGTCAAATAGGTCTATTTTGATTACATACCCTCTTATTCCCAAGAAAACTCTAGACATGCTATGTGGATTATCAAGGTATCTTAATCTGTTTTCTCTTGCTGTAACTGAATACCTGAGACTGAGTAATTTATAAAAAGAAAAGAAACTTATTTCTTACAATCATGGAGCCTGGAAAGTACAAGGTCAGCGGGCTGCAGCTGGTGAGGGTCTTCTTGCTAGTGGGGACTTTCTGTAGAGTCCCAAGGCAGCACAGCACAGGCCATCATATGGTGGTGCAGCTCATAAGAGATGGCCAAACTTTTTCTAACAAACCCACTCTGGTGATAAGTAGCCCACCCCCTTGATAACCCAAAAATCCATGAATGGCTTAATCCATTGTGGGGGCAGAGCCCTCATGACCCAGTCACTTCCCAGAGATCCCACTTCTCAACACTGCTGCATTGGAGACCAAGTTTCCAACACATGAACTTTTGCGGAACACATTGAAACTATAGCCCAGGTTTTCTATGACAGATGGTTTATAAGTATTGCTGTGAATGAAGCCTGTACTCTTCAATACATCATGTATTTCTGTGTCTATCTAGGGATTCTTTACTCTAAAAACTGAATACAACCCAAGTTTAAGTAGTAATATAGGAAAGCGGTTCACTGAAGTCCTGAATTTCCAAAGTATATTTTTGTTTCTGAAGTCCTTCAGGTTAGATTCAGCATCCTAAACAGAGTGTAGATTTATCCCTTTTACTCACATCTTTATGGAGTAAGAACAGGCCTTGAGTGAATGAGTAAACTGATTAATCTTCAGTCCATTTATAATCATTGAAAAGAGCCAACTCATCATTTCTGCCAAATCATACCAATAAATAAGTGGCATGCAGAATGTCCAGTACCATAGGAATAGTCAAATGTATCTCACCAAGTAAATATGTGTTTTGAATGGACCTCAGTAAGGGAGGTACAGAAATTAGAAAAGTCATAATTTTAGAGTAAGCATTGACATTTTGCATTTATTCACTTAGTGAATAGATTTTATATTAGAAACGGTTTATATAACTAACTAAAAATATTTTTTGGTTCATTTCATTTGATACTGCCTCAGAGTATATTGGAGCCACTCAGGGGAGTTCTGAGTTGGAGATTCTGTTAGTGAAAGTGTAATAGAGGGGTAAGAGAAGAGCGCTAAGAAAGACATCAACATTTATGGGGAAGTTATAACAAGAAAAGAAATGACCAGAGAAAATAAAAGAAAATCAGGAGAATGCAGTTAGAAAGAAGCAACGAAAGAGACTACTATTTTAGTGCTCTGAAGTTAGGTGCTACTGAGTGGTCATTCAAGATTCCTATAGAATGGCTGTTAGATTTAAAATCATTAAGGCAAATCACTGATGTCCCTTCTAAGATCAGTTTGTTAGCTTGGTGCTGGCATATGTCAGACTATAGTGGATTGAGTTGTACATAGGCGGAAAAAGTGGAGAGAGCACATGTAGACAGCCACTTCAAGAAGCTTGGCTCTGAACTGGAGGAATGAAAGCAATAACTAGTGGGGAAATTAATGTCCAGGGTGAATGACATGATTGATTTAATGCAGAATCTTAAGCATGCTTAAATGTTGATGAGAAAGTATTAGTGGAAATGGAGGAGATACAAATACAGGAGAGAGGTGTAATAGATTGAGGTCTGAGGAAATAGAAGCAACAATCTATGCTGCAAACTCCCTTGGGAGGGGCTAATATCCAGCACAGAGATGGGAGAGAGATTAACCAGAAATAGTAGAAGGGGTGATGTTGTCCATTTTACTGCTGGGAAGAAGGAAAAGTTAGGTAACAACGAAAAGGGGGTTGGCTCTCCAGAAATGGCATGCATTTCCCTGTGAAGTGGGGAAGGTTAAGGTAGCAGGGGAGAACTAGAAAGCACTAGAAATGTGACAGAAGTCAAGAAGGTTTGAAAAGAGTACTTTGCTGTGAAAGGAAACGCTGTAGGATTGCTGGGTAAGAAATCTCTGTGATAGAATCCGGCTTAACCTATTATGGTTAATTTTTTTTCTATAATGAATAGTTTTTTAAATGAGAGTTTACCATAGTTAACATTTTAGTTACCCATTATGTGAGTATTTCTCCTTGTGCAAATTAAACTTGTTTATTGTGTTTTTTGTTTTGTTTATTTGAGATGTAGTCTCACTCTTGTCACTCCAGCTGGAGTGCAGTGGAGCCGTCTTGGCTCACTGCAACCTCCACCTCCCAGGTTCAAGCAGTGCTCCTGCCTCAGCCCCTGCAAGTAGCTGGGACCACAGGCGCATGCCACCAAGCCTGGCTAATTTTTTGTATTTTTAGTAGAGATGGGGTTTCACTATGTTGGCCAAGCTGGTCTAGAACTCCTGACCTCAGGTTATCTGCCCGCCTCAGCCTCCCAAAGTGCTGGGGTTACAGGCGTGAGCCACCACGTCCGGCCTATTGTGTTTTTTAAAAAGTGACTTAAAAAGGCCAGGCAGGCAGACCACTTGAGGCCAGGATTCGAGACCAGCCCGGCCAACATGGCAAAACCCTGTCTACTAAAAGTACAAAAAACCCGCACATGGTGGCACACACCTGAAATCCCAGCTATTCAGGAGGCTGAGGCACTAGAATTGCTTGAACCTGGGAGGTGGAGGTTGCAGTGAGCTGAGATCCCACCACTGCACTCCAGCCTGAGCGACAGAGCAAGACTCTGTCTCAAAAATAAATAAATAAACAAACAAACAATAAAAAATGACTTGTTTTTGTATAAACAATGCATGTTTATTATAAAAAGTTTAAATGAGACAAAACTGATGAAGAAGTTTTTTAAAAATTACTCAGTAGCTCACTTCCCAGAAATTCTCATTAGCATTTGGTCGGTGTCATTAAGAGAGAGAAATGACTTTATACAAATGTGATCATGTAGTGTATGTGCTATTTCAAATAGACTACTAAATTTTATTTTGAGTTTGAAAGAAAAAGAAATAATACAGAAGAAATTATTGAACCTCAGGTATGGTTTTTTCATGTTTTTATTTTTACAAAAGATAGGTTCTTAAATGATCCTTTAGGCCAAAAGAGAGAATTCTGAAGCCTTATGTGGACTTGATTTTTTTTTTCTTTTTCTTTCTTTTTTTTGAGACAGAGTTTTGCTCTTGTTGCCCAGGCTGGAGTGCAGTGGCATGATCTCGGCTCACCGCAACCTCTGCCTCCTGGGTTCAAGCAGTTCTCCTGCCTCAGCCTCCTGGGTAGCTGGGGATTACAGGTGTGCACCACCATGCCCGGCTAGTTTTGTATTTTTAGTAGAGATGTGTTTTCTCCATGTCGGTCAGGCTGGTCTTGAACTCCTGACCGCAGGTGATCCGCCCACCTGGGCCTCCCAAAGTGCTGGGATTACAGGCGTGAGCCACCGCACCTGGCCTTTTTTGTTGTTGTTGTTCAGTCACCCAACTTGAAAATGTGTGACTTGATTTTAATGCTTGTATGAGCGTAGTTTTCTTCTGCTGCTCTTGATGGTATGTGTGGTGTCAGTTGGTTGACCATCCTGCAGTTGGTCAAGTATACTTTTTATTTTGGTGTTTATTTATGCCATCTTATTTGGAATGTGAGCCTTTGAAAGAAGTGGCTGTGATTTCTAAGTAGGCCACCTTCTTGACTGATAGGATCACTTTCACAGACTGTGGGAAATCTTAGGGTTTCTTACTTTCTATAATTAGTGCACTTATAGAAAGAGGAAATGTTCTCAAAACTCAGTGAATTTAGAAAAGCTAAAATTTAGCTCTTTTGGACTCTTGAGTTATAAGAAATTTTATGTGTCTTTATCTCTAAATAGTGTCTGACGGTTGAATACACCTTCCTTCTTGAAACATTTTTTTCCCTCACTCTCATAAGAGCATACTCCTAGTTTTTCTCTGACTTTAGGTCAGTCCTTCTCAGTCTCTTGCCAAGTTCTTCTCCTCCCTCAGACATCTGAGTGTTGGAGTGCTCTCTCTAGGTGATGTCACTCAGATTTGTTACTTTAAACACATTTGATAACTGTCAATTTTATATCTTCATTCATGACCCTACATCCTACATCTAGCCTGTCTCTAAAATATAGTCCTAGTACAAACGCTCCTCTTGTTCTCCACAGTCTTATTTGAGTACCACTCACCTGGTTATCACTCATTGGCACCACTAAAGCCACCTCCTAACTTTGTCTGCAGTCACTCTTGCCTCCTCTCTTGGAATCTGTTCTTTTTAAAGTAGCTATAGTGTCCTCTTTAAATCATAAGTCTTATCTTATCACCCTGCCTTCCCTTTGTTTAAAACTATCCAGTCAATATCCAGACTTCCCATTACAGCTAGAATAAAATCCAAACTCTCGTGGTTTACAAATGTATGTGAACTGCTTTACCTCTCCACCTTAAACTCTTATCTTCCATCCCCTGCCGTGGTTCACCTATACTGACCATATTTCTTTCTGAAGCACTTCAAATTTATTGCTATTTTTAGGCTTCTATACTTAGAAGAACGCTCTTCCCTCAGATCTTCATATTATTGCCTCCTTCTGGCCATTTGGCTCAGATGTCATCTCAGAGAAATCTTCCTGCCTATCCTAGCTGAAGTATTGCACAACTCCTCACTCCTCTCAGCACACACATACGTGTTCTATCATATTACCCTATTTTATATAGACTGGCACCAAAAATAAATTTCACAAAAACCGTTTCATATCCTATCATCATCAATATGATTATAGTTAGTATTTTCAGGCATTTCTCTTGATAGGAGTTATTTTACCAGAATATATGATTGTTACTTTATACGTAATTCCTCACATTTTTGGCTAAATTTGTTTAAACAGGGAACTTTGTCACTAATGTAAGTGGAAAATTAGTATCACTTGTCAAAATTGAAGCTAATAAAAATAAATACAATGAAAACTGCAGTTTTTAATTTTTTTTTAATTTTCAGAAGCTCTGAGACTAAGGCCTGCTCTGTTGAGAAAAAGATAAACATTAAAGACCAACAGCATTAAACTGAGACTTTCTTGACATAGACAAATTGAAAGAGAATTGTAATGAAAGTAACTTTCTCATCAAGCATTGCAGTGTAATGTAGTGTAGTCTGTCCTCTGAATTTACCAGTGCACTAAAACTAAATGCTATTTTAGTTGATGTGAAGTTGAAATAACTTAGGCCATGGACTAGGGTAAAACTGTGCTAGTGAACTAGTGAGAATTTCTGGGGGAAAAAAAACCCTAGAAACTCTGTTTATGTTAATCCTTTCCAAGGTGAATTGAATAGCATGAAACTATATTACTCAAAATTAATGTTTTGAGTATATTGCTGAGGAATTCTTCTAAATTAGTAATTTCTACATTATAAAAAAATAGTATATTCCCCAATCACTGAAAGAATTTTGTGTGTTGGGCTCTCTGCTGAACACTTAAAAAATATTACCTGATTTAATCATATCCATTCTCTGAGAGGTAGAAGCATCCTCATTTTAAAGATGCGAAGATAGGATCTATAGAGGTTAGGTAATTTGTCTAAGATTCTATGATCAGCAAACCTTTCTGAGTGTGTGGAATATATTCCGTGAACTCAGAAAGGTTTGCTGATCATATATATGTGTGTGTGTGTGTATATAT
Source organism: Hylobates moloch (assembly GCF_009828535.3). Classification (NCBI taxonomy): domain Eukaryota; kingdom Metazoa; phylum Chordata; class Mammalia; order Primates; family Hylobatidae; genus Hylobates; species Hylobates moloch. Next base: position 68,316,445 of record NW_026652276.1, read on the forward strand.
ATATATATATATATGTATGTGTGTGTGTGTGTGTGTGTGTGTGTGTGTATGGGTTTTTTTGTTTTTGGTTTTTGTTTTTGTTTTTTTTTAACAGGGTCTTACTCTGTCACCCAGCGTGATCACAGCTCACTGCAGCCTCGACCTCCCGGGTTCAAGCAGTCTCCCACCTCAGGTCCCCAAGTAGCTGAGACCACAGGCGTGCACCACCATGCATGGCTAATTTTTTTATTTAGGGACAAGGTCTCACAATGTTGCCTAGGCTGGACTCAAACTCCTGAGCTCAAGCGATCCTCCTGCCTCAGCCTCCCAAAGTGTTAGGATTACAGGTGTGAGCCACCATGCCAGGCCTCAAAGACTATATTCTTAAGCACTAAATCTTGTACTAAAGAAGGCAAGATGCAAAAAAAATGCTATGACATAAGTGTATGATGAAGTTGGTTGACCCAGAAGCATGTCTTTGGAAAAGAATCTCCAATTTTTTAGCTCTAAGAAAGGAGAAGTTACCCAAATGGCCACCAAATTTTATGGAAGCTTTTATTTTATGGCTGTTCTAGGCCCGTTCTAGGGTATTCCATTTGACAGGATAGCCTTAGTGTTCCCATTACTTAATTTTTATCTTAATATTTGACAATTTTTTTTCAGAAATAAATTTAAATTCTACTTATGTTACCACCTCACAATACAAATGAATATAACATAATACTAACCTTGGGGCAGGGAGCAACAGTGCCACCAGAGTATGTAGGGTGTGTGGTTTGAGTTTTTTTCTTATAGTAGGGGGAATAGATTAGTGATGATACAGTCATAACTCCTTTCCTAGGCTCGTCCTTGGCAGAGTCTAGGTAAGGTACAATCTAGAAAATAATTTGGGTTTTTTTGGTGGGTTTTTGTTTTTGCTCGACAAGGTCTTGCTCTGTTGCCCAGGCTAGAGTGTAATGGCATGATCATGGCTTATTACAGCTAACTCCTGACCTGAAGCAGTCCTCCTACCTTAGCCTCCCCAGTAGCCAAGAGTATAAGCACACACCACCATGCCCAACTATATTTTTTAAAAAATTTCTTGAAGAGACAGGATCTTGCCTTGTTGCCCAGGCTGGTCTTGGACTCCTGGGCTCAAGTGATCCTCCCACCTTGGCCACCCAAGGAACTGAGATTACAGGTGTGAGCCGCCACACCCAACCTGAAAGATAATTTGAAGGTTGTAAGATAGACACATGATTTCTTCCCCTTCCTCCTTTATTCTGTTTTTTTCTTTGGATTTGTTTAGATCATTGGAGGGCTTTGTTTTCTTTGCTTTCAGAAGAATTGCAGTTACTAAGTTTCTCTCTATTATCCACTTGGTTAAAATTGGGGATTGTAATTAAGAATTGCCATTTAAAACCTGCTAATGCATTTACTGTAGGGATGTTGTTGAGGACATCACTATGGTTAGTCATTGGACCCTGCATAGAGACAACTATATAGGATATTTTTCATTCTGAGTGTCACAGAAAGCTTAGTCACTCCTATAAGTTACAGTGTTATTTGTGTTGCTTGACTGCCAGAAAGCTTCCATTTTTATTTTCCTATTTTATCGTGCTATTTGCGTAAGATGCCTCAAATCTTGACAAGAAGTAAATAATATTGTGCTTTCAGGGAGATTTCCTTCATATTTTCAAAGATTCAAAAAATTTACGTAAACCACTGTCTATTGTGTTTATTAGTAAAACATAATGTAGCTCCTCATTTCTGCTAATTTTGCTCATATGAATTTGACATTAAATAGTATATTATTTGTATGTAAAAAACTTAATTATTACTTTACATACCTATACTTTAATTGTAATAGTATATTTATGTTTTATTATTATTACTGAATAATCCACATTTAGATACAACTTAATTATTTTTAATTCTGGGAAATTATATTTAAAAACAATTTATAACTTGTATCAAGAGTATCTTGGTTTTTGGTATTTAAGAATGAGCTATGTTCACTGTTTCTCTTACCAAACTCAATCAAACTCTCTCATGATTTCTTTGATACCTCTGTCTAAAATAATTGATACTTTATGTTTGAAAACATCTCATTTTGGGACTATAATCTAATTGGTAGTTTTAATGAAATTAATTTGTTTATAAATGTGCATATTGTTTGGTGGATATATCATTGCTGTTTGTAATATTTCTTAGTATTTGTTCATTTTTTATGATACTGTTCTTTATCTGGTAATTTGAGTAAATCCCAGTTGAATTATGTTGCCACATTATGTCTTCAAAAGGGCATAAAGTCAGTACACATGCTTCAGTAATATCTGGTTGTTTTACCCTTATGTTTCCAGTTGGCAATTTGAAATTATGGCTTCAACTGCACTTTAAATATGTGATAATAGCATGTGTTTCTAATAAGGGCCAGCATCATTTTGTTCAGATAGTGTGAATGGTTGTCACTCATATATGACAAATGCACCTTCATCTGCTTCTTTGATAGCCCCCTAAAAACCATACCCTGAAATCAGGCCGATGAAATTAGCTGCTGTGTAAATTGTGTGTCTGAGTGGTTCATTATCTAATCACCGTCAGAACCACAGTGATAAAGTAGATTGAAGCAGGGAAGAGGTCTGCCAGATGATTTCAGACCCCCCCTCCCTAAATCTGGTTTCCCTTGGAAACCCTAATAGTGCAGTTTGGAACTTCAGTCTTTCATGCCTGGAATTCAGTATCTTCTAATGTACCAAACTTGGAAATGCCAGTAGTTCTAGAACATAATCTTGTTTTTGTAAAGACCGTAATTTTATTTATTTAAATCAATTTTTGAAATATCGAGGCTCTTGAACTATTGTTTTATTGCCAGTAGCCTCAGTATTACTAAATGGGGAAAAAATGCTATGTCCTACTTGCCAAGAAGCCAGAGTAGTTTATTTATTATATTTATTTGTTAACCTTCTAGGAATATTTCACTCTAATCATAATGAACCCTCTGTATTATTTGTTTATTGAATTGCTTCCCTTTAATTCATTTTAGGTGCTTTTGAAGATGATGATATCACGCATGTTGAAGGAAGTGTAGATCCTATTCGAGATATAGAAATAATACATGAAGAGCTTCAGCTTAAAGATGAGGAAATGATTGGGCCCATTATAGACAAACTAGAAAAGGTGGCTGTGAGAGGAGGAGATAAAAAACTAAAACCTGAATATGTAAGTAAAAATTTACAGCTTCTTTAGATACTCAAGAGTTTATTTTTCTTGATTAAATTTTTTAAATAATGCATATGATATATCTAATATTGTTATGGAATTTTAGAAACCAAGGGTTATTTCTGTTAAAAAAAAATTGTTAAGATACTTTATTTTTAAACAACCAAGGGCCATGGTGATACACTATTTAGGGGGTTCTAAGCAAGCAGTAGTTAGCAGTAATAGTGAGTGTTTACATGATTACTATGTAGGTCTTCAAGTTTTAGTGTTAATAAAGTGTGGTTTATGATGAAAAACTTACTGGATTTGGCGAAATGACTCATACAGTTTTCATGGATTTGAAGAAGTGGTTTATACAAAGACCTGGTTCTCCATAGGGGTTGACTAAGTGAATACACTCTTAAAGTAGACAGATCATTTTAATATTTTATGGAATGAAAACATGCCTCATTGTTCTTAATATTCAAATGTGTTTTCTATCACATTATAATAAATGATTATTAGTAACATTGTAATAAATGTTCCAAAATGTATCTTGAAGCTTTTAGTTTACATATGATTGAATTGTCTTTAGCATTTAAGAAACGGTGCCCTGGCCAGGCGTGGTGGCTCACGCCTATAATCCCAGCACTTTGGGAAGTTGAGGCAGGTGGATCACCTGAGATCAGAAGTTTGAGACCAGCCTAGCCAACATGGCAAAACCCTGTCCCTACTAAAAATACAAAAATTAGCTGGGTTTGGTGGTAGGTGCCTATAATCCCAGCTACTTTGGAGGCTGAGGCAGGAGAATTGCTTGAACCCGGGAGGCGGAGGTTGCAGTGAGCCGAGATTGTGCCATTGCACTCCAGCCTGGTGATAGAGTGAGACTCTGTCTCAAATAAATAAATAAATAAAATATATTTAAAAATAAAATAAAATGAAACTAGTAAGAGACAGTAACCAACGCAAAGCATGTAAATGAGCAGGTCACCCCCGTTGGCAAGAGTAAGGAAGCTGGGGTAATTATCAACCAATGTATATCAGTAACTGGCTATGGGCTACTCCTAGGAGTGTTAACTTTTTGGTGCCTGATGTCTTTGTGGTTTGAGCATAGAATTTAGTTAGACTAACAGATGCTTACCTTAAGCCATCACCATGTACTAGACCCGTGATGGCAAAGGGGATTTTGGGCAGGGTAATCCTGTAATTCCAGCACTTTGGGAGGCCAAGGCAGGTGGATCGCCTGAGATCAGGAGATTGAGACCAGCATGGCCAACATGGTGAAACCCCATCTCGACTAAAAATACAAAAATTAGCCAGGCATGGTGGTGCACGCCTGTAATCTCACCTACTGAGAAGGCTGAGGCAGGAGAATCACTGGAACCTGGGAGGTGGAGGCTGCAGTGAGCCGAGATCATGCCACTGCACTCCAGGCTGGGCGACAGAGTGAGCAATAAAAAAAAGAAAAAGAAAAAGAAAGAAAAGGGATACCTATATGATTATGATATCAACTAGTTACTGTAGGGAAGTTTCTTTTAGAAATATATTTCTTATGTTCTCTAGCAAATGGTCTAAAGGTACAAAAATGTGATGGATATAAAAGAGATAGCTACTTGAAATTTATGAGAAAGATAGGCAGGTCATTTTGTTTACCAGGTATTTACCTATTATTCTTTAATGATGTTGATTCTTCCTGCTCATTTAAATGTATCTTTATTTTCTGGGTAATCTTTCAGAAATTCAACATTCAAACCTCTTTTCCTATTAAGTTTCCAGTTTCTAGATTTGGATGCCATTTGTATTTTTATGTCAATAAGCGTGAAAGACTTAGGTTAAATGTACTCTAGCATGAAACATGAGCTGACTTTTTAATGTTAAAGCAGAGTTTTTCCTGAGAGCAAGGTAGATATACTCTGACATAAGATATACCTTTTTTTTTTTTTCTTTTTTTTTTTTGAGACTGAGTCTCACTCTGTCGCCCAGGCTGGAGTTCAGTGGCACTATCTCGGCTCACTGCAATCTCTGCCTCTCTGGTTGAAGTGATTCTTCTGCCTCAGCCTCCTGAGTAGCTGGGACTACAGGTGCATGCCATCACACCCGGCTAATTTTTGTATTTTTAGTAGAGACAGGGTTTCACTGTATTGGCCAGGCTGGTCTCAAACTCCTGACCTCGTGATCCACCCACCTCAGCCTCCCAAAGTGCTGGGATTACAGGCGTGAGCCACTGTGCCCGGCTAAGATACACCTTTTGTAGTGAGTCTTGCTGTCTGAAGTAAAACCCAGGCACTAAATAAAGAAGGCAGGAGTGAGATACGCATTTTCTCTTGGTATCAGCCAACTGTGTTCGTTTCCTAGGGTTGCTGTAACAAGCACCATGAACAGGATGACTTTAAACAACAATGTCTTCTTTCCCGGTTCTGGAGGATGAGAAGTCTGAAGTCAGGGTGTTGGAGGGCCATACTCTCTCTGAAGCCTCTCTGGGGGAGAAGTTCTAGCTTCTGGTAGCTCCAGGTGTCCCTTGCCTTGTGACAGCAGAACTCCAATCTCTGCCTTAGTCTTCACATGGCCACCTTTCCTGTGTGTCTCTGTCCAAATTTCCCTCTTCTTATAAGGACACAAGTCATATTGGCTTAAAGGCCCACCTTCCTTTAAGTATGGCTTCATCTTAATTAATTCCCAAATAAGTTCACTTTCTGAGTATCAGGGATGGGATTCAATCTATAATATCAAGTCATCAAGATCAAGGTTAATTTTAAATCTATTTAAGTGTATGTACATCCCATTTGGAAAAATGAAATTTGAAAAATGAAGTTAGGAGGCTTTAAGGAACAATTTATTTTATATCAATTATTTGGAAAGCATTATACTTAGAAAATATTCATAGAACTAATAATTAGCTAATTGAAGAACTAAAGACTACCAGAAATTATAATTAATGAGTCTTTTTTTCTGAAAACATCTGAGTAAAAAATTAATGTCCTCAGTAATATGTAGCTATTAGCAGATTTCTTATTATATTCTTAAGGCAATTTTTAAAACTGGTATTAACATAACTTTTGAAATATTTAAGGTATTTGTTTTTAACAAACATTGAAAGATTCAGAGTAGCATACAGGCATACTTCATTTTATTGACCTTCACTTTATTCGGTTCCACAGATATTGTGGGTTTTGGGGGTTTTGTAGTTGTTTTACAAATTGAAGGTTTGTGGCAACGCTGTGTTGAGCAACTCAATGCCATTTTTCCAACAGCATGTGCTCCCTTTGTGTCTCTGTGTCACATTTTGGTAATTCTTACAAGACTTCAAACCTTTTTGTTATTGTTGTATCTGTTAAAGTGGTCTTTGACTGGTGATCTTTGATGTTCCTGTTATAACTGCTTTAGGGAGCCATGAACGATGCACATAGAAGACAGCAAACTTAGTCGATCAATATTGGGTGTGCTCTGATTGCTCCACCTACTGGCCATTTCCCATCTCTCTCCCTCTCCCGGGTTGTCTGTGTTCCCTGAGACACAACGTTGAAATTGGACCAAATATTAATAATACCCCTACGATGGCTTCTAAGTGTTCAAGTGAAAGGAAGAGTCACATCTCTCATTTTAAATCAAAAGCTAGAAATGATTAAGCTTAGTGAGGAAGGCATGTTGACAGCTAAGATAGGCTGAAAGCCAGGTCTTTTGCACCACGTTAGCCAAGTTGTGAATGCAAAGGAAAAGTTCTTGAAAGAAATTAAAAGTGCTCCTCCAGAGAACACACGAATGAGAAGAAAGCAAAACAGCTTTATTGCTGATATGGAGAAAGGGATTTTTTGTTTTTTTTTTTTTGACATGGTGTCTCACTGTGTTGCCCAGGCAGGTTCCAAATCCCTGGGCTTAAGTGGTCCTCTTGCCTCAGCCTCCCAAGTAGCTGGGATTATAGGTGTGTACCACCATGCCTGGCTAATATGGAGAAAGTTTTAGTGTTCTTGATAGAAGATCAAACTATCTGCAATATTCCCTTAAGTGAAGGACTAGTCCAGAGCAAGGTCCTAACTCTCTTTAATTCTAGAGTTAGAAAACTGAGAGAGGTGAGGAAGCTGCAGAAGAAAAGTTGGAAGCTTACAGAGGTTGTTTCATGTGGTTTAAGAAAAGAAGCCATAGCCCTAACATAAAACTGCAAGGTGAAGCAGCAAGTGCTAATGTAGACACTGCAGCAAGTTCTCCAGAAGGTCTAACTAAGATCATTCATTGATGAAGACAATGAAAACAACAGATGTTCAATGTCGACAAAATAGCCTTGGAAGAAGAGGCCATCTAGGACTTTAATTGCTTGAGAAGAGAAGTCAATGCCTGGCTTCAAAGGATATGCTGACTCCCTTGTTAAGGGCTAATGTGGTTGGTGACTTTAAGTTGAAACCAATGCTCATTACCATTCTGAAAATCCTAGAGCCTTTGAGAGTTACACTAAATCTATTCTGCCTGTGCTGTATAAGTGGAACAACAAAACCTGGATGACAGCACATCTGTTTACAGCATGGTTTACTGAATATTTTAAGCCCACTGTTGAGACCTACTGCTCAGAAAAAACGATTCCTTTCATTAAGACTTACTGCTCATTGACAAAGTACCTGATCATTCAAGAGCTCTGATGGAGATGTGCTAGGAGGTTAATGTTGTTTTCATGCCTGCTAAGACAACATCCATTCTGCAGCCCACAGATCAAGGAATAATTTTGATGTTCATATCTTATTATTTAAGAAATACATTTCATAAGACTGTAGCTATCATAGGTAGTGATTTATCTGATGGATCTGGGCAAAATAAATTGAAAACCTTTTGGAAAGGATTCACCATTCTAGATGAATATTCATGACCAGGCGTGGTGGCTCGCGCCTGTAATCCCAGCACTTTGGGAAGCCAAGGAGGGTAGATCACGAGGTCAGGAGTTCAAGACCAGCCTGGCCAACATGGTGAAACCCTGTCTCTACTAAAAATATTAAAAAAAAAAAAAAAAAAAAATTTAGCCAGGCATGGTGGCATGTGCCTATAATCCCAGCTACTCGAGAGGCTGAGGCAGGAGAATTGCTTGAACCTGGGAGGCTGAGGTTGCATTGAGCCAAGATCACACCACCGCACTCCAGCCTGGGTGACAGACCAAGACTCGTCTCAGGAAAAAAAAAAAAAAAAAGAATATTCATGATTCATGAGAGGTCAAAACATCAATATTAATAGGGGTTTGGGATGAGTTGATTCCAAACCCACATGGATGACTTTGAGAGGCTCAAGACTTCAGTGGAGGAAGTAACTGCAGATGTGGTGGAAACAGCAAGAGATCTAGATGTAGATGTGGAACCTGAAGACATGATGGAACTGCTGTAATCTCATGATAAAACTTGAATGGATGAGAAATTGCCTGTTATGGATGAGCAAAGAAAGTGGTTTCTTGAGATGGAATCTGCTGCTGGTGAAGATGCTGTGAATATTGTTGAAATGACAACAAAGGATTTAGAATATCACATACACTTAGTTGGTAAAGCAGTGGTGAGGTTTGAGAGGATTGGCTTCAGTTTTGAGAGGAGTTGAAATGTGGGTAAAATGCTATGAAATAGCATTGCATGTCACAGGGAAATTTTTTTGTGAAAGGAAGAGTTGATTGATATGGCAAACTTCGTTGTTTTCATATTTTAAGAAATTGTCACAGCCACCCAACCTTCAGCAACCACTACCCTGATTAGTCAGCAGCCATCAACATTAAGGCAAGACCCTCCACCAGCAAAAAGATTACAACTCACTGAAAGTGCAGATGATCATTAGCATCTTTTAGTAAAAATATTTTTAAATTAAGGTTTGTACATTAGTTTTGTAGACATGCTATTGCATACTTAATAGACTACAATGTAGTGTAAGTATAACTCATGCTTACTAGGAAACAAAAATTTGTGTGACTTGCTTTATAGCGATACTCACTTTATTGCACTCACTTTTACTTGCTTTATAGCGATACTCACTTTATTGGAACTAAACCTGCAGTATCTCTGAGGTATGGTTGTACTGTAAAAATACATTCTTCCTCCTTTTATCTTCACATTTACCTCTTTCTTCTCTTTAGACTGTTGTGTGTCCTTTCAGGTCTATTCATATAGGACTTAAAGAGATCATTTCTAAAAGAACATGATACTAATTTTTGGTAAGGCTGAACTCTCAGTCCTCATAATCTGTAGTTAATTGAACCAAATTGTTTAACACAAAAGCTGTATATTTGACTCCTTCCTCTTTTGTACCATCTACATCTAATCCTGTTGATTTTATCTCTTGAATATTCCCCATACCTCTTTCTTCCTCCTTCTTTTATTACTACTTCTTTGGTTTGAGCCTCACTTATGCTTAATTTATTTTTGCAGTTTAACTGATCTTTTTGTCTGTAGCTTGCTCTTGTTTTCCACAAATATAAAATGAAGATCTAATCATGTTATTCCCTTAATTAAATTACCTATTTCCTATGGGATAGTGCCAACATAAAGGCCATGGCTCACAAAGTTCTTTGTGATTTGGGTTTGCCTGGCTTACCATTACTTTTTTCTCAACTCTCCTGACAGTGAACTTAGGACTTTAAACGTACTGATTTTACATGAGGTCATTTAGCAGAACTTTACCTGTTTGGTGCTCTTCCATTCCCATTTCTTTTTTTTTTTTTTTTTTTTTTTGAGACGGAACCTTGCTGTCGCCCTGGCTGGAGTGCAGTGGCACGATCTCAGCTCACTGCTAACTCCACCTCCTGGGTTCACGCCAGTCTCCTGCCTCAGCCTCCTGAGTAGCTGGGACTACAGGCGCCCGCCACCACACCTGGCTAATTTTTGTATTTTTAGTAGAGATGGGGTTTCACCATGTTAGCCAGGATGGTCTCGATCTCCTGACCTTGTGATCCACCGGCCTAAGCCTCCCAAAGTGCTGGGATTACAGGCATGAGCCACCGTGTCCGGCCCCATTCCCATTTCTTACTCATTCTTCAAGACATAGCCTAAAGCAAAAGTTCCCTGTTCCTTAAAAACAACTTTTTTATTGTGGTAAACTATACATAACATAAAATATACCATTAACCATTTTAAGTGTACAATTCACTAGCATTAAATACATTTATAATGTTGTACAACCATTACCCCTATATATTTTCAGAACTTTTTCATCATTTCATACTGGAACTTTGTGCCTTTATTATTCTTACAGCTTTTCTGTAAGTTTAAAATTTTTTCAAAATAAAAAGTAAAAACAAAACAATAATGATAACATGTTTTAATGTATAGAGTTCAGTTAAAATATATGACAATAATACAGAAAGGGTAAGAGAGGGTAGTGGAGTAAAAATGTTATAATACTGCAATAAAAAACAAAGATTATATTTCAAAATAACCAGAAGAATGTTCTTACTACAAAGTAGTGATAAATGTATGAGGTGATGAATATGCTTAATACTCCGATTTATCATTACACAAAGTGTACGTGTATCAAAACATCACAGTGTGCCCCATAAACATATACAGTTATTATGTGTCAGTTAAAAATAAAACTTCAAAGAAATGTACTTTCTCTGGGGAAAGAAAAAAAATGAGTTTGACAGTTTCTCTAAAAGTTAATTATAGACTTACCATATGAACTAGCAATTCTACTTCTGGGTATATACCCAACACAGTTACTCAAACAATATATATGCATGTATGTTCATAGTGGCAATATTCATAATAGCAGAAAAGGAATGAAGTACTGATACTACAATGTGCATGAGCCTCAAAAACATTATGCCATGTGAAAGAAGCCAGGCACAAAAGGTCATATTGTGAATGATTCCATATATATGAAGTGTTCAGAATAGGCGAATCCATTGAGACAGAACTGCATATTGGTGGTTGTCAGAGACTAGGGGGAGGAATAATGGGTAGAAACTGCTTAATGAATACATTGCTTTATTTTGGAGTGATGGAAATGCTTTGGATCTAGATAGAGGTGGTTTGTATAACATTGTGAGTGTATGAAATGCTTTAGTACTAGATTATGTTCAGATGGCTAATTTTATGTTTTATGTATTTTACTCCAACAAATTTTTAAAAAATTAAAAAAGACAAAGAATGTCAGATTGGATTTTAAAAGTCCACCTCTCTGCTGCTTACAAGAAACACACCTTAAATACAGATGCTCCTGGACTTACGTTGGGGTTACATCATAAGTTGAAAATATTGTATGTCAGCCTGGTGCGGTGGCTCACGCCTGTAATCCCAGTACTTTGGGAGGCTGAGGTGGGTGGATTGCTTGAGGCCAAGAAAACAACATGGCATAACCCTGTCTCTACTAAAAATACAAAAATCATTTGGGCGTTTTGGCACATGCCTGTAATCCCAGCTACTTGGAAGGCCAAGGCACAAGAATGGCTTGAACCTGAGAGGTGGAGGTTGCAGTGAGTCGAGGTTGCACCACTGCACTCCAGCCTGGGTGAGAGAGTAAGTCTGTGTCTCAAAAAGAAAAGAAAATATTGTATGTCAAAACAAAAAGCACTAATACCCCAGTAAACCCATCATAAAACCCAGAAGTCATAAGCTAAACCATCATAGGTCCAAATTCTCCTTGACTTACAATGCGGTTATGTCCCAGTAAAGTAAAAAATCTTAAATCGAACGAACCATTGTAAGTTGAAGATGCAGAAAAGTTGAAAGCAAAGAATGGAGAAAAATATACTGTGCAAGCCCTAACAACAACAAAAAAGTTAGTGTAGTATACGATATCAAAGTAGACTTTAAAGGAGTTAAAAGGGGCATTTTATAATGCCAAATGTTCAGTATACCAGGAGGCACAATAACTTAAGTTTGTATATGCATAATAATATAACCTCAAAACACATAGTGCAAAAAGTGGCAGGATTGAAAGACAAAATAAAACAAAAACTGTAGTAGTAAAAGAAAATCTTAATACTTTTAGTAACTGATAGAATAAGCAGACAGAATTTTAGTAAAGAATATAGAAGATTTAAACAACTCAAGGAATTTGACCTAATTGACATATATAGGATACTACACCCAACAACAGTAGAATGTACATTCTTTTCAAGTACAAATGGAACATTTACCAAAATTGACCATTTCATTGGCTATACAACAAATAAACAAATTTCAAATTATTGAAATCATAAAGAATATATTACCTGAACACTATGGAATTAAACTTAGCAGTCAATAATGGGAAGATTACTAGAAATTGTCTAAATGTCTGGAAGTTAAGCAGTATAATTCTAAAAGATGTCATGTTTCAAAGAAGAAATCACTATGGAAAGAAAATAGTTTATGATAATGAACATACAATATATCAAAATTTGTTGTTTTCTAATGTATAAACTCAAGTTCTATAAATTTAGTCATAAATGTATATGTCTCAAAATAAGGAAAGGTGAAATCAGTGATCTGAAAGTATTCTTCTGAAGGAGTTAGAAAAAGAACAATAAAAGGAAACCCAGAGAAATTAGATAAAGGGAAACAATGAAGATGAAAGTAAATATTAATGAAATAGGAAAGAAGCACGTAATAAAAAGGATCAAAAAGGCCAAAAGTTCGTCATTTGAAAACACTAGTAAAATATAAATTCTTAGCAAGACTAGTGAAGGGGGAAAAAGAAAAGCAAAACTAGCATTATGAATGAAAATGTGTTACTGTAGATTCTGTAGACATCAATAGGCTACTAAGGGGATATTATAAGCAATTTATGGCAATGATTTTGAAAATAGATGGGCAAATTTAAAAGACTGCTTAAGAAAATGAGTGTAAAAAGAAATGAAAAATGTAAATAGTCTTATATCTATTGAAAAAATTGAACTCATAATTTTAAACCTTACTATAAAGAAAAGTCCTGACCCAGATGACTTTACTATACATATAAAGTCTCAATCACACTCTTCTAAACAGTAGAAAAAGAGGAAACACTTTTGTGAGGTCAGAATGGTCCTGATACCAAAATCTTACAATGTAAGAGAGAAAAATTATAGATGAATCTCTTTCATGAACATAAAAGACCATTCCTCAGAGAAAGAAGATATTTGCAGCATCTAACAAAGAATTCCTACAAATAAATAAGAAAAAGACAGCCTGATAGAAAAATATGCAGAGACTTCAACAAGTACTTCACAAAAGAAGAAATTCCTCATTAATCACCACAGAAATGCAAATTCAGACTATAGTGAGATACCATACACTTGCTATAAATTAATAAGACTGACAATACCAAGTGTTGAGAAGAATGTGAAGCAAATGAAATTGTCATACATTGCTGACGGGAGTGTAAATTAGTACATCTGCTTTTGAAAATTTATTAGCAATATATGAAGTTTGGATAAATGCCTGACCTACAACCAAGCAATTCCAGTCTTAGGTATATACTCAAGAGAAATGCATGCACAAATTTACCAAAATATATGTACAAGAATGTTTATAGCAACTTTATTCCTAATAGCCTTAAAGTGTAAATAGCCTAGATGTCCATTAACAGTAGAACATATAAATTGTGCAATATTCCTACAGTGAAATATTATACCACAGAGAAAAACACAATACTGCTACATGAAATGACATGGATAAATTCACAAATAATACTGAGCAGAAGAAGCCAGATACAAAGTAATATTTCAATAACAGGCTAATTTGTGATGCAAAGAAGCCAAAGTAGTGATTATCTCTGAAGAGGAGTGGAACGTTGTAACTCTACTACTAATAATCTTCTATATGTTGATCAGAGTGATAATTACAGATGTGTTCATTCTCTGGTAGTTCATCTGGGCACTTAGATATGTTATATTGAGTGTATGTTATACTTCAGTATATTCCCTTCTCAAGATTGACCTATAGACCATTGATTATCTTCTGCCATATCAGTCGTGTCTCCAGATTGGACTTTTATTTTCCTACTTTGATTTTGGTTTCATTAAAAATATTTGTACTTTTATCAACTCTCTAGATATATCTCATCCATTTTTTTCTAACTTCACTGTTATCTTTTTGTGACCTCGAGTGCATTGTTGGCTGTCTTTGTTAAAGCTACCTAACCAGCATAAGTCAGTTCATCTGCTCCTATTGTATAGATGCTCTTATCTTTTTGCATTCTACTAAGTATGCCAAATAATTCATTGAGGTTTTTTTGTTTCTCAGTCATTTTTAAAGATGTGTTTTTTCTATGACTCTACTTTCCATGAATTATCAGTATTCCTTTTATTAAAATCAGATTTATTGGCTTCCCCACAACCTCCAGACCCTTCCTCAAACATGGTAAAATGCATTCAAACTTATTTTCAGGAATCATAGGGACAGTTGCCTTCTTCTCTTTACTAATGGCCAGATCCTTTGCTGAGATCTATACCTCAGAAGTAAATTGATGTCCATTTTGGTTGCCACTTTATTGTAGACAGGGGCCAGAAACATTATATTCAGGGGGTGGTCTTACTGTCTACTTCAGTGAATCATATAACTGAAAACCTACAATTGGCAGCATGTATTCTACCAAAGTTATTGCTAGAATTAGCCTATTGTGTTAATTCTTGGGGGGTCCCTCTCACCCCCATACACCCATAGTCATGTAGAGCATTACTGCTAGTTCTGTTCATTATTGCCTAATCCTTTTCTGGGAGTTTCAGTCATTCAGGTATATAGAAAGATGTTGTCCAGGGATCAGTACTCCAGCCTCCATAAATAGCAGCATTTATCTAGTAGAGCAACAAATGCTTAATACTGTGATTCAGAGAGATCCCAAATGTCATTAATAGAATACACAGTGGAGGTCTATTTTATAAGAGAAAGCTTAGTTTGATTTTTTTTTCTTCAATTTCGGGTGTTTAAAGAGAATAGTTGGAGGATGCTGTATTAGTGGACTTCTAGCGACTGTTTTGAACCGGAAGCCTTGCCCTAATTCTTGTAGTCTGAGTGCATTGTTGGCTGTCTTTGTTAAAGCTACCTAACCAGCATAAGTCAGTTCATCTGGATATCAGCATTAGAATTGTGGTGGCAGATTTTCCTGAAGGTAAGTATAGCTTGGAAGTTATAATTATTACAGAATAAGAGTGAGTCACCTTGATAAACCACCAAGTCTATCCATTTAGCCATCAAATTTTAGGATTACAGATGGTGGGCAGAGAATTGATGAAGTTTCCCCTCTCTCCTTACCCTGTGAATATACCTTATTTTTTTCCTATTATAACAATGATATTTATTGGTTAAAATTTTTTTAAATGTTGTAGTTTGAAATAGAAGGCAGAAAGGGAAAAGCTGTCTGGCATCTAACCTTCTAGAGATTTCTATTGCTAATTATTTAGTGTGTTATCTAACCAGTTTCATTATTTGAGTATGTCTATTTATATATATTATATATAGTTTCAGAACCGTAAATGGAATCACACTGTGCATTCTGCCATAAATATTATTTATTTATTTATTTATTTATATATATATTTTTTGAGACGGAGTCTTGCTCTGTTGCCCAGGCTGGAGTGCAGTGGCACCATCTCGGCTCACTGCAAGCTCCGCCTCCCGGGTTCACACCATTCTCCTGCCTCAGCCTCCCGAGTAGCTGGGACTACAGGTACCTGCCACCAGCCTGGCTAATTTTTTGTATTTTTAATAGAGACAGGGTTTCACCATGTTAGCCAGGATGGTCTCGATCTCCTGACCTCGTGATCCGCCCGTCTCAGCCTCCCAAAGTGCTGGGATTACAGGCGTGAGCCACCGTGCCCAGCTCCGTAAATATTATTATTTATTGAGTATTTACTGTGTGCTTAGAACTTGCCAGTTGTTTTACATGTATTTTCTTGTTTTATTTTCACAATCACCATATTTTATTGGAGTTATACAGTTTTACAGAAACAAGCTGAGAGAGGTTAGGTAACTTCCCCAAAATTACTCAGCCAAAAAGTGTTAGAACCAGGACTTGAACTCAGATCTTGAGGAATATGGCCAAAATCCATATTCTTAACCATATTCCATTGTTCTAAACCTGCTGTTATCACTTAGCAGTATATTTTGGACATTTTCCCATGCAAATGTACATATAGATATATCTCATCTTAATGGCTACAAAGTGTTCTGTTGTATCAGTGCCCCACAACTTAATTAGCAAATCTCCAATTAATGGCTTTTTAGATTTTATTTTATTTTTTTTTTTTTTGAGACAAGTTTTGCTCTTGTCCCCCAGGCTGGAATGCAATGGTGCAATCTCGGCTCACTGCAACCTCCACCTCCCGGGTTCAAGTGATTCTACTGCCTCAGCCTCCCGAGTAGATGGGATTACAGGTGCCTGCCACCACGTCTAGCTAATTTATTTATTTATTTATTTTAGTAGAGATGGGGTTTCGCTATGATGGCCAAGCTGGTCTCAAACTCCTGACCTCAGGTGATCCACCTGCCTTGGCTTCCCAAAGTGCTAGGATTATAGGCATGAGCCACTGTGCCCGGCCTAGATTTTCTTTAAAAAAAAAAAAAAAAGTTTATTTCTTTCATTATTTTTTTGGAGACAGGGTCTCGCTCTGTTGCCCAGGCTGGAGTGCATGGTGTGATCGTAGTTTGCTGCAGCCTCATACTGGATTCAAGCAATCCTCCCCTCAACCTCAGCCTCTTGAGTAGCTGGAACTACAGACACACACCACCATGCCCAGTTATTTTTTTATTTTTTGTGGAGATGGGGTCTCACTATGTTGCCCAAGACGGTCTCAAACTCCTAGCCTCAAGCCAGCCTCCTGCCTCAGCCTCCCAAAATGCTGGGATTACAAGCATGAGCCACCATGCCTGGCTTTTTAGATTGTTTCTAATCTGTATCTGTCTTCTTGTGCCAGTGTCATACTATTCTAATTACTATAGTTCTATGGTTTATTTTAATATCTAGTAGGACAAGTCCCATATTTTTCTCTCTAAACATTTTTTTACCCTCAAGCAAGTAGTTCTTTTAGAATAATGATATGTTTAATATATAATATTCTCCAACATCTCTATTATGATTTTAACTGGAATATGTTAGATAAACATTATAAAAGAATTTTTATCAGTACAGTATTGGACAGGATAGGGAAATTTTCAGTGCAAGGTCTGGCTAAAGCATGTTTTGGGTCAGTGTCTCAACCTCTGGTCTGGGAGTCCCTGGACCTAGGACATTTACTTAATTAGCTGTTGGTAGGGCATTTGAGTATTGCCATCAGAGTCACTAACAGCCATGGTTCTTGGATTTTTGGATTATGGATCCCTTTGAAAAGCATTTGAAAGTTATGTGCCGTCTTCCCTCAAAGGCACATAAACGGAACTTTATGTACAGTTTCAGGGTGGTAAGGAACCCCTGAAATCTATTTATGGATCATAGGTTAATAATTCCTGCTATGGGAACTGAAGATACCAAGATAGAGAAGTCTAGTATTTTAGGAATATATAATAAATGACCGGATTATTATGTAATTGTCTGCAAAGAAAAATTACTATTTTTGTGATACATGGATTAATGATCAGCTATTGTACCCAAATAATAAAAATAAGAATACTGAATTTCTCTGATAGCCTGAATGAGAATGAGGATTTTGAATAACAACCTTGGGGGATGTCTAGGCTAAACAAGGAACAGTTATAAAAGCAGTAAGGAAGACAAATATGCCAGGGTATGGAAGAGAACATGAACTTCCAAGTCACTTAGACCTGAATTTGAATCTCATCTCTGCCACTTACTAGCTGTGGAAATTTAGGCAAGTCACGCATGAAGCTCTGAGTCTAAATACATTACAGTTGCTGTTAACAATAACAATAATAAAATATATCAAGAAAATAGAGCATTTCTAATTTGAAATGTGAAGCTCTGAGTAAGAAGAGTCAAAGCAGAAGAGTGAGGTATTCAAGGTGAGTTTGGGTTAAGTTTCTTTGCAGTTAAAAGATAGTCATTTAGCAAGAGCTAGTTCTTGCAGAATGGTAAGATTAGAAGCCTGACTTGAGATTTCATGAAAAAAGCTAGTATTTTTAGTAACTCAGAAATTTGAAGAAAAGGACTAGTGAACAGTTATACAGATGGAAAAGTGTACATATGCTTTAAAGGAGCACCCAAGAGAACATATTGCCATTTTGTAGATCACTGGGATTTAATCTTTCAGCAATCATAACAACAATGGCAACTACTCACATTTATTGAGAATTCATTCTGTGCCAAGAACTGTGCTAAACACTATATGCATTATCTCTTTCAATCTTCACAACACTTCCTAGGAGGTAGATCTCATCCTCTGCATTTTATCAATGAAGTAGGTCACAGACCTGGTAAGTGGCTAGGATTTATTCCCATGCTTAAGCATTATACTGTTACCTCTTGAATTAGTCCACTCATGTAACTGCAGTCTAACCAAAAAGTTCAAATGACCAGGAATTTTTATGTATCTCTATAATGTACAGAATTTATTTTGAAAATGAGAGATTTGTTAAAGTTATGAAAACAGCCCAATTTAGTACCCCTACATCTGTATTTCTATATAATGATAGTAAAGAAATATGGAACCTAAGGCAACTTCTGAATGCATTGGGTATTCAATTTTTTTTCCAGTTAACCAAGTTCAGTTAACTGGAACCTTTTATTGTTCTAACCATCGTTATTTATATAGGTATTTATATATATGAACATAAGGAAATAAATTCAGTCAACCAATAAGTATTATATCCAAACAAGTCCAAATGTTTTCTTTCATCTGTTTAGAAGTTTTTCCGATAAAGAATATAACATCTTTTAATTTTTTGCTAAAATTAGAATTAATTTTTACTTTATGTAAGAAAAAGAGCACATTGAAACTATACCATATACTGATCATTTATATAAGATAATCTTATCTGAAAAGAAATCTATTTTTGATTTGTCTTAAACAAAACTGACATCTTTTAGTAAATCTAAGTTGTCTTTTCTTGGCTGTTAAATCTTTTGTGGGAATAATTAAGAGAGCACTGAGTACAAAATGTTTTTATTTCAACTGTTCAAAAACTAGGTTATAATATATAAATTTCTCTAAAAATATTTGAATGTGGCTTTAAGGAATACTATGCTGTTCGAGAACTTTGATTATAAGTGAATTCTATTTAATTAAAACTTGACTGCAAAAAATTTTTTGAGTGCTCCTAATTTGTAATATAATTTGTAATGTGAGAAAAAACAAATGCCAAAATGCTTTCGTGATAAGATTTCTATATCTGAAGTAATGGTCCAGTTAATTTAAAATGAAAGAGAAATACTGAAATTCCTTCACTGGTGATCAGCACTTATTGAGGCTCTGAGGTTTTGTAAAAATGTTTATAGTTACAGAAGTATTTTATACTTTTTATATGATTAAAATTTAATTTCTTCCCCTATTTTTTGTTTGGCTTTCTTTTGTCTGTTTTCTTTCTTTAATTGAAAAAACTAATGGAACCAAATATAAGATGGTACCACTGTTTTTTCTTTCTTTTGTATAATCTTGTTGCGTGTCTCTACATAAGCTGTTCTGGCCACTCATCATAGTAACCAGCTGGGCCATTTCACCTGCTGGAGCCATTAAAGAGGACTCTCTCCCCCTAGATTAATCCCCTCCGACATTAGTTTTTTGCACTGACAACTAGAGCAGGCATTCAGAATTTGCAGGTGGCCAGTGTGACGCACATAATTGCCTACAATTTTAGGCAATGAATAAAAATGGTCTACATTACTTGTCAAAGGTTGTATATGCAGTGCCAAGTGAGATCTATGGGAAGCCTTTTAGGGTTTAAAGAACAGTTAATAGCAAGGCTGCACAGGGCTTTTTTAATCATAATGCATTTGTAATATAGCACTTTGATCTTCTCCTTGTAGGAAATGGTGTTACATTAGCCACTTTTAAACATTTATGAGTGAAATTCAGTTATAGAAGAGTAAAAGTGATTATTCTTAAGCAGAACATGTTAGATTTCATTAAAAGTTTTAAGCTTGCCCCTTCCTTGTTAAAATCTGTGGGAAGTCCTTTGCCTGGAGGGTCTCAAATCAGGATCTAAGGATATAAGGCTTTTTCCTTATTTTTCCTGTTGGTAACAGCAAGATTTGGAAGGAAGGTATACTAAATATTGAGATAATTTATACAAATGGATATTTAAAGAAGAATAACTGATTATGGTAAAGTAAAATACATTGAAAAAAAATCCAGGAAATTGATTACTAATAATTGTGTTACAATAAATTTTGAGAAATGCATATTTAAAACATATCCATAAATTATCTTTAATAACAACAACAGAAACCCAGATGACTCTCAAATGCACTTCTTCTGGAAGAGCTAAATTTGACCTTTCAGACCCCAGAGCCTTTTATTAACACCTGCCTGTAAGGAGAACCTTGCCACACGCAGCTTTTAGATTCAGAACCACAAAACTGATGAGGAAAGGCTTGAAGGGTTCAGTTTGTGTCACTTGCTGTTTGCCGTTTCCATTTCACAGATGATTAATCTTTCTGTGAAGAAAGGCCAGAGAAACAAAGCACATTGGGCTCTTCCTGCAGTTACTCCTTCTGAATGCACACTAGCTTGCTAACTAAAAGGCCTTTAGATTTCCAGCAGAGAGAGATGTTCTGAAAGTGAATGCAGCTGGTTGGAGGTCACCAGTGCAGGGCTCTTGCCATTGTGTAATGGAGGCTTTGGCAGGTTGGGGGGGTGGGGGAGTTGGGGGTATTGGGGGTGCGGCTGCGGGAGAAGTGGGCAGGGAGAAGGTGTTGGCAAAAAATTAATTTAAAATAAAAAGGGATTTGGTCAGTTGATTTAATATTTTGGAGGCTGGATCATCGATAATAGGCTCAATTTTGTCTTGTTTGTTTTTCTTCTCAGGGGAAAAATATAATTTAGTCTTTCTTCAGTATATCCCCTCACTCCATTTTCTAATAGCATGTTTGTCTTCTATATGGCATCACTAGGTAATATTGAAATGGTAGTAACTCTTGTATTTAGTCTTTGATGTAATTGAATTGTCTGGACATTTTTTCAGGCTGTTACTAATTTTTGCTAATATTGTCCATTTTATACATTAAAAATTTAATGCCACAATGTTTTATTAGTGTTTGGTTTTTAAATGAGATATTGAAAATAATTATTTGTGTGACCTAGCCCCCTTTCATTAAAACAATCTATTTTTATTTTGAAAATTTGAAAACTTTTTATTTTAATATTTAGTATCTAAATGTTTAGTTATTCATATATATTTACCTTTTTCTCAATCGTGTGTAGGATATAATGTGCAAAGTAAAATCCTGGGTTATAGATCAAAAGAAACCTGTTCGCTTCTATCATGATTGGAATGACAAAGAGGTAAGTTATAAATATCATGCCATCTATTACTGCCTTTGCTTTGATTTGCTAGGGAACAAATTAGAGCTGTCATTATTTTACACTACCATTATATCTAAATTTTTATTTGTCAGTGATTGCTTATTCCTGGGCTTGTTATTTTTTTCTTTTCCCCCATTCATGATATTTCATAACCACTAATCTTTTGGAAACAAGAATTATAAAAATGAAAATGCCTACTTGTTTTAAGGAATGTTTACTTTCACATTCTTCAGTGATTTACTCCATATTTACCAAACTTTTAAAAGGGATTCTTTCTCCATCTCCCACTTTAGATTGAAGTGTTGAATAAACACTTATTTTTGACTTCAAAACCAATGGTCTACTTGGTTAATCTTTCTGAAAAAGACTACATTAGAAAGAAAAACAAATGGTAAGTTTTTCCTCACCAGATGTACCCAGATACATCATCTCTGTACACACACAAACACACACCCACATACATGTACTTAACGGCAATGTTTAATTTTAATATTTTTCTCCTTATTATTAAAAAGTTTAAAATGAATGAGAAAGCTGTGCTTGGTATTTACCTTCACAGATGAGTCTTCTAATTGACTTATAGTTAGAGAACTTAAGAAAAACTGAATTAAATAAGCAATATCGAATTATATATATTTACTTATCAAATGTAAGTTTATTAGACATTATTATTTCCATTGCAAAATGAGAATAAATGTAGTCACAACAATAAAACTTCTTACACTAGGAATTTCTAGCTGTGTTGATATTATAAGTGACTTTAAAATACCCGCTTGGCGTTGTAGCTGGGCATGAATTTTAAAATCTAAATTGAATGCTTAAAAACAAAAAAAAAGGCTGTATGTGGGGAAAGACCAGTACCTGTTTCAAATGCTTTAAAAGTACATCGAAGTAAAAACTATGCATTCATGTACTGATTGTCATTTTTGGCATGTAACCAAAATGTACAAGATTTGTTACTATCACTGATAACTTCAGAAAATTATATGTTCATGTACCTGTGGGCATGTCCACATTTGGCATACCACTCACTTTGACTTGCCTCACTGGACTCTTAAGTATTTTATACTATTGAGCCATACAAACAAATCAAAACTATCCAAAGCAAAATATCTGAATTCTCCTAAAATATATTGTCTGTTTCTCCCTGTACTTCATTAAGTACTTAGATGCACATGGTTTCAATTTTCCATTAAAAATTCTCATTTCCATATGATATCAAAGAGTGAGAAGGCTTTAAACTGAAAAATAAACATTCATAGACTGGAAGCCAAAACAATAATTAATGTCAGATGGTTAACTCCAATAAATCATTAGAATAAATTCTGTGAAATTACTGCAACTAAAAATGCCCTGTTGATATTACTATAAGACATTTTGTGTTCCTGATAGGAAGCTGAATTTAGCCTCTTTTTTGGTAATGTTCTAAAAAGCATGAATTTAACATGAAGATTTCATTCAGGCTGGTCAGTATCCTCCATCAGGTAATTAACTTTAAAATAATCAGTTCTGTCTCCTTTCAAATTCTTATGAATTTGATGATTAATGTGTTAAAAATTGTTACCTTTAGGAATGAATTTTAAAATTTATTACTTGACCTCAGTTAGTAAATCTTCTCATTGTGGTATGAATGGTAAGGTTTCTTGAGGCTCTGTGAAACAATACAGACATCAAAGTTTACATGAAAAGGGATGAGTCAGTTTCCTTGCCCAAAGGGGCTTCTCACACCTGTATTTGGATGATTACAGGTAGAACTCCCTGGCTCTAATTGTATAGTAAATACCATTTCCCAGACCCTAATGGTAGACAGACTGCTTAGGAGACGCCAGTCTGTGATTTAGCTGTCGCCAGACACCCCATGTTTTTTGTGAGACCAGTTGTGATGATGATATGGTTATAGGCAATTGAAAGTAAACTCTTGTCTAAATAGCAAATTTTAATTTATAATAATGTAGAGGTATGAATGATCCTATTTTATAAAACCAAATCTTAATAGGTTTTATGTATAACTAATGATCTGGTTTGGGGTTGGTGTGTGTATGTCTTGGGGGGAGGGTTGGGAGGGATCCAGATCTTGTGGAAGTTAGTATAATTGTAGCTGAAAGATCAAAGACTGGGTAACTGAGTGATGTTCCAGAAGAGAATTTACCACATAGCCATTTTCTGTACAGTTTCTGCCGCCTGCTGTTCCTATTTTCCCTCAAGCTAGCCATTGACTACCCCCTGTGCATCCCTGCTCGTAAAAAATGATTGAGGAAGTATTTGTCATGTATTTATGAGTGGGAAATATTGTGTGATAGGGAATGGCATCTACTGGAGCCAGAAAGATTGCCATTTTCCTTTCATTCAGCCACTCTGCTACAGCTTTAAATCCTCTGTTTATGCAACATAGCCTTTGTATTAAAGTGCAGAATAAATTTTTATTATGAAGGATATGAACACTAGGTTTTCATCATTTATAACACTGAAAGCAGATGTAAATAGTTAAAATCCATTTTAACTACTAAATCCTTTTAATTGTGTTAGCATCTTGTTTTTTGGTAATGTTTACATCTAAGCTCCATTTGCATTATTAGTTGCTTCTTTAGCAAAATAAAAAGCTTTTATTTTTTAAGATTAATATGTAATGTTACTATAGCAAATAAGACTGATGCAGGAAACAGTAATAAATACTTTCATGGGTCTTTTAGCTCTGGAAAGCTATTTTAAACCATCAAGAAAGAGGAGAGGAGAGGTTTGTGACTTTGTCCACAAGAGGAGACTAAAACTGTTGTTATTTTAGCAGGTCACCATTTCAGAAGTATTGAACACTTTACTTACTGAAGTTCACCCTAAATGTAAATGGTAATGTGTTATTTTTCAACCCCAGAAAAGAAGGAAGCATTTTGAAAGATAAGTCTATTGTGTTATTGAGTAGCTATATTGACCTTTTGTAAGATGCAAAAACTGGAATGGCTGCAAGCATTAGTCATTGAATTAGTCATTTCATTGATTTATGACTAAAGACCTAGCCCCTGAAGAGAAGCTGACATGGCAGCCGGGTTGGTTGCAGTTGTGTTATGATCAAATGACAGTAATCAAGATGTTGTAAGTGAATCCACAAGCCATTTTTTATTATTACAAATTGCTGTTTCTTGAATGAATAAAACTATATAGAAGTTTTTGTTGTTTTTGGTGAGCACAAGCATTTTTGAACACTTGAGGTTTTCATTTTCTAAACACGATCAGCTGTTACTTATAACTAAGATTATACTATACGCGGTATTAATTTTCATTTGAGATTGCTTACTGAGTCATGGTGTCAAGCAGGTACAGGACATTAGAACTGTCAAACTACTGCTTAATTAGGGTTTAAATTTCAATCTTTGCACCCTTGCTGCTCTGTTAGTAGAATATGCCATCCAATTATGAAATCAGTAGAACAAACTAATTTTAGATATTTTTTACACCTACCAGCCATCAATTATGTTTCATTTTTGTGATCCTACCTTTCTTGAAACTATTAATAAAGGATAATTATATTTTATTATTTATTATACTACATATTTATGTTCAACTGGAAAATATAACTAAACTTTTAGATATGCAGAGTGTGTGTGTGTGTGTGTGTGTGTGTGTGTGTGTGTGTGTGTGTGTTATACACACATTTTCATATGCCCTGGTGGGCTTGTAGTCATTTAACATTACCTTTTGGGTAATATTATATGAGTCAGTTAATCTGAGTGATGAAATTGATTCAAGATAGGTAGACAAATACTTGGAAAGTCTTTTAAGTCGTTTAATAATGAAGGGCAATGTGTCAAGTTCACTAAATGCATTTTAAATAGAAAAATGTTTTATTATTCTTATTTTACCATGATTCAGTTCCTTCCCCTTTCCCATCTTTGTGTGTTCATTAGTTTTCCACATAATTTGTACACAACAACTAAAAATAGTTTGGGAATACTATACATTATGTGCTTGGTTTGGGGGGAATCATGGAATAAATATATTTCCTTGATTTCTTGAGCTGCCTATAAAAATTACAGCTACTATATCTCAGCAGGTATATATGTAGGTGGAAGTGTGTATATTTTTGACACACAGTTTCCTATTTCTGTATGTGTGCATATATATACAAACACATGTATGCATATAAATATAAAAAACTTTCTGTAGAACTATTGTAGGAGGTCATCAGTTTCTGACAAGATCATTTAAGCTAGAAATATAACACAGACATTCTGCTTTGGAAAGATTACTTTGTATTATGATAAAGCTTATTATTAACAGTGTTATTTATGCTATGAATTAGGATTTCAAATAATTTTTGGTGAATGAATTTTGTGGAATTATTTCTTTCTCTGATCAGAATCTTTAGAATTAAAAAGAATATGATAAAGAAAAATGATCTTTTTATTACAGGAGATGGAAGGCTGAAAGAAGTGGGGATGGGGAAAAACCTTTGCCCATTCAGGAATCTTTTTTTTTTTTTTTTGATCAAATGTACTTTTGCATTTGAATATATTTTTACATGAAATAATATTTGTGAATTCCTATTTGGTTTTCATTAAATGGGTTTTGAATATTCTTTCAACAATTTCATATTCTTATCAAGAGGTAACAATGCAGTAGTGCACTTCTGGTTTCTTATGAAAGAGATAATTATATACGAAGGCAATTTTTTTATATGAACATAATGCTACTGACCCTATGCATATTAGGAATTTCCCTTGGCCTGTTTGTATTTTTTGCAATACTATTTATAGCCAATGATTTCTATTTGCCAGATGGTTCACTGAATTTAAGAAAGTGATACATTTGGGAGTGCCCGTTGTAATCTTCATTAGCACCATCTGCTGACTTACTGATTTGTGAGTGATGTAATTTATCAAATATGTCAGGACTTTCATCTTTTTCAAACTAGCTGAAGAATTTCACTCCACATAAACAGGAGAAGTTTTATAAAATTTGTTCTAGCTTCCACAGATTAAAAGGTTTATAAGTACTTTTTAAAAAATAAGTGTTCCTTAGGATTCTGTTATGTGAAATTAAAATATATATTCCCTATACATGTACACACATCTATGATCTAGGAAATGAAATATAAAGTTTGGTTTATAGCTATACAGTGTTCTTCAAATTACAAATGATTCATCTACACAAAGAATTTCTTTGCTTCCCTACCCTACTCACTTTGTTGAATAATTCAAAAACAATCCTCTTAAAAATCTGCACTAGAGATTAAGGATCTCTGAGTCATATTTTGTTACCAAAACACTGAGTTGGGATGAGCTACACTCTTACAACTGGAGTTGATATGGTTTGGATTTGTGTCCCTGCCCGAATCTCATGTTGAATTATAATCCCCAGTGTTGGAGGAGGGGCCTGGTAGGAGACAATTGGACTGCAGGGATGGACTTCCTTCTTGCTGTTCTCGTGATAATGAGTGAGTTCTCATGAGATCTGGTTGTTTAAAAGTGTATAGCACCTACCCCTTTGCTCTCTTCCTCCTTCTCCGGCTGTGCCTGCTTCCTCTTTACCTTTGCCATGATTGGAAGTTTCCTGAGGCCTCCCCAGCCATGCCTCACAGCCTGCAGAACCGTGAGCCAATTAGACCTCTTTTCTTTATAAATTACCCAGTCTCAGGTATCTCTTTATAGCAATGTGAGAATGGACTAATACAGGAGTTTAGTAGTTGGTGAAGAAGGTAGAGGAAAATTTTGAAGCTCAGAAATCTTAGGACTGTTGGGAGTGGGAAATATAGGGCAGGACCTCGGGAAGGATTTAGAATGGAGGTTCAGGATAGTTTGTAGGATTTGAATAACAGGTTTTCCTGGGAGAAGGGTGGAGAAAAGGTGAACAATGTCAGTGTTTTACAGCCTAATATGTCCTGCTTGTGTGGGACAGGAGGAGCATTATTTGTCTCTACCGTTCTTTCCTGTGCAGCATGTTCCCCAGACACAGCATCTACCTTTGGATTTAATGCTGTAGTGTAACTGTTTGATGAGTTAAATAGACTTGAAGGCTAGCCCAAAATGTTAGGTACCATTAATAATATTGTTTCTATAAGGAAAACGAATCCTAAAAAACTGGAGAATATGGTCTATTTGTAACCTAGGGAGTAGATACTGTCAAGGAGTTGGTGTGTTAAGAATACTACTTTAGAATTTGAAATACAAGTGCTATGGTCTTTATTTGCTACTATAAGTAGCTCTTTGAACTTGGCCATTTAAATTACTTAGCCTTTCATGTAGAAGGTAATTCATTGAGATTGTTTATATAAAATGTGTTCTGTATAAATAATGTTTCCCAAATTTAGTTATAGCTCAAAAAGTATTCAATAATAGAAAAAAGACTTGTTTTGGCCTTGTGAATGCATCTTTTGGATACATTACCTCGGTTTTTATTTCTGTTATTGGATTAAGGAACAAAATTTATTACATGTATAAATATAACAGTGAGACTCCCATGATATCACTGCCATGTTCTCTACAAGCCCATCCCCTCTTTCAGGTTGGGCCCTATAACTTCACCATTTGCAGCTTAGAAGATTTTATTGTCACCTTTGGCTTCCATTAGAGTAAATCATTCTTTGTTTACATTGTTACAATATGTACAGTCTTTATGTAAAATCATGTTACAGTAGCATGATTTTTGAAAGAAAATTGTTTATTCTTTAAAAAACCTTTTAAAACAGTTTCATTGTGATTTCCTATATCTCAGTCTCTCTGAGTATGAATGTATGTATGTATATGTTGGGGGTGAGGCAGTGCAAGTTAGTAAAGAATTAAAGATCATCTCTAAGTTTCCCTTCCAGGGCTAGAATTTTATGATTTTAATGAAGTGTAATGAATTCATGAAGAAAAGATGCCCGTGCAAATATCTAGGTTTGCCATGGTAACTTTTCCTAATTGTGTACAGAGCATTCCTGAGGTTGCAGCCCAATTTAAGAGCAACTTTTCTGGACTGGATTACAGATAAGACCTGATCTTTTTTCCTACTCTCATTCCCTCTTCCATATCTCAGGCCCTTGAAAATAAGCCTTTTCTGCGTCTCACCATGTTTCTTCCCATCTTTCGTCATAGTGGGCAGCTGTTGCTTTGGTTAGAATAAGAGCAAAGTGAATTGGCATATCTGTATTTGAGATCAGTAACATTACTTAAACTATTACATTCCTTTATTCTAAATTGACCTAGAAAGCATTTCCCATCAAAAATATTAGAATGTGAGACTCACCCTCAAAAGCCTATTTAATTCACAATATAGTAGAAATAAAACAATTTGAGAAATATGTTTGTATCTGTGACCATTTTTACCACCAGTTTTAAAATTCTGCTTTTTAAAAATGTGTTTTAAAATAACCGACTTATGAACTTTGCATATACTCCTATTTATATAAGGCTGGGACCGCACATTGCTGTACAATCTATCTTTTTAATGCTTTACATCAAGAAAAGCAAAACTTGATAAAAAACTGTCATAAATGCAAATTTCAAATTTATGTTCCTTTTGAAGACTGTGAGCTCATTGAGAAGGTGGGTACTGTTTTCTTTTTCCTTTTTAAGCAAATAATTATTAAGAATTATTAAGCCCTTCTGTGTGTCATGTTATCTTAGGTGGTGAACAGAAAAAGCCCTTTCTCCTGGAGGACTTACAGTCTCATGGAGTAATAGACATCCAACAAACAGACATTTAATATAATGCAGGGAATGATTAGGACCGTGAATAAAAACAAAGCAGAGTAAGAGGAAACTGTTTTAGTTAGGGCGGCTGCGGAAGACCTTATGAAATAAGGATACATGCATGCCATGAGAGAATCCATGGAAAGCTCAGTCCAGGGAGAGGAAACTGCAAGTACAAAGGCTCTGAGGTAGCTAGATGGAATAAAACAGAATACGAGTTATAGGAATAGAAGTTAGAGAAGGAAACAGGAGTCAGTTGATGTAGAGCATAATGGGCCATCAAAAAGGAATAAAATGTGAAGACAACTACTTGAAAAGAACTTACATGTTTTTATTTAAGTACATTCCATTGAAACATTTTAAACATGTTCTAAATGTGTTCTAAAATTTTATTTGGGTTTTAAGAATAACCATCATGTATTTTCTAGTTTGCTTTCATTGATTTCTTATAGTCCAGAAATATTTTTGATTGCTAAATGTTTTAAACAGCCTTTAAAGTAATAATTGCAATTTATTTCAAATTTCATCTTTCCTTTTCCATGCTCGTCTAGTGACTTGTTGATTCATGGTACCAATTATGAAGCACTTTTTAAAAACCCCTCGATGTATGACTTCAAAGAAGTAGATTGAACTTTATTAAGAAATAACAGCAGCCAACATTTGTCCAGAGCCTTATGGTGTTTCAGCTTTTTTATTTCATTTGATCCTCAAATTCCGAGATGGCCCTCATTACACTGTTACATTGGTCTTGAATTGAATGTTTACTAAAATGAAGCATTTTTTTCCTTTTCTTTTTTTTTCAGAGACAGGGTCTCACTCTCTTGCCCAGGCTGGAGTGCAGTGGTGCAATCACAGCTCACTGCAGTCTGGACCTCCCTGACAGGCGCAGGCCACCACACCTGGCTAATTTTTGTATTTTTTGTAAGAGTCAGGGTTTCCCATGTTGCCCAGGCTGCTCTAGAACTCCTTGGCTCAAGCGATCAACTTGCCTTGGCTTCTCAAAGTGCTGAGATTACAGGTGTGAACCACTATACCTGGCCAAAATGAAGCATTTGCATCATTGGAATAAGAGTTCTGCATATTAGTTTAGGAATGGATTACTCCAACAGAGAGAGAAATAAGCTTTGTCTTTCCATTAGCAAAGATTTAGCAGTGCCTTTTCAGTACTTTAAATATTTGTGATTGAAATCAAGGGGTAGTCATCAGTATTCCTGGGTGATAATCAGCATTTTCCTTAGAGATTCTTTTAAAAGAATGTATTATGGGCTGTGGAAAATGTTGTTGGATTTAATCCATTTTGAAATTTAAAAGGAAAAGATCAAATAGCATCTGTTCATTGGTAATCATTTTTAGCCTTTTTAAATGAAATTTTAGAAGATTTTCCCCAGGAACATATATGGATGTCCAACATGAAGGTCACTAGCAGTTTTCAAACATGACTTTTAAGTTTTGTCATTTTTCTTTTGTATGTCCTGCTTCCCTCCTTCCTCCATTTAATATAATTGATTTAGCTTTTTTTTTTTTTTTGAGGCGGAGTCTCGCTCTGTCGCCCAGGCTTGAGTGCAGTGACGCGATCTTGGCTCACTGCAAGCTCCGCCTCCCGGGTTCACGCCATTCTCCTGTCTCAGCCTTCCCAGTAGCTGGGACTACAGGCACCCGCCACCAGGCCGGCTAATTTTTTTTTTTTTTTGTATTTTTAGTAGAGACGGGGTTTCACCGTGTTAGCCAGGATGGGCTTGATCTCCTGACCTCGTGATCCGCCCGTCTCGGCCTCCCAAAGTGCTGGGAGTACAGGCATGAGCCACCGCGCCCGGCCGATTTAGCTTTTCTTATACCAAACTAAAAGACATACATAGCAAACCATTATTTATTGTTGAGTTCCTGCTATGTGATGGGCATTCTGAGCTTGGAAATTGCTGAGATGTATGATATTATACTTACCAAGCAGATATTATCATGCCCATTTTATAGATAGGGCAGGTGGTTGGAAAGATTATAAAACATGCCCAAGTTCTTGGAGCAGGTAAGTGGTAGAAATAGATGCATTTGACCTGAATGCGACTGTTCCACACAGGATGACTGACAGCTAAGTGACAGTACAAGATATGTTTGTGAATCTCCAGAAATCTTTGAAAATATCACGTTAGCAACCTTAGCATTTTGCTTTGTTTTATCTCAGAAAGTTTAATCTCCATCTAATTGTTTAGTTAATAAACTAAATTAGGATTTTAGTTAAAAAGAACAATCCTCAAGACAACATTTGTGGGTGTTTTTTTTAGGATAATAAGCATTTGCTGCTGCTGTTTTTGCCTTGTCTCGTAATTTTATTAACTATTTAATAACTTATTGTTAAGAGGCAACAGCAATATATTTTAGTACCCACCTTAGCTTGCATTTTTAAGCAATATCATGTATAAAAATTTTGGTGGAGAAAATACAATGGCTCTTATTGAAACCGAAATTAAAAATTATATGAAATTGCCAAGTCTAAAATAGTGGTACAGAATAAACCCCCCAAAAACATACCTGTAACCACAGATTGGTTTTTATATATTGATATGATAAACAGGACTTACCTTTTTCTGTTATAGCAGACCATAATTTGTTAAAAATAATTCTTCGACTGGGCACAGTGGCTTAAGCCTGTAATCCCAGCACTTTGGGAGGTCGAGAAGGGTGGATCACCTGAGGTCAGGAGTTCGAGACCAACCTGACCAACATGGTGAAAACCCATCTCTACTTAAAAAATAGAAAAAATTAGCTGGGCTTGGTGGCGGGCACCTGTAATCACAGCTACTGGGGAGGCTGAGGCAGGAGAATCGCTTGAGCCTGGGAGACGGAGGTTGCAGTGAGTCAAGATCATGCCATTGTACTCCAGCCTGGCCAACAAGAGTGAAACTCCATCTCAAAAATAGTAATAATAATAATTCTTCAGTGATGGGGTGAGGGAGTTGATGTTAAATAAATAGGGAAATGAGAGAATATCACATGTGTTAGTTTGTTTTCTGCTGCTGTAACAGATACCACAGACTAGGTAATTTATGAAGAAGAGAAATTTATTTGGTTCATGGTTCTGGAGCCCAGGAAGCCTGAGAGTATGTCACTGGCATCTTCTGAGGGTCATCCCATGGCAGAAGAGCAGAAGGCAGAAACAAGTGGGAGACAGAGAGCAAAGTGGGTCAAACTCTTTATCAGGGATCCACTCCTGAAATAACTAACCTACTCCCATGATTACAGCATTAATCGCTTCATAAGGGGTGAGCCCTCATGACCTAGCCACCTCTTAAAGGTCCCACTTCCCAATCCCATTGCATTGGGGGATTAAGCTTCCTAACACATGAACCTTGGGGGGCACATTCACACCACAGCACTATAAGGTAGAGCAATGGCAGATAATTTGTATGCCTAATGTTGTATTTGTAGTAGTGGTCATTCAGTCAACACTTCATAGTTGACCTTATGCCAGTTATATTTAAGATTCCCAACAAGCTTGTAAAGTAGGTGCCATTATTACCCACATTTTAAGGAAATGAAAAGCAAGTATGGAGAGATTAAGGTACTTGGCCAAAGTTACATAACCAGTCAGTGGTGCCAACATTCAATTGTAAGCAGTTCATCTGCAGAGCTCATGTCCCTCACTAACTGCGAAGCCATAGTATCTCAGCATTGGGGCATTGGTGATGCTGGAAAGGCAGACAAGGCCTGAGAAATATGTCATATACTAGTCGCATTTCCTATTACTGTGAATTTCATTTAGGTAAGGTTTTGTTGTTAGACAGTTCATGCACTATAAAATTTGAGACTAAAAATTCATTATAACCTAATTAGAAAATGCCAACTGAGAGTGGTATTTTTAAAAAAATTGTACCTAAAATTGTATCTTTAATTTTATGGACTTATCTCTAAAAACTATTTTCCAATTTAATAGCCATTGTAGGGACAGTACATAAAACAGTTTATATATTTTTCTATTGAAAATACATATTATTGCTACTTTTCTCAAGAAAACTACTTTCTTCAACCACTTTTCTTATTTGTGTTTGTTTTTAACCATGTACTGATTTATTCTGTTTCCTTGCATTTTCACTAACTTGGATTTGTTTTTGAGAACTACTTTGGGAGTAGGGAAGTGTGTGAGAGTGTGCGTGTTTGTACATGTCTCCTTTATTAGCTGAAATACAAATGGATGATTTGTATAATGTTCTGGTTTAGTACTATATTAGTGCATAGCAATATAATGAACATTGTATATGTATATGTATATGTATATGTGTATGTATATGTACATCCAGGTCGGGCAAAACTAATGACTACCATTTGTTGAGCATCTATTATATGCTGGACTTTGGGGTGTTTACATATGTTCTATCATTTCGTTTAATCCCCATAACAACCTTGGAAGGCAAATTTCTATCCATTTACTAATGAGAACCTAAGGCTCAGAGAAGTGAAGTAAGAAACCTAGTTAAATATTTTGGAAATTTCTTGTAGCTCAAATTCATGAGAGAAAGTATAAAACGTTTTATGCATTTATAGCATGCTTTTCATGCAACAAAAGTAGACAAAGAGTTTTTTGTGTTGTTTGTATCCTAGTGAAAATTACACAGAAACTTATACCTATCGGAGAACAAACATAATTGCAATATTTTGTATAAGCATGACTCAAGATTGGTTGGTTGGTTGCCTTATAGCCCTTGGTTTCCTCACCTGTCAGAGAGAGTAATGATTTTCTTATAGAATTATGAGAATTAAATAAAATGTTACATATATTAAATGAAATTATCCTGTGGCAGAAATTATTCTGTGTCAGATCCGTTTGACTTGAAATATAATTTATTTAATTCTCATAATTCTAAGAGAAAAGCATATGTATGTGTATGAACATAGATAGATTGACAGTTAATTGGCTAGTTCCTGGCAGTTGTAATTACATAATAAACTCTCTTAACTGAGTCCTCCTTATATAAAACGTTGCAATTAGGCCAAGTGCAGTGGCTCACTCCTGTAATCTTAGTGCTTTGGGAGACCGAGGCAGGAGGATCATTTGAGGCCAGGATTTCGAGACCAGCCTAAGCAATATAGGTACATCCTACGTCTACAAAAAATAAAAACATTAGCCAGGCACAGTGGCGTGCGCCTATAGTCCCAGCTACTCAGGAGGCTGAGGCGGGAAGATCAATTGAGCCCAGGAATTCAAGACCAGCCTGAGTAATATAGTGGGACCCTGCCTCTACAGAAATTAAAGAGAAATTAGCCTTTTGTGATGGCCTGCACCTGTAGTCCCAGCTATGTGGGAGGCTGAGGTGGAAGGATTGCTTGAGCCCAAGAATTCGAGGCTGCAGTAAGCTTTGATTGTGCCAGTGTACTCCAGCCTGGGTGACAGAGTGACACCCTGTCTCAAAAAAAAATTGGCCGGGCACGGTGTCTCACATCTGTAATACCAGCATTTTAGGAGGCCAAGGCGGGCACATCACTTGAGACCACGAATTCAAGACCAGCCTGGGCAACATGTTGAAACTCGTCTCTACTAAAAATACAAAAAAAAAAAAAAATCCGAGCGTGGTGGCACATGCCTGTAATCCCAGCTACCTGCGAGTCTGAAACATGAGAGAATCATTTGAACTTGGGAGGTGGAGGTTGCAGTGAGCGGAGATGGAACCCAAAAGGCAGAGATTGCAGTGAGCCAAGTGAGCCGCGCCACTGCACTCCAGACTGGGTGACAGAGCAAGACTTTGTCTCAAAAAAAAAAAAAAAAAAAAAATCCTTAGCAAACTAACACAGGGATAGAAAACTGAATACCAGATGTTCTCACTTATAAGTGGGAGCTAAATGATGAGAACTTATGAACACAAAGAAGGAAACAATAGACACTGGGGTCTACTTGAGGGAAGAGGGTGGGAAGAGAGAGAGGAGCAGAAAGGATAACTATTGGTTACTGAGCTTAATACCTGGGTGATAGGTACAAAAAAACCCTGTGACGTGTTTATGTAACAAACCTTCACATGTACCCCCAAACCTAAAATAAAAATTTTGTTAACTGTCATCATATTTTAGGACTGGAAGATAAAAATGGGTGATAATGCTTTTATTATTTAAAAGTGTTTTTTTTTCGTGAGTCTTATTTTGAAAAATTATACAGAATAGTTTGCATGGCATATTCCTTGCATCGTAGAACTTGCTCTGCTTCAGGCCAAGTTGAAATGGAGACAGAAAAGAAAGAGACCAAGAAAGAGGATATGGAGAATATCAACCATTTGTTTCCTTTCCTGTATTCAAAGACAAACATCTTAGTTGTGTGGATCTCTTGAAATTAGTACTTGTAAAAGTTTTTAAATGTTACTAGAATACACTATTAAAGCCGTATCTGGTTGAAATTTTCTGATTAAGCACAATTAAATAATTGTTTCAGCAATTACACAGTTCATGATTATGGTGTTTGA
The DNA here is from genome assembly GCF_009828535.3 of Hylobates moloch. Classification (NCBI taxonomy): domain Eukaryota; kingdom Metazoa; phylum Chordata; class Mammalia; order Primates; family Hylobatidae; genus Hylobates; species Hylobates moloch. Next base: position 68,352,033 of record NW_026652276.1, read on the forward strand.
TGGGACATTATTTTTTTTTAATCTGTTATTAAGTAAAATATGTATTGGTGGCCAAGTATAAGTTTTAGTACAACTTGCTATATCTTGGACATTTTGCATATATAGCATAAAGACCAGTGGAGTAGACTGGGAAGTTCTGTCGGCTTCATAATTTTGGAAAACAGAAAAAAAAGAAAAAATGCTGATTAAACATTCTTAGCCATAAGAAGATATGTGAGTGTGGCTTAGCTAATAATACCTACTTTCTTACTATGTATCGCTTAATGAACTTTTTTTGCTATGAAATATTTAATAGTTACGCATTTGCTATTTTATAGTTATTTCACTGCCCTATTAACATCAAGGGTTACTGATTGTTGTATTAGTAGTTCCTGACAAATAGAAATTATTTGATATTCTAAGCCATTTCTGACAGAAGATATAAAGTTTTGACAAACACGTATGGCACAGCAAGTGTCCAATTCTAAAGAGCAAAATAAATGCAAACCACCATTATGGTGAACACAAACAGCCTGAAAGCAAGTTATCAGTAAGCAAATAATTGTTGAACTGTTATGAATGGAATAGGATGTTGAAATAGGGCATGATTGGCTGATGTTACATATGTCCTTGATTACCTTCCTTGTGCTTTTATCCTAATAAGTGACATTCTTTGTATTCCCTTGGATGGCTAGACAGTCTGACACTGAAGAAGAATAAATATTGCATGTGGTACACATTAAGCTGTCATCCAAGACAGCATTTATAAAAAGTAACTGGAGAAATTCATAAGAAATTCTGCACTGCTCCAGTTTCCTGGCTCCAGTCATAATTGTCAAAGTTCTTGACACATTCAGGTCTTCAGAAATGATTTAGGTTTACAGTGGTTTGGTGTATGAATAATTATTATGGATTTGAGTTCTCATATTGCCTTTGGATGTTAATGTTAGTTACCAAAATGTTATATTTTATGATAATTTTTATTTTAAGAGATGTCTCTATATTGATAATTGTGACATATCTTCTATCTTACAGACTTTCATCAAAGGCTTTTAGACAATTCATGTAATTGAAAGGAAGAACAGGAGTTTTTAAATGCTTACATTATCTTTAATCTGTTGGAAAATATTGCTTGCTTGTGTTTAGTGCTAGCAAACAATTTTGAAAATAAGTATTTTTATTTTTCTTCCCTAGCAACATTGGAAAGCCTTCAAACAGTCTAAATGAATACCATTTTAAAACTATTTCCAAAAAAACCAAATCACTGATGTTTCATTTTAAAATATTGTACGTTTTTATTCACATACTTTTGTTATTTTAACATAGTTCTTTGAGGCAAGGCAGTATTTTATTCGTTGCAGTCACTATTTTCTCTTAAAATTTCCTTTCAAAGGATGATAGGTAGAAATTTTGAAAAGAGATAATATTGTACTACAATAAGCATACCTAAATAAAGAAGCAAATTATGAATGTAAATTTAGACAGCATATTTTAAGCCCCTCTATCTTTCTTTAAAACACCTCCCTTTTTTATCCTATCTATATGGTATATAATATCTGAAGGATGCCCCGTCCAAATTATTGTTATATTTTTATAATCTGACACAATTATCCTAAACCATTTGCAATTAAGCAATTCATATTCTCATTCTATAATCTAATCAAGAATATAGTATATTCTATCAGCTGATGACTTCCAAAATATGATTAAGTATCAGAATGATTTAGGATCCAATACAAATATGAAAATAATTAAGTTCCAAATTCTCAGCCCCTGTTTTAGGGGAACGAGAGGCCAGTCAGGGTTTCTGTGACAACTGTATTTTATGTTGGTTTTAAAATTTATATTATTAATTTGGGGAAATGTTTTTAGGATACTGTCTTTGCTTTGAAATCTAAACCATCCATTTAGATTGAAGAAACTTTTCTCCAAGTATAACACTACTCGAATGTTACCTATAGCTTTTAACTCTCTAGGCCACTACAGAGCACAAAATATTTGCCCAACTGGTAAATTGAACTGTAAGTCCCACTGCGGGAAATTGCTTTGCTGTGCTCCAAACAGCAGTTATCTTAGTAATTGTACCTGAATTCTTTGTGGCTAATAGAGCGTGGACGTCCATTTTACAAACAGAAAATTATTTCTCTTAAATACTTTTAATTAGAAAGTACCCAAAAAAATGTGAGTCAGTAGACAAGAGTGAGGCATTAAACCACATCATTTTTAATTGTTAATGCAGAAAAGTGAAATCCTTTTTTCCTTTTAGTGTAAAACTGTACATAACCGACATTTCACATTCTAAACTGGAGCTCCCAACAAGGAGCTTATCAGAGCAAATTGTCTAGTCCATCCCCTTCCTCACTCAAAACCTAATGACCCTTTATCATCATGGTTTAGATTGCTGGACACAGATGTGAGAAAATACAAGTAATCTACAGGTAACTACAGTAGCTGCACTGATGTTCTCAGAGAACTGACTGCTGGGAAGATAAAGAGCCTCCCACAGAGTCTGTGACTTTCCAGTAGCAAAGCACATCATGAGCTGATACATGAAGTTTTATTTGCTAAAGATTCACAATAAGATGCATTAGAACATTCAGCAGGGACTCTTTTTAGATGAGCACAGAAATTCTGGAGGGTGATTAGTTGATGCACCAGTGCATAGCAGCACACTAAAATAAGAATAGTTCAACAATAATTCTATCTATGGACACCAAAGATTATGGCCACAATGCAGCATTATTATTGACTTCTTTTCTTGATATTTATGTAATCTACTAGACTCTAATCACTTTCTCTTCACAAACGGCTGAACTTCTTGCTGAAAACAGTTTGGTTATGGTTTTTAATATGAAAGCAGAACAGCAAGTTCTCAAACTTTAATACTAAATTGCATTTCAAAGGACTTGTTTGTGGCCAGGTGCTCTGCTTTTGTTAGCTGCTTAGATTCTGATCAGTGAGGTAAACTCATTTATCTATTTGCATGCAATTGAGTAATTTACCATGAAAAGAATGATCGGGTTTTGGATAAAGGTACTGCACCTGTAGCTTAAGTTTTGTAATTGTTGGTTTGACTATTATTTGCAATGATCATAGTTTCATACTGCTTTAGAAAACGACAATACAAAATATATTTGCTTGTTTATATATGAGATGTTTTGTTTTTAGTTAATGAATTTGGTTTAAGTTTACTAGATTGGGATAAATCAGTATGAATTAGATTGTCTGAACTTCAGGTGTGTATTTCTTTTTAAAAACAATTTGTGATATTTTTAAAAAGCAAATTAATTTTGTTTCTGTAAAACACTATAACTACTAGATTAGGAATAGTGATATTGCTTTCATATGTCCTCAAATGATTTTTAGAAATTACCATTTTAATAGCTGAAAGATAAAGATAATTTTCAACAACAAGTATTGGTTAAGCAGTTGACAGCCAACAAAAAGAGATACTGAGATATTTGATTCATTCTTGTATAGTTGTGTGTGTGTGTACCTAGCTTAATTGTTGCCATTTATGGAAAATATTGAAATGCTCAGAAAGTTAGAGAAGATACTGGTTAAGTCTTTTTGGCTAGGTTCGTATTCATTTTTGCTTCAAGAATATTATAATGTACTTTTAAAAACAGTCCTTTGCAATTGGAGCACCAAAATTATATCAAATACACCTGCAATCTTAAAGAATTAATTTAATATTAAGCTTCTAGTATAGAATAACCAGTGAGAAAAGTAAACTTATCAGCAAACAGATTATCTATAAGTACTGCTGTTCATTAGAATCCTTATTATTCTTCTGATAGCAGTTAGGGTCACTCTTTTTGGAGATTTTCTGTCAGTGAAGATTTTCAGTTTACCCTGACATATTTGAAATATTCGTAGTTGTATGGCATAGATTAATCTAGAAAACAGAACATTGAAGAATTGTTTGAGGTGGTGTTATACATTAATTCTGTTTTTAGTTTGCTATAAGATCTAAAGAAAAAACTATATTTGTTTTCATTTAGCAGCAAATAGGAAACACAGAACTCAAAATTCTACAAAGTACATTTTCTTGCCATCTTCATATTTAAAAGGAAAGAAACCAGAGGATCATGTGCAGTATAAGATTGTTTTGCATTTCTGTTTTTACATCACCAGATTAAGTATAATGAAACCCATCTGCAAATTGTAGGAACTACTCATTGATTTTTCTCAAGGACTGTAGTGTAGTTTTTCCCTTCTTTTTCTTCTGCCTTTTTTTTTCTATTTCAACAAGATATACATAAAATTAAAAACCTTGTCTGTTATAAAGTTTTGTTTGAGCCTTTTAAACTGAGTGATTAGCAGAAATAATGACCCTGTCAGCCTTAATCACATTAAAATGTGGTTAACATCATTTAATTTTTTCCACTTAATATGCAAAAATTTCCAGTAGATTTGCAGTGAAGGCCATTGAAATTCCATTAGAACAAGAATAAAAATTTCAGGCATCATTTATTCAGAGAAGGAATAAAGGTCTCGATTGAGAACTGCTGAATCTTTCTATTAGAGACACTATGAATCATTACATTGAATTGTACCTATGTTTCAATAGACCTGTGTGTCTGGCTTTTCAAGTGGTTGAAAATCATGTGTTTTTATCATTTTTCATCAGGAGAAATAAACCAGAATTGCATAATTATTTTATAAATATTTAAAAGACTACTAAACAGTTTTTGTGCTGCTTCAAACTGCTTAAATTTTAAGTAGAAAGTTGGTTGTACTCTAGAAACAGGTTAATGAAAGATTTATTTTAAAACATGGAAAAAACTGCATAACCATCCCACAAAATGGACAGATTGTATTTTAAGTAGTTATGCTGGTATATACCAACAAAGAAATTAAGAACCAAGTGACGCTAGCTCTTTCCCAAAATTCATAGCTTATCGTTTGTCAAGCTTCAACTGCTATGTTATGCTGCATTAGCTATGTATGAATTACAACCAAAGAATATTCTACTCTTTCTAGTATTTATTCTTTTATGATCATTTCAATATTTAATTGTTGTAATGTGTTCTTAGAATTAAAAAGTAGGAAAAGCTTAATGTTATTTTAAGCAGTGCCTACCATTTATACTTTCTTTGTCATGTGCACATTTGCCGGCATCCTGAAAACTTAACATTGTGTGGAATGCTTTTCCCCCATTTTAAAAAAGACAAAAGTGTTACTGTATATACCTGATAAGCAGAAATGGCTCTCTGGAACCATTCTTATCCTTCGGGTAATTAAGTAATTATATAGTGTTGTGGGTTTTTTTTTTTAATTTGTATTTTGTTCCTGAACCATTTGGACCCATTATATAATTACACCGTGTGTACTTTGTAGTAAAAATACCATTGGAAAATTCATCAGGGAAAGTAGTCTCTGCATATGCTCTTCACAATATATAAATTTCTCCATCCTCCTGTTTCTATGTCTACAGAAATCTCAGAGTATTTAATGGTCTGCTTTACCCATACCACTTCCCCCAACCATGGTTGACTCTGTGCTTCCACAGAAACACCTCGTGTGACTGCCTTGTCTAGAATAACGCCCCCAGACTCCCTTTTGTTCTCTATCATAGCATCATGTTTCTTTCCTTCGGAGCACTTATCACAAGCTGTATCATCTTAGTTACTTGTCTCTTGTTTTTGTTTTGTTTGTTTTTTGTCTTGTAAGAATTTAAATTCCATGAGAATAAGGACCATGCATGTTTTGTTCATTTTGTATTTCCAATGCTTGGCACTGGACTCAGTAAATATTGTTGATTGATCAAATAGCTGGCTGGATGAAATCCATTGAATTTATCCCCTTGTTCAACACTGACTTTTAGTCTTCATTAATAAACTATTTGGATGATTTGAAGTCAATCTATTCTGGTTAGATACATCTACCGTTTAGAGCACAGGTGGATAGGCTGTGTATGCCAGGGTTAGCACATACTGTCTATAATGGATCAGGATATTTTTGTCTAGGACCACACAGTCTCTGTTGTAGCTACTCAACTTTGTCATTGTAATGCAAAAGCAGCCATAGACAATAGTGTAAACAGATGGGCATGTCGTTGTTTGAATAGAATTTTATTTATGGACACTGAAATTTGAGTTTTATGTAATTTCACTGTCACAAAATATTTTTCTTTTAAGTCATTTAAAAACATACAAGCCATTCACTGCACAAAAATGTATGCAGTGATTTGCTTAACCCCCAGTTATGCTATTAGCCAAATACACATGATACAAATGTACACATGATTATATATCTCCATTCATCTCCTGAAGTAGTTCATCTCTCTCTCCTGCATCATCAGTTCTTCCTCCCTCAGTGGATGTTCCCCAGTAGCATATAAACATGATGTTATTTCTCCAATCTTAGAACAACAACATATTTTGACCCTGCTTGCCTTTCACACTACTGCTCATTTCTCTCCTTCCTCCTTGAAAGTGGCATATTACTCGTTGTCACTTGGGCCTCCATAAAAAGCTCAGCAGACTTCTATGTACAAATGAAGGAAAAAATATCATTTGAAAAGTATAGCTCTCAATTCACAAATTGAGTTTTTGAAAATAAACAGGCAACTTGATACAATAGGAAGATCAGGAACTTTGAAGTTAGATGGGCTTGAATCCTGCATTTACCACTGTAGACAAATGATACCAATCTCAAATCATTAAGTAGTAAATGAAATTGCATATGTAAAATGCCTGTCAGTTTCTTCTTTCCCTTTCAAAAACATATGGCTGTATAGCACTATATGTTTTGTTATTACTCTGCAGATTTCTCTTATTCGAAGGAAAGCTAGTCTGGAAAGTAGATCATGATTAATGTTCTTCCTCAAAACAATATGACCTTCATTTTGGGGGTGATGGTCTTGAATGGAGAAAGAGCACTTTCATTCTATGTGCTTTTCTCTTTCTGTCTCTTTCTCTCTCAGAATAAACCAAACTTAGAAACTTCATGACACCCTCTTCTGCTTGGCTTTTGGGTGACAGGCTTATTAGCCTTTCATTTCTAATCTCGTCTCTACTGAGTTTTCTCTGTCTGCCATGACTCTTCCCTAGGGATTAGTAATTGTGGAATTCTGTTAACTTTTTTCACTTGCCTTCTGTGCTTATGCCTCAGCTGTAGCTTGTGTGCTGTTGGTTCTCACACTTTAGTGTGCATTAGAATCATCTGGAGGCTTTATTAAAACAGACTGCGGGACCTCACCTTCCGAGTTTCTGATTCAGATGGGCCTGACAGTGGTCCGGCGTGCTCCCAGGTGATATTGATGTTGCTGACACTTGGATGATACTTTGAGAAGAATTGCTCTCTGCTAATGACTTATAAACCTAGCCTTAGTTTCTCCTCTTTGCCCTTTTCAAGTTTCATTATTCCTGATTGTCAACAAGAAATCTTCATTTGAATATTCTCTTATCGTACCAAATGTAAGATATATAAAACTAAACTCCCTATTTTTTCTATAGTAATATCCACAATGGAGTCTACTTTCGGACTTTCCCGTCTTTGTTAGTATTGGCACCCTCTGAATCATTTAGGCTTGGGCTCTTCAGATCATTTTAACATATCTTCTTCTATATGTGATATTCAGTTAATCAAGTTTCATGTTTTTTTCTTCTAAATCTCACCTTTATTCATCTCTTCCTCTTCAGTTACACTGCTTGTCAAGCAAGACTAAAACCGCATCACTTCATTTTGAAATTAGGTAACTGCCTCCTAACTTACTGTCCTTGACTCTGTTGCTTCTTTTCCTCTGCAGGGCATTCTGATTAGCTTCAAACACTTCCACTCTGCCATTTTCTCATGTCAGAATCCTTCATTGAAACATAGAAGAATATCTTCACAACCCAGGATAGGCAAAGATCTCTTGGATAAGTCACAAAAAGCACTAACCATAAAAGGAAAAAAAAAAAATGGACCTCATTATGTTGAAAAACTTCTGTTCATCAAAAAATATCATTAAGAAAATGAGTAGAGTAGCCACCAGCTACAAAAATATATTCACAACACAAATATCTGACACAGGACTTGTTTTCAGAATGTATATTTTTAAATTTTCTGCAAATGAACAATATAAAGACCAATGACCCAGCTTTTAAAATGAGCAAGACTTGAACATATACTTTATAAAAGAAGATAAATGAATAAACATGGAAAAGTACTCAGCATCTTTAAGCCATCATGGAAAGGCAGATTATAATCAAAATTGAATATGATTTCATACTTAATAGAATGGCTAAAATAAAAATAACACCACCAAGTGTGGATAAGGAAGGGGAACGAAAGGAACTGTCATGCATTGCTGGTGGGAATATAAAGTAGTACAACTGCTTTGGAAAATTGGCGTTTTCATTTAAGTTAAGCATATATCTATACTGTGATCCAGTAATTCCAACTTTCAGTATTTACTCAAAAGAAATAGAAACATGTTCATATCTTATACATGCATTTACTACACAGCGTAGCAGCTTTATTCATGATAGTTCAAAACTGGAAACAGTTCACATGTCTATCAATAGGAAAATGGATAAGTTGTGGTCTATTTATGCTGTGGAAATCATACACCTCACCAAGAAAATACACAGAGCAACTTGGAAAGAAGGTGAGGATTCGTGGAAGGGAGCATAGGGGAACTTTCTGTGGAAATGTTCCATATCTTTGATGGGGGGATAGTTATGTGTGCATATACAATTTTCAGAACTCATTCAACAGAACATCTAAGATCTGTACATTTTAATTATTTGTTAATTCTACCTCAATAGAAAATATTTTTTTCTGGAGGCTGAGGCAGGGATCATTTGAAGCCAGGAGTTCAAGACCAGCATAGGTAGCACAGTGAGACTCTGTCTCTTAAAAAATTGATTTAAAAATTAGCTATGTGTGGTGGTGAATACCTGTAGTCCCAGCTACGGGTGGGAGGATTGGTAAGCCCAGGAATTTGAGGCTGCAGTGAACCATGATTGTGCCACTGCACTCCAGCCTGGGCAACAGAGTGAGACCCTGTTTCCAAAAAAAAAAAGTTATTAATATCTCCTTGTTTGCTACCAGGTATATATAAATATACATACAAACTACCTAGAGAGGTCAATTAACAGCAGACTTGGTCATCTCTGTGAAGACAAGGACAATGTCTGTCTGTCTTATTCCTACCAACCCATTACCCATCTAGCACAGTGTCTGACACATAGTAAATATTTAATAAATACTTTTTGTGTGAATAAATATTCTCAACTTACCATGAATGTTTTTCCACATATTTTCATTGCTGTGTGACATATTATTATTTTGATGTACTACATGTTATTGATCCAGGTCCCCCAGTGTTTCTTGCTTTGGTTATTTACTTTTTTAAAAAATAAAATACATTAAACACTCATGCAGCCTTTCAAGAAAACACATTTGTCTTAACCCCAGCCAACACTGGGTTGTTATTATTGTTTTAATCTTTACCAATTTGATAGACAAATAGTGATATATTGTTTTCATTTTATTTCTTTGATTACGATGGAAAGATGAGGTGCGTTTAATAACTGTTAGACTAATTATTAGAAGATGGAAACCTATTCTGTGTCTGTGGGAACAAAATTTAAAATGGACTTAAGTCAATTACATAGCATTTGATTTCTCATTTATGATTATTTTGATACTAAGAGCAGAAATCTTAAAGTATGAGAAACCACTCAAGAATATTTATTATATGTCATTAATAAAATTATTTTGGCAATTTATTTTCAAGTGAATTAATTTATATGTAAACAGTAGGTAAACATAAAGGCAATGTGTCTGGATGATGGAAAGAACTTTGCAATGGGGATAGTAGCAAAGGAATAAATGTTTCATCAGTATTTGTCTTTCCTAATATGGCCAGAGAATGGGGTATATGAAACAGCTTTTCATACACAGGGCCAAGTAACAAACAGTTCCTTCACTGGCAACTTAGAGTGGTATTGATTTAGAAAATACAACAAAGTCGGCTGGGTGCAGTGGCTCATGCCTGTAACCCCAGCACTTCAGGAGGCCAAGGCGGGCGGATCATAAGGTCAAGAGATCGAGACTATCCTGGCCAACATGGTGAAGCCCCGTGTCTACTAAAAATGCAAAAATTAGCTGGGCATGGTGGCACGCACCTGTAGTCCCAGCTACTTGGGAGGCTGAGGCAGGAGAATTGCTTGAACCCAGGAGGCAGAGCTTGCAGTGAGCCGAAATCGCACCACTGCACTCCAGCCTGGTGACAGAGCGAGACTCCGTCTCCAAAAAAAAAAAAAGAAAAAAAGAAAATATAACAAAGTCAAAGTCAAATATGCTTTCTACTGGTTTACCTCAAATCTATTTCTTGTACGATATTTGCAACTCTACATAGCTTTTTTGCCCCTTCTTAGAAACTGCAGGATTATCACTCAGCAGTGACTTTTAATGAATAGCAAAACTTGCTTTGTCTATACAACGGACAGAATAATTTAAGAAGGAAAAGAAAGAAAAGATGCCTTTGAAGTGATTAGTGCTTAGACCTGCCTTCTCAGATAAAATTGATTAATAGCCACATCACAGGTAAATACAACAGAATTCTGTTTAGGAAAATGTGATCTGAACATTGTGGAAGCCATTCTTCACTTTATAAATAATAATAATAACTAATACATGTTGAGCACTTACCTTGTATCAGATACCATGCTAAGCATTTTCCGTGTACATCCTCATTTAATCATCATAACCCTCTGAAGTAGCTCCTGTTATTACCTCCATTTATAGGTGAGAAAACTGAGACTTTAGAAAGTTCCATGGCATGGCCCCAGTGTTCTATAACCATATTCCATACTACCTCCTTTGCAAACAGGTTGCTTGTGGGAGTCCTTTAATTATAGAATTTCTTTAATGAAAATAAATTAACTTTTGTATTTTATTTACAAAAATTCTTTTTGTAAAATTCTTTTTGTAAAACTATAAGCTATGAAGCCAACTACAAATTTTGGTGGATATGATTCTCCTCACACATTTCCCAATCCTTCCTTTTCTCATGTCAGAATATTCCGTTAAGCCGGTGGCACTTTGTATAAGACTGTAAACACCAAATTATGTTAAAATAAACATTTCTTTAAGAAAGAATAAGTCTTTCAGAAGCAGCTGAAAGTTTTGCCACAGGTTGCATGCATACTGCTGGTAGGGAAAAGTATATAAATGTTTTTTTCCAAAATATTTTATTTCTCATCTAACATGGTTCCACTGAAAATGTATGTCAATAGGAATTGTTTCATATGCCTATTTGCAACTAAACTATTGAAACTTTGTAACTATTAAAGCTTGAATAAGAGCCACCAGTCCTTTTTTAGTGCTTCTTGTTTCTCCCCTGCGCTCAAATTCCTTTTCTCTAAAGATTCAGGCCGGGCGCGGTGGCTCACACCTGTAATCCCAGCACTTTGGGAGGCCGAGGCAGGTGGATCACAAGGTCAGGAGATCGAGACCACGGTGAAACCCCGTCTCTACTAAAAATACAAAAAAAAATTAGCCAGGCGTGGTGGCGGGCGCCTGTAGTCCCAGCTACTCAGGAGGCTGAGGCAGGAGAATGGCGTGAACCCAGGAGGCGGAGCTTGCAGTGAGCCGAGATCGCGCCACTGCACTCCAGCCTGGGCGACAGAGCAAGACTCCGTCTCAAAAAAAAAAAAAAAAAGATCCAGAAAGAGTGACTTTCCCCTTTTTACAATGACCGTTTGCCTTGGCTTTGTATCCTTCAGTGTCTACTCCTTTATGAAACTACATATACCCCACATGGTAAATAGACGATTTGGATAAATGAGATCATGGAATGGACTCTTTTATTAGAATAAGGAAGCACCCTCCAGAGGATGAATTAATAACAACTTCAGGAAGAAAGATCCACTTGGGAAAGGATGTCTGTGCAAGTGGGTTCTGTCATACACATCCACATTTATCTTTCCCTTGCAAGTGTCTTACTTTCTTTTTTTTTTTTTTTTTTGAGACAGTCTCACTCTGTCACCCAGGCTGGAGTGCAATGGCGTGATCTCGGCTCTGTGCAACCTCCATCACCCAGGTTCTCATGCCTCAGCCTCCCAAGTAGCTGGGATTACAGGCTGGTCTCAGACTTCTGGCCCCAAGTGATCCACCAACCTCGGCCTCCTAAAGTGCTAGGATTACAAGCATGAGCCACTGCACCCAGCCAGGAGTTTCTTACTGGCCCCACAGAATCCCAGCTATGTTACAAACAAAAACCTTTCCTTTTCTGTTTTTCTTGTTCTAACTGAATTTAACCTAAAAAAGTTTTATGTATGTAACTGAAAAGACTATTAAATATATTGCTCTCCTTTCCCATCCCCTACACTCCTTTTTCAAAGTTGCATCCTCAAGATCCAGCATAATGCTTATTAATACACATAGTTGCTTAAATGTATTTTTTCAGTCATTGTGCTTGAATTCTTTCCCTTCCAGTTACCTCCCTATCTATAAATATTCAGTTAGGCAAGACTTCTCAGAAATAAAGACCTGATTTTTATTTTTTAAAATTAATTTATTTATTTTGAGACAGAGTTTTGCTCTTTCGCCCAGGCTGGAGTGTAGTGGTGTGATTTCGGCTCACTGCAACCTTCGTTTTCCGGTTTCAACAGATTCTCCTGCCTCAGCCTCCCAAGTGGCTGGGATTACAGGCACCTGCCACCACGCCCAGCCAATTTTTGTATTTTTAGTAGAGATGGGGTTTCACCATGTTGGCCAGGCTGGTCTCGAACTCCTGACCTTGTGATCCACCCGCCTTGGCCTCCCAAAGTGCTGGGATTTCAGGTGTGAGCCACCACTCCCAACCAAGACCTGATTTTTAAAAAGAGCTCCCATTCTTTATTCATAGGCAATATAACAGTATTTTTAACTCTACGGTAACTATTGAGAATGATCCACTCACTGACAGCAGACAGTTAAAATTGGGGGCTACTGTATGCAGGCCTCCTACAGTCGAGGGATTTTAATCCTAACATCCACCTGTGAGGGTAGGTATTATTTTTGTTACATGTGATTAAACTGAGGCTGGGGAGGCTTAAATGGCTTCCCCAGGATCTTATAGCTAGTATGTAATTGAGCTGTAATTTGAATTGATACTCACCTTACTCCAAAATCTCTGCTTTTTCTATTGGCCCAGACTATTTCCAAAGGAAGGTCAGACATCATATGATCATAATGTGGGGAATATTAACATTTCTGTTTTGTAATCTTTTTTTTTTTTTTTTTTTTTTCTAGACGGAGTCTCGCTCTGTCACCCAGGCTGGAGTGCAGTGGCGCAATCTCGACTCACTGCAAGCTCTGCCTCCCGGGTTCACGCCATTCTCCTGCCTCTTAGATTAGCTCTCAGTTTAGTTTTGGGGTTTTATTTTTTAGATATAATTCACGTACACAAAATTCTCCCTTTTAAAGCACACAATTCAGTGGTTTTTAGTATATTTACATTGTTGTATCCCTATCACTAATTCCAGAACATTTTCATCACCCCAAAAAAGAAAGCCATGCCCATTAACAAGCATTTCCCATTGCCTCTCCAACCTAATCCCTGGTAACCACTAACCTACTTTCAGTCTCTTTGGATTTGCCTGTTGAGGCTATTTCACATAAATTGAATCATACAATATGTGGCCTTTTGTGTCTAGCATAGTGTTTTCAATGTTCACCCATGTTGTAGTGTGTATCAGTACCTCATTTCTTTTTATTGCTGAATAATATTCTGTTGTATGGATATACTACTTATTGTCTGTCTTCTTAATTATAATCATCCTAGTAGATGTGAAGTGGTATCTCACTGTGGTTTTGATTTACATTCTTGTAATGACTAATGATGAACATCTTTTTATTATGTTTATTGCTATATTTATATTATGTTTATTGCTATATTATTGCTATATAATATTGTTGTTGTTATTATATATTCTCCAGGGAGACCTGTCTATTCAAATTATTTGCCTATTTTTAAACTTAATTTCTGTCTTTTTATCGTTGAGTTATAAGAGTTCTTTATATATTCTGGATACTGGACCTCTGTCATATGTATGATTTCCAAATATTTTATCCCATTCTGTGGACTGCCTTTTCACTTTCTTGATAGTATCTTTTGTTACATAAACTTTTTACTTTTTAACTCTTACATTTAGATCTTTGGTCCATTTTAATTTTTGTATGTGGATATCCAGTTGTCTAAGCACCATTTGTTGACTCTTCTTTACCCATTGAGTTGTTTTGGTACCTTTGTCAAAAATCAATTAACCATAAATAAACTTTACAACAAACAACCCATCCAATTAAAAACATGAGCGGAGGACTTGAGTAGACATTTCTCCAAAGAAGATATACAAGTGGCCAACAAGCGTGAAAAGATGCACAACATCAGTAATCATAAGAGAAATGCAAATCAAAACCACAATGAGACATCATCCCACACCCGTTAGGAAGCCACTATAAAAACAACAACAACAAAAACAAAACAAAACAAAACAGAACAGGAAATAACAAGTGCTGGCAAAGATGTGGAGAAATTAGAACCCTTGTGCAGTACTGGTAGGAATGTAAAACGTGATGCAGCCACTATGGAAAACAGTCTGATGGTTCCTCAAAAAGCTAAGCATAGAATTACTGTGTGATCCAGCAAACCCACTTCTGGGTAAATATCCTAAAGAATTGAAAGCAGGTTCTTGAAGAGATATTTACACACCCATGTTCATTACAGCATTATTTACAATAGCTAGCGATAGAAGCAACCCAAATATCCATCAATAAAGTGAATGGGTAAAGAAAATGTAGTATAGACATACAAACAATAGAATATTTTTCAGCTTTAAAATTAAGGAAATCATGTCACATGCTAAAACATGAATGAACCTTGAGGACATTATGCTAACTGAAATAAGCCAGTCACAAAAAGACAAATACTATATGATTCCACTTATGTGCAGTTTCTAAAGTAGTCAAACTCATAAAAACAGAAGTAGAATAGTGGTTGCCAGGGGAACAGGAAGGTGTTATTCAATGGCTATGGAGTTTTAGATCTGCAAGATGAAAAAGTTCTGGAACGCCGTTGCACAACAATGTAAATATAGTTAACACTGTTGAACTGTATACTTGGTAAATTTACAAGTGTTAAGATAGTAAATGCGAGTGTTCTTTACCCCAATTTTTTAAAAAATCAGTTGACCATAAGTGTATGGATTTATTTCTGGACTCCCAATTCTCTTCCACGGATCTTTACATCTAGTCTTGTGCCAGTGCTGCCGAGTCTTAAGTACTGTAGTTATATAGTCAGTTTTAAAAGAGGGGAGGGTAAGCCCTTCAACTTTGTTCTTTTTCAGCATTGTTTTAGCTATTCTTGGCCCTTGCATTTTCATATGAATTTTAGGATTTACTTGTCAGTTTCTGGGGGGAAAAATCCGGGATTTTGAAAAGAATTGCATTGAATCTGCAGATCTGTTTGAGGAACATTGCCATGTTAATATTAAGTCTTTCAGTCTACTCACATGGATGTCTTTCCATTTACTTAGTTCTCTAATCTCTTTCAGTGATTCTTTGTAGTTTTCCATGTAAGAGTCTTACACTTCTTTTGTTAAATATATTTCTGTCTCAGTTTAGTCTGTGTCATTTGTAGACCCTTCAGTTTCAGCCAGTCTCAGAAAGACTCTACTGACATTTTTGTCTTCTTTATGGTAGTGTTTCTTCCTTATATACCACTGGGCCACACATGCTGTGATGCAGGCCCTCTCTATTCTAAGCATCCTCTCCTCATCTCTCCCAATATATCAGAGGGATTCTTTTGACTTTCTTCATCTTCACAAATAGTTTGGATATGGAAGTTCCGTCTCTGATCACATTCTAAGAAAATGATATGTAGTGGTAGTTAAATCAAGATTTGTGGCTCTCCCTATAAACTTATATTTTGATTATAAACTACATCAGCCTATTGTTGTTGTCCTCTTTGAACAAAAATGGAAAAGAGAGATAGTTTATCCTGGGGCCTCATGGCCAGATATAATTTTATCTTGTATATAGGAACGTAATATAGGGTTGGGAAATTTTCTCGCAGCTAACTGAGTTTCACAGTCTCTAGATACAAATATTGGCTTCATATCTCTTGACAACTATAATTACAGAATGTTTCTATGTGCAATGTTTACAACCAGAATATAAAATTACAAGGAATAGATACAGATTAAAAAATAGTGGTTTTCAGACGTCTGAGTACAAAGTGTTGTAAAAGTTAAATGCATATTCCTTGCTTCTAGAGATCGTAAATTTAGTTGTTTTTTTGTTGGTGTTGGCGGTGTTTGGTTGGTTGGTTGGTGGTTTTTTGTTTGTTTGTTTTTTGTTTTTGAAAAGAGGTCTTCTTCTGTCACCCAGGCTGTAGTGCAGTGCAGCGGTGCAATCATGGGTCACTGCAGCCTCTCCTGGGTTCAAGTGATCCTCCCACCTCACCCTCCTGGGTGGCTTGACTATAGGTGCTCACCACCATGCCTGGCTAATGTTTTTTATTATTTTATTTTATTTTATTTTATTTTTCGTAGAGATGGGGTCTCACTATGTTGCTCAGGCTATTCTTGAATTCCTGGGCCCAAGCCATCTTCCCACCAAATTCCCAAAATGCTGGGATTACAGGTGTGAGCCATTGCACCCAGCCAATTTAGCTTTTTTTGTAAAGCCTGGATTCACAGGTTGTTCACAAACTATATTTTGAGAAACACTGCTTTAAAGTTTCAAAAATGTAACCTGCTGGAGGCCACTTAGTCTGAACACAGGTCTTAGTAGCCTTGAAGCAGAGTAAGAAGTCAGAGAGTCGGGAATGATCTAAAAGTTTGAGGTGCTTGTTTTGTACATCACAGTGAACCTTGAGGTGGTTAGTAGCTTGACGGTTCAGACTTGAATTGTAGTAGGTCAAGCAACAGATATAACCTGGGAATGAAAATAACCCCACTGTACTATAATTTTTTATATATAGCCTTATGGCAATCAGATATGCCTCCCCAGGTCCTGTTGTGATTTTCACTTCACAGTTCCAGCTAAAAAACAAGCATACTAATTTCTAAACTAAACAAGCATATTAATTTCTAAAGGTTGACTCTGGTAGAAGACAAGTAGATAAGGTATATAAGAATAATACATGCTTCTCTGAATGTCCTTTTTGAGACAGAGTCTAACTCATCACCCAGGCTGGAGTGCAGTGGTGCGATCACAGCTCACCACAACCTCGAACTCCTGGGCTCAGGTGATCCTCCCACCTCAGCCTCCCGAGTAGCTGGGACTACAGGCGCATGCCACCACACCTAATTTTTGTATTTTTTTATAGAGACGGGGTTTCACCATGTTGCCCAGGCTGGTCTCAAACTCCTGGCCTCAAATGATCCGCCTGCCTCTGCCTCCCAAAGTGCTGGGATTACAGGCGTGAGCCACCACCCAGACACCTGGCCCTAAATGTTCTTTTACCTAGTCTTTTTTAGATTAAGTTTCAACTTCATTCATTCATATTCACGGATCCAACATTTATTGAGCATCTGCTTATGCCAAGCACTATTATAGGTGGTGCTGGAGATTTACTGCAGTGTACAAAATATTCAAAAAGTTCCTTGGCTCAATAACTGGTCAATAACCCCTCCCCTCACTTCTCCTCTCCTCTCCTCTCCTTTCCTTTCTTCTTTTTTTTTTTTTTTTTTTTTTTTTTTTTGAGATGGAGTTTTGCTCTTGTTGCCTACGCTAGAGTGCAGAGGCGTGATCTTGGCTCACTGCAACCTCCGCCTCCCGGGTTCAAGCGATTCTCTATTTATCTATCCACTAATGCCAGGTGGAAGACAGTTAACATTAAGTACATAATATAATAAGTGCCCTGAATAAAAATAAGTCAATGTAAGGGAATAGAGATTGACAGAAAATGGGAAGGGAGAGGCTTTTTTTTTTTTTTTTTTTTTTGAGACAGAGTCTCGCTGTCTCCCAGGCTGGAGTGCAGTGGCACGATCTCGGCTCACTGCAACTCCGCCTCCCAGGTTTAAGCAATTCTTCTGCCTCAGCCTCTGAGTAGCTGGGACTACAGGTGCCCGCCACCATACCCGGCTCATAGTAGAGATGGTGTTTCACCATGTTAGCCAGGCTGGTCTCAAACTCCTGACCTCAGGTGTTCCGCCCACCTCAGCCTCCCAAAGTGCTGGGATTACAGGCATGAGCCACCGCACCTGGCTGCTATTTTTTAAAAGATGTTGAAAAGTAACATTTAAGTAGAAATCTGAATGAAGTACCTGAAGATTTCAGCACTTGTACTTGTTTAATTTCTGGCATATGCCATAAAGTTACAGAATTTTCCATCTGAAAGAGATAATTTAACCAGTGAACTTTAGAGTCATTAAAAACAACAGATAAAACCGATGATGACGGATAAAATCTTCAGATTAAATCTTATGCAGAAACCCATCATATAAAAATGAAGCATTTCTGGTTGAAATGCAAGAGTGGAAAATCCAAAACCTCACTGTCCCTTCTTCCCTTTTTCTCCCTACCCTTTCTCTTCCTTCCACATTGGGAAATCCTTTTACAGAACTCAGAGGAGGTTGAAAACTACTTATCTAGACCAGTTTGCAGATCAGTATATTAAAGCTAAGAGATGTTAAATAACCACCTGCAGTACTCAGCTAGGTATTAGCTGAAACTCTTTTCCCCCTTATTATCTATTTAGAAAATAAATTGAGCATCCACTATGTGCCAGGCATTGTGCTAGGAGATTTATGTGGATATAATAGGGAGTAAAGCCACATCTCCGACCTCAACAAATTGTTTTCTATAGTGTGAAGAGATAAACAGAAAACTATAGACAATATTATAGTATACAGTGGAATGTGGTGATAGCTCTGGCCCACATGGGAGCTCAGGGAAGGCTCTAGAGGAGATTCTTATCTTAAAAAACAAATTAGAGTTAGACCAGTTAAGAGGAGCTACAGTTATATACTTACATGAAGATAACCCTAAATGTCATCATTATCAGTATCGGGATGCCTTCAGCTACAAAGATTATAATCCCAGTACCTAAGACCCGAGGTAGTTTGTCTCCTGGGTTGGTTAATTAAATGTTCCTATGATTTCAAGAACAAGGGTTTTCCCATCTTTCCCCACTTCCCTTCTTACGGTCACAAAATGGCCGCTAGAGTTCCAAGGATGAAATCGAAAATAGTCTCCACCAGAGAGCCTCTTCTTTTCTCTTTTTAAGAGCCAGAGGAGCCTTTTGGTTCTTTTTCCTGAAGTCCCTTAGCAGGCCTTCCCACAAACTCCATTGGCTCCTTTTATTAGAACTGGTTCACATGCCCCCTCAAACCGTTTGCCAGCTGGAGAATGGGGAACTATGATTAATTCAAACTAATTAGAATTTACCCTAATGTTTTCTTTCCACCTGTTTATTTATTCATTGTAAATAACTTTTTTTAAGTGGAGCCTTTTTGCTAAACATTCTAATTTGCTTTTAAGGTTGCTGGCCTGTTGTAACACTCGTCATTTCAATTTTGTGGTAGCCTTCCAGTTATCACTAGAATCAGAAAGCGTGTTAATCCTCAAAACGAAGTCTGAAATCCAATTTTTATATGCTGCAAAAGAAATGGCCATTTCTCTAGAATTTATTTTCTTACACATACACACACACATGCTGCCTTATTATAGTCACTAAAATGAATGGGGTTTTTCAGCCGGCAGTTCTGTGAGGTTCTCATAGGGAACAATTTGTGGTAATATATCTTTCACTTGATATAAATTTAGATTTCACAGTCCTCTGTGCTGGAATCACTTCTTATATTCTGAATCTAGACTCCAAAGCTAACTTACTACAGATGTTTTTCCAGGTATTGAGGTTATTAGGATAAGAAAAGCATAATTATGTCCTTCTTTTTTTTTTTGAGACAGGGTCTCGCCCTGTCGCAAAGGCTAGAGTGCAGTAGCATGATCTCAACTCCCTGCAACCTTCTCCTCCTGGGCTGAAGCGATCCTCCCACCTCAGCCTTCTGAGTAGCTGGGACTACAGGCATGGGCCACCACGCCTGGATAATTTTTGTATGTTTTGTAGAAACGTTGTTTCACCATGTTGCCCAGGCTGGTCTCGAACTCATGAGCTCAAGCAATACCCCGCCTCGGCCTCCCAAAGTCCAGGGATTACAGGCATGAGCCACTGCACCCAGCCAATAATTATGTCTTATAAAGTAAGACACTGTTGACCATAATAATGTGAATCCCAGACTTCTTTGACATTGCAGAGGATTCAGAGCAAACATTTTCCTTATACTTCCTGAAATTTTGGTGACATTTTCCTTTTCTGGTTTTGAACCTGGGAAATATAAGCAGGAATTTTCCTATCCTCACTGTTCGCTGCTATCAGCAGTATAGGTAGTCAATAGCTGCCTCTAGTTTATCAGTTGGTCTGCATAGTTATCTCAGATATTTTTGTACTTTCAGTTCATGTGCGTTTATTTTCAAAGTCCTTTAGTTCAGTGCTTCTGAAAGTTTAGCATGCATATGAATCACCCAGGGAGCTTGTTAAAGTGCAGATTCTGATCTGAGGTGGGGTTTAAGATTCTGCATTTCCTTTTATTCTTTTTTCTTTTCTTTTTGATGGGGTCTCACTCATTTGGCCAGGCAGGATCATAGCTCACTGTAGCCTCCAACTCCTGGGCTCAAAGGATCCTCCTGCCTCAGCCTCCCAAGTAGCTAGGACTACATGTGTGAACCACCATGACCAGCTAAGATTCCTGCATTTCTATCAGACACTAAAGTGATATGATCACGCTTTGAGTAGCAAAGTTGCAATTATGTTATTCTGTACAACTCCATGAAGTCAGACAAGAACATTGAAACTTGAAGTCTCTTACATGTATGGAAGATGGAGCTTTATTTATTTATTTATTTTTGAGACAGGGTCTCACTCTGTCATCCAGGCTGGAGTATGATTGTGCTCTTATAGCTCACTGTAGCCTTGAACTCCTGGGCTCAAGCAGTCCTCCCGCCTCAGCCTCCCGAAGTGCTGGGATTACAGGCATGAGCCACCAAGCCCGGCCTTAGCTCTCTTTTAGAAGAGGGATTAGACTTTCAAACATTAGTCAGTTAAACTAGAATTTACTTTTTTGGTATTTCTTCTTTCTCCTTCTTATTTTCACCACAAACTTCCTTAATAACCTCCATTCAAAAAATGGTTATAAGCAGAAGTAAAATAAAAGTAAAGATGTATTGAATTTTAATAATTTTATTCAAAGAATTTTGAAGAGTTGAGAATTTTGGAATTTTGACTTTGAAAGGATATTATTTATGACATATTTTAGTTTGTATATTGTTTGTGGCATTGATTTTAGTACAGGTTATAAACCTGCTATAACAGGTTTACAGGTTAATACTATAAACTGACATTAATTTATAGTAATCATATTTGGAAAGTGGTAAAGAGAACTCTGATATCTTGAAGTCATGCTTTGGGACTCTGAGCAGTTGTAATAGAAATGAGTGTAAACCTTCAAGGGAGAAAAGTAGAAATGACATCAGTGTTTAACAGAACCCCCTGGATTAATGGTACATCCATACCACGGACAACATGAGGGGAGCTAGCTTAGTAAAAGCCAAGTCCTTAATGACTGAATGATGCTAAGTTACTTAATTAACCAGCCCTGGAGCCTCTTTTATGTAAGTTGCATCATTTTGTGTTTATTGAGATGTGGTTCTTGACACCAGTTATATACAATGAGAGAAGCAAGATATCACTGTTGATTTATTTTTAAAGTGAAGATGTAAGTTCAAACAGGTAACTATATAAGGTGTTTGTAAATGTCTAATAATACCATATGCAACATTTTAAAAAATATTTTAAGTATACTTTGGTATTTAAAAAATCAGATTTGAGAATGTCCTAATGTATATCAACAAAGATGCCATAAATGGTAATATAACTTGGCTTTATTGTTGGATTGACCCATCTTTAAAGGATTTTCAGAAATTATAATCAGAATTTGAGTGGCTAGAGGTAGTTGAAAGGTTAGAAAGGCATGAGGTGGGGAAAATAATACGATAAATTTCTTATTAACATATGCTGGAGAAAACTATTTCAGGGTTGTGTTTTAAGTTGCAAGAATTTAGTTTTGGATTTTATGCAAAATACCAAATAGCACTACTGGGATTTCTCTGTTCCCTTTATAATGTGTGTGAAAATAATATGTCTGTATACCATATGTTTGAGTCAAAGTGTAAAATCTATTTTTTACTAGGGGGATGTGGTCAAAAAAAAGTTTGAAAGCTATTGTATTAGAATGTTATAGAATGGACATTTAACTGTAGTATGAAGTGCTTCCTGTTAAGATGGTGAACTGGGCCAATACCAGAAGCTTCCTTCCTTCTTGTTCCTAATATGTAGAAACACCAGATACAATAACCAGAAAAAATTGGTATTGATGATGGTGTGGTAGTTTTAGAATATACAATAGGGGCCAAGCTCAGTGGCTCACGCCTGCAATCCCAGCACTTTGGGAGGCCGAGGCGGGTGGATCACCTGAGGTCAAGAGACCGAGACTGTCTTGGCCAACATGGTGAAACCCCATCTCTACTAAAATACATGAATTGTCTGGGTGTGGTGGCGGGCGCCTATAATCCCAGCTACTCGGGAGGCTGAGACAGGAGAATCACTTGAACCTGGGAGGTAGAGGTTGCAGTGAGCCGAGATCACGCCACTGCACACCAGCCTGGCAACAGAGCAAGACTTCGTCTCAAAGAAAAAAAGAAAGAAAGAAAAAAGAATATACAATAGACTTGAAAGCAAGAAAAGGACTCTCTAGGTGCCAAAAACAAGAACGAAACTCAGTAACAGTAGAGAATGAAGTTGACAGTGCATGGCCTTCAGAGAAAACTGAGCTAATATAGCAGCTCCCCCTTATCTGCAGTTTTGCTTTCTGCCGTTTCAGTTCCCACTGTCAACCACAGTCTGAAAATACTAAATGGGCAAAAATAAACAATTTCTAAGTGTTAAATTACACACTGCTCTGAGTAGTTTGATGAAATCCTGAACCACCACCCCCGAATGTGAATTGTACCTTTGTCCAGCGTATCCACTGTGGATGCGACCTGCCCATTAGTCACTTAGTAGCCGTCTTGGTTATCCAGACTGTCAAGGTATCATGGTGCTTGTGTTCAAGCATCCCTTAATTTACTTAATAATGGCTCCAAAGGCATTATTAAGTGTATGATGCTGGCAATTTGGATATGCCAAAGAGAAGCCATAAAGTGCTTCCTTTAAGTGAAAAGGTGGAAAGTTTTCAGCTTCAGGAAAAAACATAGTATATATAGGGTTTGGTACTGTCCGAGGGTTTAGGCATCCACTGAGGATCTTGAAACATATCCCCATCGGAAAAATGGGGGCTACCATATGTGAGGCTTTAGTGTCCATATAGGAATAAGAGTCAAGGAACAGTTTCCAGGCTGTAGATAACTGGAGCGAGGCCCACTCATAAAGCCCAGAAGAAGCTGTCATTTCCATGACCAGATACTAGAAAAATACCCCTCCCTGCTTCCAAACAAGGGAGGAAACTGTTATTCTCAGGAAGTTAGAAACTGAGACTGCACTGTAAGATGCATTACCCATAACCTAGTGCAGAAACACTAAGCCTAAAAACATTAATAAAACTTCCCTGGATCCCAGGACCCTCCGTAGATCTCTCCCTAAAAGAAGTAACCACGAGACTACCCCATAGATACTTCTCAATCCTGGGGACCACCAGACTCCCTTGGAACATAACTGCAGCTGCCAAAATGACCACACATACACAAATATAGCCCATATGCAGGAACCAACTGTCCTGAAAGATCATTAGCAGATGACAAATGGGGACAGGGGAATTTGAGAGGGGAGTTATACTCAAGAAACTATAAGTCAAAGCAGTCTGAAAAGAACTTGCAAATTAATGTTGAAAGGGACAAAGAACGTATTAAACAAGTTTAAAATATTACCCAGTTAAAGCAAGTAGATTTGGAAGAAACAAATAGAATGTTTAGTAATAAAATTCATGTCTGGGAAAAGAAATATAAACAATGTAAGGCCGGGCGCAGTGGCTCACACCTGTAATCCCAGCACTTTGGGAGGCCGAGGCGGGCAGATCACGAGGTCAGGAAATCGAGACCATCCTGGCTAATAAGGTGAAACCCCATCTCTACTAAAAATACAAAAAAATTAGCCGGGCGTGGTGGTGGGTGCCTGTAGTCCCAGCTACTCGGGAGGCTGAGGCAGGAGAATGGCATGAATCCAGGAGGCAGAGCTTGCAGTGAGCCAAGATCGTGCCACTGCACTCTAGCCTGGGTGACAGCGAGACTCCATCTCAAAAAAAAAAAAAAATGTAAACTAACCCTGGGAAAATCAAATTTTGGGATCTGGAATTTTAAGACTGGCTAAGAAAGTCAGATTATAAGGCTAAAAGTAAATTTGAGACATGATCTTTTGGAAATTTGATATTAATTTAATACTAATGGTCTCATTCTGCCGAAGAATCTTTAGACCAGCGGTCCCCGACCTTGTTGGCACCAGGGACTGGTTTCATGGAAGACAATTTTTCCATGGGTGGGTGATGAGGGCATGGTTTTGGGATGGAACTGTTCCACCTCCAATCATCAGGCATTAGATTCTCGTAAGGAGCGCACAACCTAGATCCCTTGCATGTGCAATTCACAATAGGGTTTGGGCTCCTATGAGAATCTAATGCTGCCGCTGATCTGACAGACAGGAGGCGGGGCTCAAGTGGTAATGCTTGTTCCCCACTCACCTCCTGCTGTGCAGCCTGATTCCTAACAGGCCACAGCCTGGTACCGGTCCATGGTCCAGGGGTTGAGGGCTCCTACTGTAGACCACAACCTGCCAGTGTATCTCAAAGTATCATCCTTTTCGTCTTAAAACTAGTTGTCCCTTCTTTGTCCCCTTGCTGTGGAATCACTACTGGGGAGAAAAATACAACTAATGGCATTTCCACTTTCCATTTGTTACTCCTAAGACTGAGGAAATCAAATGTGACTTTGGCTGCTTATGAGGAAGGATGGATCCCTTTGCAGTAATCTGCTCAGACAGATTTGCAAAATGAAGTCTATGAAAGGCTTTACAGTTTAACTCTTTAGGGGTCTACTATCTTTACTGTTCCTTCTCCTCCCACCCACCATAAAATTTGATATTCTTTGACAATATCATTATTATTTTGATCACTAGCAATTGGATGACTTTCTTTAGACATTTGCTAACATTTGTACATAGAGATTATTATTCAGGCACTTCGACAGAATGGCTTGGAATTGTTTTTCTAGTAGTGGTACTGAGCTCAACTTTAATTTTCTATATCCCTCATGCCAATAGCACACATTTTTGAGATGACTAGCTATAGTTTGGAGTATGGTTTGTAGCAAGAGAATAGACATTTTTCTGCAAAAGGTAACTGGTCCCCATGGGGTTCAGACTTGTGATCTTGGCCTCATTATCACACTTTTGTAACCATCAGACCTAATAGATACACCACATATATTTCAGTCTATACTCTTGAAATCAAATAATATTGTTAATTACCCTAGGTTTATTTCATAGATGTAATTAAAAATCACTTCGGGACATTTCCCACTTTTGTTTGATAGTGAAAGTCACAAAAGTAAAGCAGACAGCCAAAGAACCTCACTCACTTTTCATCTTCCCTGTGTTTTCTATGATAGTGAAAGTCACAAAAGTGAAGCTGGCAGGCAAAGAGCCTAACTCACTTTACGGGAGAGTGCTACGGTACCTTTTTCTTTTAGTGAGGCTATAGCAGGTCTGATGTCAGTCACTTTAGAGACCTTTAGACCTCAGTGCTCATTTACTGCTAAAATGTACCAGCTCTGCTTCTGCATTATGAAGATCATCTGTCAACACTTTGAGATATTCTCCTTTGTTATTAAGCTTGTGATGCTCTACACTGTCAGGTTTTTTGCCAATTATAGTTAAGGTACAATAGTGTATTCACCAGATCAAAGTCTCACATTGGCGGTAGAGGAATGATTTGTAAGTCTTTATTCATTTGAATTGTACAATAGAACACCTGAGGAATGCAAATAATCCCTCTGAGAACTCTGCAGGAAAGGCTGTTAAAATGACAGGGTAGGACTATTGTTATTCTGAATTGATATGTTAGCTAAAGTAATTATTTCTTATCTTGTTGTTTCATAACAGTTCTAGTTTTATTAGTTCTGTTGACCACATTTATGAAATAAAGTGTGTGTGATATTTTTATATTCTTCTTTTACATGGGCTTGTTTTATTTCACTTTCATTGAATCTATTTGGTATGTGATCTGCTTTTTTAAAATTACATATTTGATTTTAACTTGTATAATAGAAGTATGTTACTAAACCATTGATGATAACATTTGAATATAGACTTTTGTTTGAATAGTGTAAGTCTGTGAAGTAACTTAGAATACCATAATGTTATCAGAGACAGAAGCACCAATTTCAGTCCCCCCACCTTTTTTTTAACCTGTCCTTCATAATTTTGGATAAGAAAACATCTAGTTTGAATTTTATTTTAAAGGCAACATAAATCGTAGGGCTTGGTCCATTTTTTGGGATATGAACAAAAGAAAAAATACTATTATGAAGATTGAAAACCACAAATAACATATTAAATAAATAGTTACCTTTGTATAACAAACACATACAAACTCTTGTGTGATTGTTTTTCATTCCTTTCTCCCATCCTAAATCCTGCTCAGTGGGCCATAGTCTTAATTTTGTGATAACTCTGCTCCCCTGCCACTGATGGATTTGTGACTTAGTTCTTGTTTTTCTTTTCCCCTGAAGTAGCATTTACATTAATTATTTAAAGGACTTCTGCCACAGCATTTTGCCATAATAACTATTAAAACCTTTGTCTAAATATAGCAGGCTAGTGGAATTATGTAAGCCTATAGCATAATTTTATAAAAATTGTAATGGAATGTATAGTCTCATACTAAACTCAGTTCCAGATTCATAGGAATGTATGCTATGATTATCTGAGAAGGAAAATTAATAATAGTAACTCCTGTTAATTCTTTTCTATTTGCAGGCTTTTCTAGGTTCCTTATAATATAATATGTACTATTATTATCTCTATTTTTACAAGTGAGGAAACTGAGGCTTAGAAACGTTCAGTAACCTGTCCAGTAATAAAAAGCTAGGAAAGTGTTAGGCTCTGAACCTAATTAATATATTCACTACACTTATTTCATTTATGTTCTAATTACTACTTTGCCAAATACTCCATGCTTTGGAAGGAAAAAAAAATGACTCAATAATGTCTTTGCAGGTAACAACTAGGATCAGTTTCCTAACTGATTTGGCTTTCCAAATCCTTTGTGATTAAAGGAATTTCTTTCTTCTGCAGTTCTGTTATTCTTGTTCTCACAAAAGTCAGGTTCATAGAGCTGCATACGTGATCGACTATATTTGTAAATCTGTATTTCTGCACATGCTTGTTCTGGCTAGCAAAAATCTTCCTCAAAACCAGTGACCACTGTGAGTTCTGTTAGTCCATGAAGGAACTAAACCAGGCATATAGATATCTGGGTGGAACAAATTATTTATTTGTGAAGGGCTCTTCAGAATTAGCTGATATTTTTAGGTATGATTCCTGTACAAACAGAACTTTATATCTTCTCCTTTTAAAAATTTACTTTGTAAAGTAAGGAAAACAAAAAATTATAAAATGGAAGTGTTATTCAAGGGTACAGGTGTTAATGCTGAACAATTTTAGTGTAACTAAAAAAAGTTTTTAAATATTTGTATAGTAGTTTCCATAGATAATGTGGTAAAGTAAAACTAGGTTACAGTAAAATATTATGGCGTATACCTGAAGCAGTTGCTGCCTGTTAATGCCTTGACCTTGGAAAGCTATACACAAAAAGATGGCATCATAAAACCGTGCAATTCTTATGAATATGTATGTGCTACTTGATAATAATGAATGTGGTACAGTCATGCATGCACTACAAGATAATGTTGTGCCCTTTTTTGTCTACAGGTTGATAAAAATTAAAGAGTGGGTGGACAAGTATGACCCAGGTGCTTTGGTCATTCCTTTTAGTGGGGCCTTGGAACTCAAGTTGCAAGAATTGAGTGCTGAGGAGAGACAGAAGTATCTGGAAGCGAACATGACACAAAGGTTAATTAGCATTCATTTTCCCTACACTTTATTATCAACTATTTCCTTGCAGTAATTTAATTGCTTGCGCTGATAGAATAATAAATGACAGAGTAATTACCATTATAAAGAGGGAATCTTCTCCTTTCTTTACCATGAGACAGAGTGAAAAGATTTATTTTAAATTAAGTTTTTAACTGTCATCTGTCATCTCCGTACAGTGTTTTAATTATAACATAGGTATTAGTTATGTATATTTTTGAGAAGGAATGATCGCCAAAACTCTTTCGTCATGTTCAGTGGGGGAGGGGAAAGGGTGAATCAGTTGCCATAATTTTTTCTGAGTAACAGTAATATATTGTTTAAATATCAGATTTCAATCAAATAATTTTGCTTTTGTGGCCCAGGTCCTGGATATAATTAATTTTGGATGAAAATAGTCATAATTTTTCTTTTTTTAAATAGTAAACAATTCAAAATAATATCTTCAGGCTAATACAATTAAAACCAATTTTAGAAGAGAGGTTTTTAAAAACAATTACTTGCTTTCCGACCCCTTCAAGTGTATTCTGAAAGATGAATGGTCATTTACTAATATCTTTAACATTTTCTGCTTGAAATGAATAATTTTAGCTCTAAACCAATTTCTGGCACAATCAACTTATGTGTTGGGTGAATTTGTTTCATTTGATTTCAGTGCTTTGCCAAAGATCATTAAGGCTGGGTTTGCAGCACTCCAACTAGAATACTTTTTCACTGCAGGCCCAGATGAAGTGCGTGCATGGACCATCAGGGTAAGATTCATACTTATTCATCAGCTATATCCAGTTCCACACTATTGAATTCAGATTGATATCACTGACTTTGAAGTTTGTCATGGTGGCGGTTAGCTAGTCATTACAGATGAGGTTTTTGTCCAGGATAACTTTAATTATTTGTGAGCTGCTGAACAGTGAAAGTGGAGCGGCATTGATTGAGGCAGGTAACAATTGATTCTGCCTATTACATAGTCTGAATTTCTTCATCCTGTAGAATCTGTCTACCCTCCTCCTGTGGTCAGAGATAAGACGCACCAGTATTGTGCTTGCTTAATCTGTGTGACTGGGTTTGTCTGCAGTGAAATTGATGTTGCTTTTCATTTTGTATTCGCTAAGTTTGTTTGGGTTGCGGGTGGTTCTTTCCTCCTTTGCTTTGCTCGGATTACATTTTCAGCAATAAAAGCAATATGACATCATTATGCTCTTCATAGATACACAGTTGGGCTCAAAAAGCTAAACTCGACGTGTAATAATTCATGCCTTTTTAAATTTGAATTCATAGAAGTAATGTTTATTTTTAGTGTTATATGTTCAGTCTTCTTTAAAAATGTGATATGTATTTTAAAAATTGATGTATACTGAATACGACCAGAGAGAATGACTAATTTATTCCCAGAGGACAATAGAAACTGAACTGTAATGGTTTGCTTTTAAATTTAAATATATTGTAACATAGTAGTTACTATTGAAAAATATTTTGAAATATATGTGATCCTAAATAGTATATTGCAGAATATAAAAATAATACCAGAACTTTTAGAAATAGTGTCTTATTCAGTCTTTTATTATACTTTTTAAATATATGCTATACGATAAATTTTAGTGGTGCTTTAATTCCTGTTTTCAGTGACTACTGTAATTTATTGTTACATGTATTTTGATTTAATATGGATAGAAACATGGAGGCAGTTAACATAATGTTAAATGCCTTGTGTGAATGTGAGATTTACTTTTCTTTTATCTCCTCTCCCCTTTGTAAAAAAATGTTTGATTGACTTCTAACCAAGGTCCTTTTATATAGATTTAAAAAATAATGTCAAAGCAAATCCAAGTTGGTAAACAAATTGCCAGGATTTATTTTTACTATATATTTTAAAGATGTATTTTAAAGCCTTAAAACTTTCTAACTTAAGTATGTGGAGGTAGGAAAGATAGCATGTTCTGGGCTTGAAAATGTGAAAGCTGGTTTATCTTAAGACTGATTGTAAGTATCCGTGATTTAATGTGCTAAGATATTTAGTCAGGTAAGCATCAGTGAGTAGCCATATTAACCCAATACATCTTTTACTATAAAAACTGTGCTTTCTAGTGTCAGACTCCTTATCACTTTAACATGCTTTATTAAGCAGCCTTTAGGTCACCGTTATTTCTCAAATTTCTTTCCATGGTTATGTGTGTGTGGAATATATATCCTTGTAATATAACATATGGGGTAATTATAAGACATTTCTCTCCCTATATCAACTTGAATTTCCTTCATGATGGTTAGAGGCAGGGAATATTATGCAAAATGTTCAAAAATTTTATTATCGAAATTTTTTGAGAGTTTCACAATTATTTGCTGAACGTAGATTTCCAACATGATTTGTTGGAAATGCCTTTAAAATGTCCCTTTGTATATTGATTTTTATATATTCTTTAGATGAGCTGAAATTTTGAGAGCTTTTTATCTTTTTAAAACCTTTGATAATTCGGCTTGAAAGTTACTTAAAAATCTATTTTTTTTCCACTGTGAAGAATAGAAAATCGAAATGAAACCTACACCAAAACCAGACCACTGCTTCTAAATCAATAAAACAGTGGATGACTGTTAGGAAAAACAAAGCTACGCTTCTTTAATATCTACTGATCTATCTGTGCTAAACCTGCTGCACAGATACTACCTAGTGTTGAAAATGTACTAATTGTATACCTGACATCTTAACAGATATTAAACTAAGTTCTAGTTGAGCCCAACTGCAGATCAGAGAAAAGAAACTCTATGCTTACAATCAATCATCTTAAATGCAATTAGTTTTCTTTGGTCTTTCTTTTCAAAGAAAGGGACTAAGGCTCCTCAGGCTGCAGGAAAGATTCACACAGATTTTGAAAAGGGATTCATTATGGCTGAAGTAATGAAATACGAAGATTTTAAAGAGGAAGGTTCTGAAAATGCAGTCAAGGTAAAGAATTATTTTTATTTTTGTATTTCACAATGTTTCCACTGATGTGAAGTTATTCATGATAAAAATGAATGATAATTATCTTTCAAACTGAGTGTAGTCTAACATAAAGTAATAAGATGATCAGCGTTTAGTGTTACTATCAACTGACTTAAGAGCTATAGATGTTTACATACTTTCAGATCGTTTTAAAAATGTGTGAATTGTCAGTAGTTTTGTGGAGGTTTTTTTCTATAATTGAAAATAAAATAAATTAGGTTTAAGTAATTGTAAATAATTTCAAAGGATTTGTTCACTCATGGCCAGTGAAAAATTACACTTATTACATTTGAATATCTGAAGTATAATATATATGCTTATAATTACTTCAAGAATAGAGATAGAAACTTAGTTAAATAAAAGCTGTTCTTTCTAAAACTTCATGCTTTTACTTGTTTGTTGTTTAAAGATACTTGGGGATTTGATTTGCTTTCTCAACACTAGAGGGCAGGTCCAAAATTGTGCTTTATTTTAGCTAATAAGGATAATTTGGTTTGCAGACACTA